>NW_026991711.1:138897553-139292553 GCF_029215605.1 Mirounga angustirostris | reverse complement strand
TTGCCTATTTATCTGACTTACAATTTTGTCATTGCTTCTCTGCCAGTTTGCTTTCTCATTTCAGGGAAGGCGGAGTCAAATAACACTGAGTGTTAAACGAGCTTGTGTGTGTGTGTGTGTGTGTGTGTGTGTGTGTGTGTGTGTATACCCAGGTGTATCTCGCAGAAAGAGAGCTTTGTTGTTTGGTAGCTGTTAGGGATTGAATATTTGTGTCCTCCACCAACTTCCTATGTTGAAACCCTACCTCCCAAAGTGATGGTATTAGGAGGTGGGGACTTTGGGAGATCATTAAGATTAGATAAAGTCATGAGGGTGGAGCCCTTATGAATGGGATTAGTGCCCTTATAAATGTCAGCAGAGAGCTTGCTTCCTCTCTCTGCTCCCCACCACGTGACAACGTGGGGCGAAGTCAGCAGTTTACAATCTGGAAGAGGGCTCTTCCCAGAACCTGACCATATTGCCTCCCTGACCTGCTTCCAGTTTTCCAGACTGTCAGAAATACATGTCGGTTAAAAAAAAAAAAAAAAAAAAAAAGAAAGAAAGAAAGAAAGAAGAAAAGAAATGCATGACTGTTGTTTATAAGCCTCCTGGTTTATGGTATTCTGTTAGAGCAGCCTGAACTGATTAAGATACTAGCCTTAAATTCTCTCAAATCATACAGGTGGTACTAAAGACATGATTCCATATTTTTATAAATAACTTCAGTTTCCCTTGCTTGAATCCAATTACACTATTCACAAAGAATTTTCTGGAAAAAAAATGAAAGTCTAGAATTCAACCTTCTTTCTCAACTGCAGGCTTGAATAAAGCATGAGGATGAATAAAAAAATGCTCACAGTCTACAGTGGCTTGTTCTAGAAATGTGAAAGAGAAGCGCAGACATTCTTTTAAAAAAACTTTTACGTTGTTTTATGGAACATTGTAAAAGTGGTATTACACATATTAAAGAAAATTTGGCAAACTGCAATAAAATGAAAAGTAGGGAAAAAAATTCAAGTTCCATTTCCTAAAGACAAGCACAGTTAACATTTCAAAATATTTCCTTTTTCTTTTTCTAGGAACAGGGGATTATTTTAAAAAATCAATTTTATAACTCAAAAAGGCTTTATAAGAGTTAAAAGCTATAAAAAAGTCATTTTCTTGCTAATATATTAATATTTAGTAATGTATATGTAGATGTAAAACATTAACAAAAGATTGCTGTTATGTTGTCCTCTAATTAACTGGACACAGAATTTACCCCTCAGCAGCAATACCAGGGCTAACATGCTGTCTTCAAGGGGTAATCCGAAATGCAGAAAGAGACTCAAAGATGTTTATCACAGAATTACTTATCAGGAAATTGTTAGCCGATAATGTCATATCCATATGATTGAATACTACACAGACTCTAAAGTTATATTTATAAGGATTTTTAAAAATAATATGAAACATTTATGAACCAAAGTTAAGCAAAAAAAAAAAAGCAGTTTTCAAAGTTTTATGTAAAATGTGATCTCCATTATGTTTTTACAAAGTAGAAGAACTATGGTATCAAAATAAATCATAAAACACCAAAAGAGTTGTTATACCTGAATGCTGGGATTATGAGTAAGTTTGATTTTTTCCTCTATAATTTTCTGCATAGTCAAACGTTTTTTACAGTGAATACGATTTCTTTTATAAATGTCTAATAGTAAAAATAAAACCAAGAACACAAACTATTACCTTGCCCCATTTTCTGGGAACCGTACTTGGAACACAAAGGAAGAAATTAATAGCACCAAACATCGCTTCCTCAAAACATTTCCTGTGTCTCTAATCACATGGCAGCTGTTTGCGCTGTAATAGTCTGCTCTGAGTTTTATAGAAGCCACATTTTTTAATTGAGTGCTTTGAAGAGACTTAAGAACGACATAGAAAGCAAAGTAGGGGCCCTCTTTCTGGCGGGAGCTAGCTTGTAACACAGTTTGAAATGTTTTTCAGGGATGGTTACAGGCCTCCCTGTTAGTACCCACCTTTCTCAGGAACCAGTGGCCCAGACACAGGGCTCCTGCAAGCCTGGGCATAAAAATCTCACTTACGGGGTGGAAGCCTCATGGGACCAGCTCAAGGCTCTTCATCACAGCTGGGGCTCTTCCCAAGCTTCCAGCAACAGAATGACTCCACAAGGTGGCTTAGGGGGCTCTTTGCTTTCCTCCAGGGGAGGTAGAACCTGAAAACAGCAACCATTTTTGATTGTGCAAAAGATACGATTTGGTGAAGCCTCATCTCTGGGCTAGGTCTGCCTACTCTTTTACTGCTCACCTCAATGGATCCCAAAGGCCTTTCCTTCCATTACCAAACCCATAAGGAGGAACCTCGGTTTTTCCCTACTTTGGTGGGGACAGGAGGTCAAACAGAGGAAGGGACTTACATCTCAAAGCATGAGTGGGATTAGTGTAATAAAAACAATTCTCGCTTTTTCTCACTAGGCTGGCAGAGAAGGAGGAGACTGAGTGGAATTATGCAAGAAAGGAACTTGGGGCTTGTTCAGAAACCATTCAAGGACCTGGGCTGGCGGGACATGTAGGTTTTGTGACACCTTCGATCAGGTGGAAGTCATTTGATCTATTTGGCAAAGTTTCTCCAAAATAGGGGAAATCCCATAGTCTCTGATTAGAAGAGATGCTGGGTGCTCTCCAAGTTGGCTGCGGTGGAGATTCGGAAGGCAGAGTTCAAGGGCTGGTCGTCACTGATGAACCCTTCCCCATTACAATAGGAAACAAACAAATCATAAACCAGCCGACATATGAGAAAGGCGTTTCTATGTGTATATGAGGAAGCTTCTCTGTGTATACGTGGTCGAGCCATGGGGCTGATGCCTTGTTCTGGCTGTGCTCCAGCAGTGTCGCCGTTGAGGAATCACAGATTCCTAATGGACTGGGTCATGTGATGAGTGGAGCTAGACGCTGGATCCCTGCCCGCCCCACCTGCCTCTTCCTGCTTGCCCAGGCCTGCACCTCTGGAATCTGCTTTCCTCCCACCCTCCCCACTGCACCTTCCATTCCCAGTGAGTCTTCCAACCCCAGGAACTTACTTTTCTGTCTTCTGGGACAGACCTGTGTGATACCAGCTGCCTGACCTCCATCTTCACCCTGTCTCCGCCTCTTTGCTCTTCCTGTCTGCCCGCAAGACCGGCGCCAGCTCAGTCCCTACTCTACTACCAGAAAGGACTTTCTAGATGAATCAGCATCCCACTTGCACTTCCTTTCTCCTCATTAAAGCACAGATGTTCTTTAATGCCTGTTTTCTTTTCAACAACATGTCTTTGCTTTCTTTTTGTGTCGGTAAATACAGAACCAACTCATTATTTTTGTGTGTAGTGTTTACATTGTATGTTAGGCTGTAACTTACTCAGAAACACTCTTGACAGACATTTCATTTGCTTTCAATTTATTTTATTAGTAATACTCTATTTTTTATTAGTAGTAGCAATAGAATAAAATATGAGGAACAATACTTGTAGACTTTAAAAAATATCTCTTTTACATAAATTTTTAGAAAAAGAATCCCTGGGTCCAAAATATGCACATTTAATATTTTGATTGTATAGTTAAACTGCCTTCCACTGAATTACTTTATGTAATTTTTTTTTACATAAACTCCAATAATGAGAAAAGGTTTTGGTGCCACAACAGCTATCCTCTTGTGATTGTTTCAGAGTGTATGAAGTTCATTTGTTATTTTCCTCTAAAAGACAAAGGTAGACAGCTACTTTGCACGTAGTATTTGTTTTTTTTTTTTTTAAGATTTTATTTATTTGAGAGAGAGAGAATGAGAGACAGCACGAGCGGGAAGAGGGTCAGAGGGAGAAGCAGACTCCCTGCCGAGCAGGGAGCCCGATGCAGGACTCGATCCCGGGACTCCAGGATCATGACCTGAGCCGAAGGCAGTCGCTTAACCAACTGAGCCACCCAGGCGCCCTTTGCACATAGTATTTGTAAAAAAAATTGGTACAAGCTCACTGATGAGTTGATTCACCTTTTTGGAGCTCTGTTTCTCATCTGTGTAACTCAGTCTTGAGTTCCCTTATATATAAAGGCAAGATCCCTTACATATCTAAGATTTTATGGTTTTCTGACCCTGGGGGAAAAGAAGCAGCCAAATATCTTACTGTGGCCTGTCTTAATTTTAAAAAATAATTCATATCTATTTTCTGATTTTTGCAGTTTTTTTTTAAAATATGGAGATATGATTGACATATACTAGTTTCAATGCTTTTTTTTTTTTTTAAAGATTTTATTTATTTATTTGACAGAGAGAGACACAGTGAGAGAGGGAACACAAGCAGGGGGAGTGGGAGAGGGAAAAGCAGGCTTCCCGCCGAGCAGGGAGCCCGATGTGGGGCTCGATCCCAGGACCCTGGGATCATGACCTGAGCCGAAGGCAGATGCTTAACGACTGAGCCACCCAGGTGCCCCTCAATGCCTTTCTTTTTATCTTTTATTTGTATCCTACTTTTTTCAGGGTTGCAATTGGAGTTTTTAAGTTACATATTAATTTGTGAATGATTAACCACGGCACAGTGTTAAGCTTCCTCATCCTATCATGACATTGTATTTGGATATTGTTTCTTCCTGAAAAAAGTGCATATGAAATGGATTGTATCATTTCCTTTTGCCTACTATCTACACTACTCCCTCAGCCCCTAATCCAGGGCTCTTCGCCCCCAAAGTGCCTACTCACTTCTAATAGTATACATATACTTTGATATATGTGATTATAAGCAAAAATGAAAATGTGTCTATATAATATATAGGTATATATGTTTGTGTATGTGCATGTATGTGCACGCAGTTTTGCCCATTGCATCTTACCAGCAGTCTGCATCATGAGAATGCTGAGGCATTTTGTTAGACCTTGGTTCAATGGCTTGGTTCAAAGGAATTCCCCTGGTTATTCCAGTTTCACTCAAGCAGCCTCTCCCCTGAACTTATCCTCCACCCTACTCAATTTCTCAGTTTCCCTATCTTGAGGCCATGTCAAATTTGGCATGTCTAAAACAGAGTTACTTATGTCTCCCACACCCTACCCTTCCCACGGTCTCCCCCATTTTTGTAAATGGCAGCTCCATTCTCCCAGCCAACACCTTCAGTCTGTCCCGCCTGCAGACATGTCTGGTGTCTGATCACATCCCACCACCTCCACGGCGACCATCATGGCCCACATGCACATTGACTTTCACCTGCGTAATTACATGAGCCTTTGAAGTGGGTGCCCTCATTTCACCCCTGGTCCCCTTTAATTTATTTTCCATAAAACAGCCAGAATAATTCCTTTAAAAAATAGCTTTATTGAGGTATAATTTACATATCATAAGATTTACCTGTTTTCAGTATATTATGTACTGATTTTAGTGAGTTTACTAATACGCACTAAACCATCACCAATATCCAGTTTTAGAACATTTCCATGGCTCCCCAGAGATCCCTCATGTGTATTTGCTGTCAATCCCCATTCTTAACCACAGCCCCAGGCAAACCACTAATCTGCTTTCTGTCTCTGTATATTTGTATATGGAACCCAGAAGGGAAGGGTCCCATGTAGATAACCAGAAATATCATTTGGGAGGGGGACACTAAGCTCTGACCTTTTCTTGGTGAGCCTTGTTCTACTCAGGCTAATGTGGCAATGCTGCGTGGAGCCTTAGCTACAGGGAGACAAGAGAGACCAGATCAGGGTTCTAAAAAGACGCACAGCACATGTACATTCACATGCAACCTGTTCATAATCTCCTTTGCTCCCTAGTCAGTGAGAGTGAGAATTCAACATGTTGACTCAAGGGCCTGCAGGACCCAGGGAGGTAGGTAGGTTAGCTAAGCAGGCCAGTGTCGTGTGACATCAGGGAGGGAATCAGGGACCCTAGACTCTCTTCCCCCAGAGCTCTGGGTGGAGGTGGACTCAGAGTGTTGCCAGATCTTCTGACTTCAAGACAAGTCTGAAATGTGGATATTATGCAAAATCTTGTTTAAAAAATATTGACAGCAAATTAAAGCATTTTTAAAAGACATTGAACCAGACACACAATGCCAACGAATAGAATGGGCCCGAGGCTGAGCATGGCTCCTCTGGCAGGGTGGGACCTCTCAGAATCAAGTTGCTCAACTGTGCTGTATCCTCATGCAGCCCACATGCCAGGCTACACACATATTCCCGTGTCTTTTCCCTTGAAGACTTTGCTCTGTGTACAATTTCCTTTGTTGTTGGGTTCCTGGGCATGGTAGTTTGAGCTGGCAGGCAGCAACTTAGAATGTCTACTCATCTGCTTTTTTTTTTTTTTTTTTTTAAAGATTTTACTTATTTATTTGAGAGAGAGAGAATGAGAGGGAGAGAGAGGGAGAGAGCACAAGAGGGGGGAGGGTCAGAGGGAGAAGCAGACTCCCTGCCAGGCAGGGAGCCCGATGTGGGACTCGATCCCAGGACCCTGGGATCATGCCCTGAGCTGAAGGCAGTCGCTTAACCAACTGAGCCACCCAGGCACTCTCATCTACTCTTTCGAAAGACCTTTTTAATTAAAAAGTTAGATCCCCAAGATTCACTGAATACCTACTTAGCCCACAGTTCCAGTACAAGCCCAGAGAAAAATGTCTGTGCTGCAGGTTGGTTTGCTTTCTTATTTAATTGTAAGGCCAGACAGGGACACCAGTAACCAACACTGGCTGAAATGAAGAGTGATGCGTGAAGGTGTTTCGGTTGAAATATGTCTGAGCCTGAAGACTGCAGGGCCCTCGGGCTGCAAATGGGCCTGGGGCTGGGATGACCAGTGACCCAGCTATTCAGATGTGGACAAAGGAAGGGCAGGTCATCCCAACAGTCATTGGAGCCATGGGGGGATATCTGAAGGGAACACTCACATTGTCCTTCGTGTGACTATTGAGGCAACTGGGTGGCACACAACCAGAACAAAAGTCCTTCATTTCTCAGAAGAGATGGAAAATAACAATTCAACTTTGTTTCTAGTAGGCACTTTATCCCTTTTAGAACTCTTGTCTGGGATGGGGTGGGTGCATTATTAACATCTTAAAGAGAAGGTTAAAGAACATAATCTGCTTTGTCTCCATGTTTAATTTCCTGCAACCACCATAATAGCTACATTTCATGGTGACAGTTGTTGGCAGCGTAGCTAAGAGCGTGGGCTCAGGACTAGGTCAGCCTTTCCTCCAGATCAGAGCTCCATCACTTGCTAGCTCTGCGGTCTGGGGCAAGTTTCTTCACCTCTTTTCAGTTTATGCATCTGCAAAATGGGTATGATAATGCCTTCCTTATAGGGTTGATGTGAACGATTAAATGCAATAATCCCAGCTCTGTGCCCGGCATGTAGCAAATGTTCATTCAATGTTAGCTGCTATTATTGATGCTGTTATTATTATTATCACTGCTGTTGGAGTCGAAAATGGCACAGGGTCTTAGGTCTAACTTCATTATGTCAGAGATGAAGAAACTGACTCCTAGAGCCCGTGTGTTCCTCACCGCGGTCCCACAGCGAGTTTCTGGCAGAACCAGCCTGTGCAGCCTCTGGAGTTCTTTACTCAAACTTATCACCGCCCAGTGTGCTGACGTTTGCAATCATTCTTGTCTCTCTGCCGGGTGGAATGTTGGTATGGAGTTTCCTGCAGAGTTTAAAGGGAAGGAAAGAATAGTTTACAAGCCCCTTGGAGCCAGGGACCACGTCTGTCTTGGTCTCCTCCATAGCCAGAGTGCTTGCTACCACGCCCAGCATTTAGTGATACAATATTTAATAAACATATGTGCATTACTCAGCAAGAAGATGACTACAAACATATCACAGAGGTAAACTTGGCACCCATGAGCACTGATCTCTCCCTCCTCTTCTCTTCTCTCCCCGCCTTCATTCCCCTCCATGCCTCCCACATCCTCCTGGTCTGCCTCACTCCGTCTGCTGCGCGCTATCCTCCCACCCCACACAGAGCAGATGCGGACCAGGGATGGTGCTGTGACTGTCTAGTCTGCTTGACCTTGAGCTTCTTGCCTGGATTAGACAAAGGCAACAGAGTTGCCCCTCTCCTTCTGGGTTCACTGGGGATTTATGACAAGATCCCCCTGTTGTCCTGGGCACTTTTTCCAGAGGCTGAAAGGACTGGTGAAAGGTCAAGCCAGCCGTTTTGCACTTGAGAGACACCAGGCAGCCCCAGAAACATCCCCTTCTCCTGTCAGAAGTCAGTGCTTTCAAAGACCACCCCCCTACCCCCGCCAGTCCCAGCTTTAAGCTCAGTGGAGCTGGGCACGCATTTGGAAGGATATATTTGATTCTCTGCACAGGATCTAGACACTGACCATTGGCCTTAACCGTAGGGAGTGATCAGGTTACTTCTTGACAGTATCGAGAAGGGTCCCAGGCAGGTGTTCCAGATGACCACGAAGACCTCAAAGTGTTGTAAGCTAGGATGGAGTGTGATTTTTCCCATTTGCAACAGATGGAGAGCGTGAGTGTGGCAGACGGGCGGGAAGCACATGGCACTGGGAGCCTGGCTCTGCCACTGATTCGTGGTGTCTGTCAGGTGGGTCTCTCTCCCTCTGGGTCTCAGTTCCTTCCCCCCGCAAAGAGAGTGGTTGGACAAGGCAAACTTTGAAGCATCTAGGGCTATGATTCTCTGAGTCTGGCATCTCTTGCCTGCCATGGAGGATAATGCCTATGGCCAGGAGCAGGATGCATTGTTTGAGGACTTAAACGGGTCCCAGTGTCTCATGGTCCACAGAAAAGAAGGAACAGATAGGCGGTGAGGAGTGGATTAGGGGGTATGGAAAAACGAGGTGTGAACAGGCAGCACCAAGGGGCAGGTTTGAAGATTTTCTACATATTAATTGCTTATTTTCCTCAGAAAACAGCTCAGATTATACAGTTAGCTGTTTTCTTTGTAGTCTCTCCTCTTATTGTTTCCCCTTGTAAAAATTTTAGTGTCAGAAAATGCTGAGGATGAAAATATTAGGACACTTAGAATCAGCTTGTTGAGATATTCGGTATAGACACATCAGCTTTTGGTAATTTCCCCCAAAGTTGAAGGTTATAATTTTTCTACTCTCCCTAAGAAATAATGGTCTCTTGGAATGTGCAAGTAAATTAGTCATACTGTGTCCTCAGAATTGGTCTCTGTAATACATCCTGGTCTCTGAAACAGGGCTGCAGTTATATAATGGATTTTAGAAGTCTCCAAAGCTGGTTCAACTAACATATTTGTTAGTCTAATAAATGATATTGCTTTTGTCAAGATTTTTCCATATAGCACAATTTAATAGAGGAATCAATAGTTTCTCAGACATGACAAAAGGACCTGGGTGTGCTTTGATGGGAGTCACAAAGTCTCTTGTTGTTCTAATAAAGCCAAAATGGAAAAAAAGTTTTTTTCCCCCTCTTTCAAGTGTATTTTTATGAAGCTAAAATATACATACTGCTTTCTCTAGGAAAATATTTGTTTATCAATATTTTTTCCTACAGCATCGTCTCACTCTGTTATTACACATGAATATGCATTTTGCTTTCATCTTACTCCTTCCTCTTGTTTGAAGAGCTGTCCCTAGTACATGCTTCTTCAGGGAAAAACTCAAGTCTGAAGATATTTTGATCCATTGGGTCTATGGAGTATTTCTTTAGAAATCATTTTAAAACTGTTTTGGGCAAATATTGGCATCTACCTACGTTTCTTCTCATCAGAACTTTTTAAAAGTCCCTAGTGTGGTTTCATACGGTGAGAAGCCATCTCCTCTAGCAGCTCCTGCATTACCTGGCATAATAAGGTTTTAAGGTTTTGTGTGCCGTCCTCTGTCCCCCACCGCCATATTGATACCTTTGCTGACTTTAGTTAATGGCTTAAACAAATCTCTTTTGGAGTTGTTGAAGTTGCTGGGAAGGAAACTGCTTTGGTGTTGAGAATATTAGAACATCTGTGTGTCTCTCCCTCAGCCAAAACATTTATTTTTTTGCCATGGAATGTGTTATTTGGAGGATGTCTGACTTTCCCGGCTATGGGTTCTACCTACTGGCAGAAAAAATTTGCTGACATTGTCCCTTAGCAGTTATCCCCAAATAACACCACCTTCAAATATGAACTGAAGCATGGGTCAGAAAATGACTTTTGGGGACAATTTCCACCAAACTGATGAGAGGCTGCTTTTTGAAAAGCTGAGATTATTGGTCATGGCTGTCTTTCGAGACAGAAATAGTCTCAGAACATTTCCAGAGAGAAGATAAATGAGCACATTGATATGTTAAGGGAGCTAAAATTGACTGTAGAGACTAGCTGTGTTGAAAGCAGTGCTTTTCAACTTGACTACATGTTAGAATTACCTGGTGGGCTTTTAAAAAATACCAGGGTTGTGGTCTTTTCCCTAGAGATTTCTGATTCATCTGGTCTGGGGTGGGGCCTGGGCAAGTCTCTTTCTTGCCTTTTCACCTTTTGAGGTGATTGTAATGGGGAGTCAGGGTTGAGGACCGTGAGCCTAGAGCAGCATTACTCCAAGTGTGGGTCCTTAGCCATCAGCAACAGAATCACATTGGAATTTGTCAGAAATGCAGTTGGGAGTGGAGCCCAGCGATCTGTATGTTTTCAGCTCTCCAGAAGATTCTTACTCATGATTCTCAAATGTTAGTACACATCAGAATCACCTGGAGGGCTTGTTAAACTACAGATTGCTGGACTCCACCCCCAGAGTTTCTGATTGAGTAGGCCTGGAACAGGACCTGAGAACTGGCATCTTGAACCAGCTTTCAGGTAAGGCTGATGCTGCTGGTCTGTGCCGCACTTGGAGTAGCCTTAATCCAGAGCAGGCCTGGGGACTTGGATTGTTTCTGAGTTTGTTGCAAAAGTGGCTGTTTAAGACATTAGGATCTCAGTGCTCATATAGAGGGACTCAGAGAACCAATTGCTCTGTCTAGGAAACCCCTGCCTCCACCCCTTTTTAAAAAGATTTACTGAGGGTTTTAGAGGGGAGGAGGGTGGGGATGGGTGAGCCCGGTGATGGGTATTAAGGGGGGCACGTATTGCATGGAGCACTGGGTGTGATATGCAACAATGAATCGTAGAACACTACATCAAAAACTAATGATGGGGGCACCTGGGTGGCTCAGTCATTAAGCGTCTGCCTTCGGCTCAGGTCATGATCCCAGGGTCCTGGGATCGAGCCCCGCATCGGGCTCCCTGCTCGGCGGGAAGCCTGCTTCTCCCTCTCCCACTCCCCCTGCTTGTGTTCCCGCTCTCGCTGTGTCTCTCTCTGTCAAATAAATAAATAAAATCTTAAAAAAAAAACACAAAAAACTAATGATGTACTGTATGGTGACTAACATAACATAATAAAATAAAATAAATAAAAAATAAAAATAAAAAGATTTTTCCGGCAAGGCTGCAAAGCATGGGATCAAACTCCAAAGTCAACCTTTATCACAGATGATGGCTATTGCTTTGACTATTTTGACTAAGACACTTCGCCAGTTTTATCAGGGTAAAATGAATTAACTTGAAAGATTTTTCTCCCCCTTTTCTGTATTGATTGGTTGTTTGAATGTATTAGGCAAATTGATGGAAGGCTTGATTGTCAGACACACTTTATAGTAGAATCTGTTTTTGCCTCAGCGATAGGAGTAGAACATCAGTGAGTATCTTTAGGCAAATAGAGGTCACATTTTTTTTTCTATCTCACTGAGGGGCTGGATGATATTTAAGGCAGTGGTTCTCCACATGAATTTGGGACGTAGTTGGGGGAGAATAAAGAGTCTTCTCTGGGTGAGTCTGATTAGCCTCTCAGGTGAGAACTATTGCTTTGGAATAAGGGTCACAAACTCAAATGTTTCCAGGGACTGGGAGGGCTGGGGCCCAGTAGTGAGGGCAGTGGGGGCCTAGTATCCTTTGCCTGTCTACAGGAAGCAGCCCTTCTCCGTGCTCCGGCTGATCCTGGGCATGTGGGACTAAATACCACACAGCATCTCCAGAGCTTCTGATTTTAAAAGGTAAGACAAGAATCCTCCATTTCTTTTGAGAAATTTCCTGATCTTTAAATGTTGGCAACACATTTTTGAAAATGTAAAATCCTTGTGCTGACCGAAGAAAACACATTCGTGGGCAGTTTGTGACCTCAGAGTGCCTTCTCTAAGTCAAAGATTCCATTAAGAGTCATTCAAAATGAGCCCTATTCAAAGTAACCTAAGAAATACAACCAGTTTCCCAGGCTTGCTTTCTTTCATTGTGATTCCATAGGATATCAGGACAACAGGGAAAATATTACTACATTCTTTCTAGAAAGGATAATTTAAATATCTCTGGCTCTAGCTTATCTGCGTCCAGATTTTAATATAATAATCATTCTCGGTACACCATATTTCTTTGGAAATGAACTCTGGATGCATTTCAGTTTTTAATGCATGGAATTAGCAAGATAGGGGTTGGAAAAGTTTCAAACTCCGTAGAAGAGTGGCCACAAAAGAACACTCAAACCAATAACTGAAAATCTCAGTGGTATATGCTTCAATTATTGGGTCTTGGGTATTCAGGGCTGACTACATCTTCCTGCATATTGAATTATTGTAGCATTAAGTTCCTGTAACATTTAGGAAATAGATGGCTGAGAAGTGACGGAGAAGAGAAAATTAAAAAGCAGGCATCACATTCCTTTTTATTATGTTTATCTGTCCTCTCAAGGACAGAGGAGGTGCTTTCCATCTGTTTAAATCTTGGACTGGCATTTCCAGCCCTGAGGTGCTGGAGGGTTTGTGGGTCTTACTCGTGCACCTGACTTCGCAATTCAGCCCTCAGACTTCCATTTCATGAGGGGGAATCTGCTATTATGCGGGCTCATTCCTCTCTTGCGGTGAAAGTTTGCTCTGCTCTCTGCTGAGTTTGTTGATGGCTTTGCAGTCGTACCCTGTCTAAGGCTGCCGACAGGGTGGAGGGGCCTGGACAAAGCATAATTGTAGCTCTGTGGTAACCCCATTTTGTTCCCTTTATATGTTGTATTTCAGTTTTTGTGGCCTCTGAAGATATGATTTGGTATGTGTTGGCAGGTCAACAGAGGGAAAATTTCCAGGGATGAAATCCAAGGTTGTCACTGTTACTTCTGGAATATAAATATAGAATAACGGTTGGTGGGATTTCCCTACGGTCCACACCAGTGTATGGGAAATAGGATTCACCTAAGATATTCACATCTGGCTAATAAGAAAGTGGTATTTTGTTTCACTCTTGCTATTTCTCCTTGTGTGTTTTCTGTCTTGGGGTCCTTGTGGAAAAGATGGAGTTTGTATGTTTTTGGATCTCTAGCCAAATACTACCTAATCTCTCCTTGAGCACGAATAAAGTCGTTACAAGCATAGATATAGTTGAGAAAATTGAAATTGGGTAGGGATGTGAGCATGTTGCTGTTTGGAGAACAAGCACAGAAATTTTTACCTGATGTAGTTTTTGTACTTTGGAAAGTAACTGAGAAAGGGATAGGAACGACAGGCTAATCTTTAATTAAATGAGCAATTTTAGAAAGAAAAACATTATGGAAGTTGAAAAGAAATATTTTGGATTCTGACTCAAGTCCTGGTATGAGTTTGGAATGTTCTAGTCTGTTCAGCATGAGCCAGAAATAGTTTCCTAAGGAGGCAGACATAGGCTCCTCACAGCAGACCTTGGCTTCCTGGTTTTGGTGCCATAGGTAGACGTAGTTCTGTTGGCTTCTACTGAGTGGTCGTTTAGTGATATTGATGAAAATTCTAACCCTGGTCTGGGCGGTGGTGTGGGGTGTCCCAGAGTTAATTTCCTGTCACTTCCAGCTCTGAAGTTGTCCACTTTTTCCCAACCCAGTGAAAGTAATCGGTTCTTAACCATTCTGGTCATCAATTTCTTTATAAAATTGAGGGCAATAATATTTGCTCTGCTGCCCCATGAAATTTTGGTAGACAATTGAGATAAAAAATTACAAGTGCTTTTCAAATTGCTAAGTGATTCAGAGATGTAAGGAATTACTACTCTAGTAGTAGTCAGTCTACTACCAGGCTGACAGAAGGAACTTGGCAACTTTCCACCCAAATAAAAATGTAGGTGGGATCCAATGTCCATGGGCAAGTTGTTTAGGAGCACCAGGCCATTGCAGTCAGCCTCAGCGTTCAGTCAGATTTGAATTCAAATCTTTGCTTTACTAACTGTACAGCACAGTATTTCTTTGAGCCTCCCTTTCTTCATCTATAAAATAGTTACAAACCCTACCTCGCAGAGTGAGTATGTGCTTTAAATGAGATGATGTATAGGAAAATACTTATATAGCTCGGTTCCTATTAGATGCTCAGTAAGCATTGACTGGATTCACTGAGTCCTACACTGACGGAGATATTCTGAAACCATATGCAATGTACATAAGTGGTTCACAAGACACTGTGAACCACCTTGTTGGACCTGCCTAGTTCCTCTTAATGAATCTGAAGAAGACAGAATTCAAGGTCGGCTGTACCAGTGGAAGACTGGCTGAAAGGCCCCTCCTTAATAGAACTTGCACCTGTAACTGTGTTATTCCTTCTGGATAAAGCATTGCTTCTCCAAATGTCTTCTTTTCCAATGCAAATATCTGCATAGGGAACACATGAATAGATGATTGACTATTAGCTCTTCAGCATCAGCTGGTTGAGCTTGAGTTAGAGGAGCATCCTAGGGGCAGGGTTAGGTCCTAAGGTCAATGAGTAAGGGGAAAATTCAGTGTGGTCAAAATCACCATCAAATTGTCCATAATCCTACTATGTATGATTCTGTGCATATGTAATGAGACAACACAGTTTTACCTCAGAGTTGGAATAGATGATTGTTCTCAGGTGAGTACCAGATGAAATATTTGACTTGTGTTTAGGATTCAGGTTATCGGAAAACTATTTATTTTTGTTCTTATAGTTGAATTTGCTCAATTTAAATGTGTTTTGATGTCACTCACTGTACTAAGCGGAGCTAGCTAAATACAGTGTCCTGGGAGAATGGGACACCAAATAGGCTTGTTTGCAATGGAAACAGGTCTGCATGCTGGACCGTTATGTAGAGAGGGCAGTCAGGGTGTATCATCAGTGACGAGGCTCTGGGAGGCCAGAGGGGAGCAAGAGAACTTTTGGGGAAAAGGATGATGAATAAAAGGCAAGATATTTTTAGAAGTGTGTGCCCAGTGAATATATAAGTACTCAGGGCGCCTGGGTGGCTCAGTTGGTTAAGTGACTGCCTTCGGCTCAGATCATGATCCCAGGGTCCTGGGATCGAGTCCCGCATCGGGCTCCCTGCTCGGCGGGGAGCCTGCTTCTCCCTCTCCCACTCCCCCTGCTTGTGTTCCCTCTCTCGCTGTGTCTCTCTCTGTCAAATAAATAAATAAAATCTTTAGATATATATATATATATATGTACTCAACTAATAATTGTTAAGTAAATGAATGAATTATGATTGTTTGCAGAAAGTTTGTTCCATTTGTGTTCCCATCAGTGAATAGAAGAATTTGTTTTATAGCATCCTTAGAAGCATTAATTATTTTATAAATTTTTGTGCTAATCTGACAGAAAAACATATTGTTTCATTTTTTGTTTTAAGGTACATTTAAAAACACTAGTGCCAATCTCTTCCTTTCACAGAGTAGAAGGACAGGAAGAACTAGCCGATTGCTTGATCCTTGGTCTGACTTCAGCCACGTCAGTCCATGCCACTTTGATGTCCACGACCTTCTATGACAGTCACTTGCCCTAAGTGGGTTTCGTTTGATCTGGGGTGCCTCTTCAAAGGACTGTTCAGATGGAACTGGTCTGGCCTGGTGCTGAGCCAGCTTCCATTCCTGACCTGCCCTAGACTGGGAGGTTGCTGACTTCTCCCTTACATCAGACCTCAGCTGAGGACAGGTGGTGTCCACACACCATTGTGCACCTCAGGACCCTCTTGACTCTCCTTTGCTTCTCTGGGCCTGTCCCATCTCCACCCATCCTACTGCGGCTAGCTCAAGCCCCCTTCCTTCTAGGAATCATTTCTTTCCCTGCTGAATCCATCACACAATTGACCAAACCGCTCATTTAACAGGAGGAAGTGTCAAGTCAATGGCCCAGACAATAAATTGGCATCTTTTGAAATACTGAGGTTTGCATGTGGTCGGTGAGCAGTAAGAACAATGCTCACTGGAGTCAATGGGAGTTCTCCACAATGGCATCATGTCTGAGATGGAAAAGAATCATGAGCTCAGGGTTCAATTCAATAAGCAACACCTGTGTGGTATACTAACTCTTATTTCCAGTTTTCCAGAGGCACCATCTAGCCTATGGCAGCTTAATCTCCATGTCTTGGTTTTCCCATCTGTGAGACCAAGATGCTGTGTGGTAACCTCACAGAGCAGGGTTGCCTGGATTACATAGCCTGAGGTCCAGCCAAGTGGCTAAATGAAAGGACTGATTTAAAGGAAGTTTAAAAGTGACACCAAGGGCACCTGGGTGGCTCAGTTGGTTAAGCGACTGCCTTCGGCTCAGGTCATGATCCTGGAGTCCCGGGATCGAGTCCCGCATCGGGCTCCCAGCTCGGCAGGGAGTCTGCTTCTCCCTCTGACCCTCCTCCCTCTCATGCTCTCTGTCTCTCATTCTCTCTGTCTCAAATAAATAAATAAAATCTTTAAAATAAAAAAATAAAAAAATAAAAGTGACACCAACCCAGAGATCCCATTGCTCAACTCAAGTTGATGTGTTCTGAGGAATTAGAAGCCATGATCTAGGATTTGAGTATAACTCAGGGAACAATTTTGGTCTAACAGCTTCAAATATATTTACGACAGCCCATCCCCCATTTCAACCCTGTTTTTTACTCTGTAAACTTCCTTCTCCAATTCTAAAGAAATTCTGCCTAAATTCCTTGAGGGTCTGACCCTTTCTGAGCCTTAGTTTATGTTCTTTTGTTCTTATACTTGACATTACCTCAAATAGTCTTGTAAAATCTTGCTTCTGTTCCCTTCAGAATTTTATATTCCTCAATGAGGCACTTCCCCCCCTTCCTTCAGAAAAATAGCTGCATTGCTTTTGTAACTTTTTTCTTCTATTAATACAGGTAAAAATTTCAAGTTCCTTGAATGATACAGATTGTCTTTTCTGGCACTATTACTGTGTAGAGAATAACCTAGAACAAAGTTATCTAAACAAAGTTAACATTTGGCAAATCCATATTCACCCGGTCATGGCTGTTGAGATGCCTTCAAGAGGACTGCTGAGAAGGAAGCTGATAATCTGGTCTTGGGGACACAGAGTTGCCTGGAATGGCCAGTGTGTTGGTCAGCACAGTGCTATTGTTCTCTGATACATTCATGGGTGAAGGTACCGTGATCCAGTGGCCTTTGTATTTGTTTATTCATTCAGTGGTGTTCACTGAATGAATGTTTACCATCTCTGGTGAAAATGGCTATCATTTGTTTTCAGGAGAAGGTGGACTGCTCAAAACTTTCAAAATAGCAGTTATTCATTTAAGAAATATTTTTTGAGGGTCTGTGCTGTGTCAAGAGCAGGGGATAAAAAAAAAATACCAAGACCAGTTCTTGCCCTACAGAAGTTCATTGCCTGGTGAGGGAGATGGACAAGCCAACAGTTAATTACGATCCAGTGTGACAAATGCTCTCATAGAGATTAGAACTGAGAGAGGCACCGTGCCTATTCTGAGGGTAGGTGTGGGAGTCAGAAAGGAAGACTTCCTGGAAAAACTGCTGCTTCCCAGCATCCAGCAGGGCAGGCTGCAGCGTGCACCTGGAGGGCACGTGGGACATGACATGGGAAGGAAGATAATAAGTGGACATATTCATTTCCTGTTGCTGCTGGCACAGATTAGGTGGCTTAAACCAACACAAACTCCGGAGGTCTGAAGTCTGCCGTGGGTCTCCTTGGGCTGAAATCAAGGTATTGGCAAGGCCATGTTCCTTCTGGAAGCTCTAGGGAAGAATTAATTTCCAATTCCTAGAAGCTCCCTGCGTTCCTTGGCTTGTGGCCCCTTCCTCCATTTCCAATGCCAGCAATTACCACCTCCAACCCCCACCCCCACCTTGTACCTGTGCTTCCATCATTTCCTTTCTGACTCTGCCTCCCTCTCTCACTTGCATCGGGCCCTCCTGGATGATCCATCATAATCTCTCCATCTCCAAACACTAATTTAATCACAACTGCAAAGTTCTTTTTGCTATGTAAAGGTCATATTTGCAGGTTCTGAGGAATAAGACATGGTGGGGGTGGGTACTATTTTGTCTACCACAATGAGCAAAGGGCACTTTGGGGGGAAGGAGAAGGAACTCCAATCTGAAGTTATTTGAATATACTTAGAGTGGTTCAGTGCTTGGTTTGAAAGGTAGCAGTAGGACAACTCAAGCATAAACCATTTACCTTCTTATACGTAATCTGAGTCTTATGTTACGCCCATGAGACTTCATGAATTGCCCTGTTCAAGTGACGAAGTGAGCCACCATTTGACAGTTCTTCTTAGGAAAGAAAAATACAAATTAGGACAGTGTTCTTTCTTACAGTGAAGCTACATGAAATTCTACCTTAAGAAATAGTGTGGATTCAAAAACAGTTAATAAGTTGTGAATCATCTTGACAGGAAGGACCATCGCTGGACTCAGTTTACCTTGCTTAAGAACTGGCCTATCTCCGTTCGCTTCTCTTCCTGCTATTCTCTGCAAGTCTGCAGTTCAAAGTAGTAACATGCAGGTGTGTCTCTTTCTTACCTTCCCTGTCACTGAGCCCAAACTGGGGAGCCTCGTGCCACCCCTGAATCAGCACTGGCCTCCCCTGCTGGTGTCCCCTGAGCCTGGCCCAGGTGCTCTGCTGGCTTCAGTCGTGGCATAACAGGTCCCACTGACCTCTGCAGTGGCAGAGGCTGGGGTAGAAAGGATGGTGAATGCTTGCTCCAGTGGAGGGGACCAGGGATAAAGGACATCCCAAATCTGCTATGCTGTCTGTTCTTGGTGGCCGAATAGGAAGTTTCAGCTGCTGCAGAGGGTGGAAGGGTGTAACTTTCTTGTATCTTGGATTAAACTTAGAGTGTTGATGAGGTTTTGATAGAAAAATGACCAACTGACCTCAAAGCTTCCTAATACATTTGTCTTAGAAGCATTTTAACATGTATTACAAAATATTTATCACATTTGCAAACTGATTAAAAAAGAAACTCTAAGACAAAGGAAATTCCAGACCTCATACATGCTGGGAACAGTCTTTCAAAATGGGTTCACCAGTGCTCCACCAGGCAGATGTGTTTCCTCATACCCCGCATTTTTTCCCTGTCAGTCTTGTGCACATGGAGCCCCTTCCCCCGGGAGATGGCTGAGCTGGAGGCCAGGGAGTGGTAGCATTCTGTGTAAGTGTGGGGCCAGTGTTTCCCTTGGTAAATGTGCACTTTGCCAGTGTTCTTTCTTGTTAGCACCCCAGATTTGTTCCTAAGCTGGCTTGTCTTTGGGTCCTGAGCCCTTTCTCTACCTTCTCTTTAGGGGCCTGGAGTTGCTGTGTTGGGGCAGGAAAAGCATGGGCTCTGACCTCATGGACCTGGGGCTGAAACTGGCCTCTATCACTTGCTCGTTGTGCAAATGTGAGCAAGTCACATGGCTGCCGTTTGCTGAGTGCCATCTGTATGCATGATACTTCAGGCGATCAGCACAACCATGTTGTTTTGTTGTAGGTAGACAGAAAGTAGAGAGACATTAAATCCTCATGGCTCATGGGCATGGGATCTGGGATTCGAAGGCTGGTGTGTCTGTCTCTAAATCCAGGGGTTTCTGATGGTTTTCTTCAGAGTGAACGGTTCTTCAGGGGAAGGTGGGTCAGGGCTGGATGGTGCACAGTCGGGGTGGTTATGGAACCCCAATCCTTCCTTTGCGAAAAGTTTTCCTGTCATCTGCTTGATAGTTAAGAATTTATTAGGAAAAATGTTTGAAGCTATAAAGGCATAAAAAACAATTACATTTTTACTCCATTATGCCTTTCTAAGCGATGTACTCTCTTGGAGACTCTTCACTGTAAACTCGAGGTGATAATAGCATAATCCTTACAGAATTGCAGAAAAGATTAAACCATCAGATAGAGGATAGGACCTCCCACATCAGTTAGTTCTCTTCTTCCTTATCATACAAAGGCTTTGCACTTAAGGTATGGTTCAACTGTGCCCAGGGCACAACTGAATCATTTATTCGGATATTTTCACATTATTTATGATAATGGCTAATTAATTCAATACATATTTGTTTAGAACCAACTGTGTGCCTAGAAATGTGTTGGGTCTGTGGCCAGGGACAGCCTGGTGTGTGGGCGGGGTGGGCAGCCATCTAATACGGCAGCTGTGAGAGATGTCTCCTCCTGCCCCATCCCAACCTGCAGGGAGCTTGATGTCTGAAAAGCCTCCATGATATCTCTGGCTCTCTTCAAAATTTCTCACTAAAATTCAAAGCCATCAAGAGAGACAACTTCTCAGTTTTTCTGAGTTTGTTCCCTAGGAGGGGCGAGTTGCATGGTAGATGGGGATGAAGATCTGAGATGAAGGAGAGAGATCAGTGGGAGGTAGAGGCATCTCCAAGGTCAAAACGTATTTCCTCCTGACAAAGCCAGAGCCAGGACCTGCGCCATTGTCAAGGGACTATGATGACACTCATGTTATGTTCTTTGGATATTGGGCCTAAAGTGCTGGCCTGGGGGTCCCTCTTGCAGTCTGTCCACTGATCATTGATGCAGGGGGGTTTTGTCTGGGAAAGAGGGCACCTCAGGCCAATGAACTCTGAGGAGACCAGCTGGTAAAACAACCAGGCCCAGACTTGGGGAACAGGGATGGAGCAGATTAAGGAGCAGTGAGTCAAGGACCCAGAGTGACACACTCTGACTCTCACAGACATTAAGCTTGGGGGTTAGGGGCAAGCACCAATTTCAACCAACTCAGAGAAAGATGGACTTAGCTGAAAAAGACCTTGAGATTTTTTCTAAATTTGGTAATTGTAAGGAGTTCCACTAGCTCTGGGACTGGCAAAAATAAGTTGTTGCACAAGTGGGAAAAAGGCTGGATAAGAAAATGAAGGGAAGAGATCATTCAGGACAAGACATCTCTTGAATGATGTCCTGTAAAAAGAGAGGGTCTGGCCTATACCAAGAGACTGGTCTGGTCAAGAAAAGATACTAAGAAACCTTCACAAGACACTAACAGTGAAATGATCAATCACAATCACAAATGTTAACTTGTGCTGGATGCTCATCTAAACCCTTTGCACGAATGAGCTCCCTCAATCCTACTAACATTCTTATGAAGTAGGTACTATTATTATCTCCATTTTACAGACAAGAAAACTGAGGCACAGTCTAAGGTGCTTGCCTAAGGTCAGTGGTGAGGCCAGAGTTCCAACTGAGAGCCTGACCCTAGAACCCATGCTCTCAAGTACTTGTTTCTTCTGGACAAAGTGCACCAGGTGTTTAGGAAAAGTCCTACGAGAAGCTAAGGCTGGAGCAGTGGGTTTTTTGGTTTTTTGTTTTTAAATTTTATTTTATTATGTTAATCACCATACATTACATCATTAGTTTTTGATGTAGTGTTCCATGATGCATTGTTTGTGTATAACACCCAGTGCTCCATGCAGTATGTGCCCTCTTTAATACCCATCACCAGGCTAACCCATCTCCCCACCCCCCTCCCCTCTAGAACCCTCGGTTTGTTTCTCAAAGTCCATAGTCTCTCATGGTTCGTCTCCCCCTCTGATTCCCCCCCCTTCATTTTTCCCTTCCTACTATCTTTTTTTTTTTTTTTTAACATATAATGTATTATTTGTTTCAGAGGTACAGGTCTGTGATTCACAGTCTTACACAATTCACAGCACTCACCATAGCACATACCCTCCCCAATGTCTATCACCCAGCCACCCTATCTGTCCCACCCCCCCACCACTCCAGCAACCCTCAGTTTGTTTCCTGAGATTAAGAATTCCTCATATCAGTGAGATCATAGGATACTTATCTTTCTCTGATTGACTTATTTCACTCAGCATAGTACCCTCCAGTTCAATCTACGTCGTTGCAAATGGCAAGATTTCGGGGTTTTTTGATGGCTGCATAATATTCCATTGTATATATATACCACATCTTCTTTATCCATTCATCTGTTGATGGACATCTGGGCTCTTTCCATAGTTTGGCTATTGTGGACATTGCTGCTAAAAACACTGGGGTGCATGTACCCCTTCAGATCATTACATTTGTATCTTTGGGGTAAATACCCAGTAGTGGAGCAGTGATTTTTAACAGGGACCAGACATCCTGGATTAATGAGCAAGTTAGTGTGCCTGTTAGTGTATGGTGTTCCCCTCCTCCCCCGATGATGGGAAAATGTAGTATTGGTCCCTTGTCCAGAGAAGTCAAAGACCCCAAAGAGGTAAGAATCCCAATGCTAGGCTTCTAGGCTGCCTGTTGAGCCACAGGGCTGAGGCTGATCAGTGTCCTCAGGGTGGACTGCCTGGTACCTCAAGCTGGGTCTCCTCCAGAATTTTCTAGGGTCTCACTGTCTGTCCTTGTGGAAAATTTGGCTGGGAGGGATCATCCCCTGGCAAGCATTTCATTTGCCAGGCTTGGCTCAGTATATATTTACTAGAAGATGAAGCCTGTTAAAACAGAAAAATGGTCCCTGCACTGGAACATTTTTCTCTGAAGTGCCATTATCCATGACTTCTACTGAGGGGAGAGAGAGAGGCAAAATCCTTATATTCTGGGCACATGCTTCTATGATGTTCTAGTGACATTGATTATAGCCTATCTAACTTCATAACAGATCTGGCTTATCCATAAGATAAAATGTAGCCTGAAAATCAGAAGGGAGGATGGGGGTTGGAGAAGGCGGCATCACTCTTGTTTTCAGATAAGATTTTGTATTATGGTAGGTCTCTTTCCCCAGACAACTTAGACTAAGCAGAGGTTCTTTCTGTGAAGATCAATATTGTCACTGGTCCTGAGCGGCAAAGAAATATATCTTTTTTCCCCACCATCTACACCTAACAATGAAGAACAAGGAAACAGGAACAACTGATGTATTGGAGTCACCTGACTGGTGTCTGAAAAACTACCATTTTGCCTTCATAAACATTAGCATAACTTTCAATACTCTTACTTTTAGATTTCAGTGAGAGAAATGTGAAAATATTTTTTCCCACCAAAAAGATACATTTTACAATCAAAATCTGATATCTGTATTGTAACTCTTCCTGCCCCTTGATTCTTTCAGTTTCCATTCTCTTATCTGGAGGAGACCGTGGAAAGTGCTCTGGAGGAGAGTAAGATAATCTGGTCTTAAATCCCACCTCCGGACCAAGTCATAGCCTCCCTGAGCCTTAGATTCACATCTTTTGTATCCTTACTGATATTTGGTGCTCGATTTTATTGATATATATTTGGTTGTACTTCTTTGTGACTCTGACAATTTTGGCCAAATATATTTTGAGACTATGAGTGTTTTCAGGTTTAGAATCACTACGTCTTCCTGGTGAGCTGAACGTATCATCATTTTGTCCTGCATCCTTTACCTCTAGTAATTCTATTTGCCTTGAAATCTATTTTGTCTGATATAAGTAGAGCCGCCCAAGCTTTTTGTTGTCAGTTGGCCTAGTATTTGCCTTGCCTTACTTTTTCCATCCTTTTACTTTTATCCTCTTGTATTCTTATGTCTTAGCGTGTCTCTTGTAATCAGTAAATAGCTGTTTTTTTTAAAAAAATTCAGTCTTACCAAAGTTGAAAGTTAATCAACATCTTGACTCTTTTCCCAAACACAAGAAACCTAGAATGTCCTAACTCCCATCATCTTTCTTAATTTATATGCTATTTGAGCATATATTTTATTTCTACCATTTTTTGTTGTGAGTGTGGTAGTGGATGCTGTGTGCACCGCCTCAGTTCCCCTTCAGGATGGAGACACTCCTTCTGCCAGATGCTGGAAGTGTTGGTGGCTGATGGCTTTCCACTGAGTCCCTCACTGGGAATTGTTATCAGCAGAAGAGAATGGCCTTGCTTGAAGCCATGCCCCCACCTTGCCCCCAAACCCCCAGTGGCAGCTCATATCTAAGCCTGATTGGTGTGTGTATATAGGGGGATAAAGGCCCCCTTCCCTAAATGTGGGACAACTCTGATGGCAATCCCAGCTCCAGAGCTCTCTGTGGGATCAGATGATGTTTTGTCATGACTACATCCCAATTCAACTTCTTTCTCTGCCAGTTCTACTTCCTCAAGGAACAGGTGTCTCCCCCGCTCCCCACCCCGGCCCAGAGAACTCCCTCAAAAACGTTCTGCAGCAAATCTCAGATTCAGTCATTTCCCAGGGAATCCCACTTAGGTTAAGGGGCCATGGTCAATATTAATTTAGACTTACTCATGTATTTTCCATTTTACTTGCTAATAATTTCTTTTTGTGTCTGGAATCAATTTCCTTTTGCCTGAATTATATCCTTTAAAGTTCCTTTGAGCAGAGTCTGTTGAATGAATGTCTTCATTTTGCTTTGTTCTAAAAGATAATTTTAATGAATATGGAATTGGTCATTTTTTCTTGCAGCTCATTGAAGATCTATTATTTTCTGATTTCTGTTGCCGCTATGGCAAATTTAGCTGTCAAATGACCTGTCACTTATATGAAGGTAGTCTGTCTTTTCTCTTGGTCTACTTTTAGATCCTCTTCTTGTCCTTGATCTATAGTTTCACTAGTGAGTCCATGGAGGGATTTACATTGACTTAACTTCCTTGGGTTCACTGAGCTTTCATTTCTAGACTGCTGGAGATGGAAGTCTCTTGAGCCTTAGTTTTCACCTCTATAAAATGGCAATGCTGATAATTTCTGTGTCGGCAGGTTTGCTGAAAGGATTACATGAGCCCATGCCTGCCCATTTCCTACAAGGCAGGATTTTTCTAGTTGTGTTTCACTGACTTAGATATCTTCCTGTTCAGGCTGCCTCAAAAGGTCCTGTGACCAAACAGATTTGGGAATTGCTGGTTACTGCAGACTGTCTTGGAGGGTTGCAAGCTCCTCAGCATCACGAAAGCCCTGAGAAGTCCTGCAGTATTCTCCATATTCACGTATCCTCAGAACAGTCTTTGTCATAAACATCTGTTCACAGCTCCTATTTCATGGAACACAGTTTGGAGGAATATTGTATAAAATACTGTATAGAAGATTGAGTGTATAAAATAGTGAATGAAATGCTTTATTTCATGAGAAAGGAGTACTTCCCCTCCATAGTCGAGGGTTTTCTATTAAGCCAAAAACGAGGGAAGGCTAGAGCACAAGAAGATGGTGTCCCGTAAACGTCTTGTTGCAGACTGCCAGAATCTAAACTTGCTGGCAGGGCTGGCACTCCCACCTCCCTTTTTGTGAAGCCACAAGGAGAGAAATGCACACTGAGTATATGGAATCCGGGTCACACACACAGGTGTCCTTCTGCATGAAGGACACAGTGCTGCTTTCTCCCCCATAGGAACACTGTTTGGACTCAAGGGCTAATTTTCAAGAAGTTCATAGCGTAAGAAGGTTACAGCTGTTGATTCTGCAGGAATAGTTTTGATGTTAATGCCGTGTTTGAAGCTGGAGGCTTTCACTCAGCAGAGAGCGTTTCTCCTGAGAGAGGGTGGCTGGGGCAGAGCATCTATGACACATTCAGATTGAGGCTGAGACCCCAAATGATCAAATTTCTAAAAGGAACGTATCTAATGTCACCGTGCAGTCTACATTTATTGTCCCTTTATTTTTTTGAGAGAAATGTGGGGTGAGGGGCAGAAAGTTAGTCTTAAATGTCTGGGGGAATGAGGCTGCAGGACAGTTTTCCTACCAGAGGAAGAGGAATGTGTATATCTACATATTTGTCACGTTGGTGTAGGTTCTTTAATTTCTTCTCCCAAGGGGTTTCAGGAGTGTGATCTCGAGTTCCTTGATCAGTGCCATGAAGAATGTTTCTTAAGTGCTGTTTCCCATGCAGTCAGGGAGCACACAGCTTCTTGAGTCAAGTCCGATCTTCCTGAAAACTAAGACTAAAGCTCTTTCTTGTTGCCCCCGACTCTTGGGAAGACCTCGCCTGGTTCAGGTGTGTTTACAGCCATCCTGGGGAACTGACAAAAAGTGGGTGCTGGGGTGTGCTCTGCTCCAGGGGTTAGAGCAGGGCCTCTCATTTGATAGTTGCGCACTACCTGCCTCAGAGGGACCCGAACTCCTGGTTGAAAGTGCAGGTTTCTAGACGCCATGCCAGACCTCTCCAGAGCCTCTGCGCTGTGCGTCTCACCGTGTGTTTATGATGACATTAAAGTTTGAGCTCGCCATAGGAGTAACCTTGCGTGTGATCACTAGAAATGCCTGTGTCTTGGTGTCTTTGCCTGGCTTTTCACCTAACAAAACACAGTTCCTCCTCACATAAGCTTTGACAGCCCCTCAGTGTCCACTTGCTCTTGAGTTCTCAAATTTAGGGTTTGCTGGATATGCTCCTTTCTGTGGCCTTCAGAACCTGCCCGGCCAGGTCGTTTGAGGGAATTGGGTTGATATGGGCTAGGAGCAAATGAATATAATTATTAGGAATCTGACATTTCTGGATAATGGTCTCTGCAGTTTTCAAAACGCTTTCAAAACTGAAGCCACAATGCATTATTCATTGGATCCTCCCTATGAATCTGCAAGATAAGCAGAATAAGTATTAATACTCTCCTTTTACAAAAGTGGAAACAGACTCCACTAGATTGAACGATTTGTTCACGCTCCTGAATGTGGACGGACGGTGGTGGAGTCGGATTCAGAGTCCGAGTTTTCCAGCCTGCCCACCCTCCCTTCTTCCTCTCCCACCCCCACTGAACACTCCCTACCTCCTTTGGCTCTCCCTTCAGGTTCTCACTGCTGTTTACACAAATCCGTGTCAACCAAGTGGACTCTATGTGGGGTTCTGTCCTGGCCTTGGTGGTCGCAGTTCCCTTTGCTATCCTCAAACACTGTAGTGATTTACCACTTGCCTGAATGCTGGCCCGCCCTTCCCCACTGTGTGCCCTTCTGTTTCCATATCTCTAGAGAAGGAGAAACGTGGTGGCAACTCAGGAATGTTTTGCCTAATCAGGCTGTTTTGTGATCATTTCCTTCACTTTACTGACATTTCTAACTCTTGATTTTATAAAGCTAAGAATAATGGCCACCAATAATCGTGCCATCTGGCGGCGGGGTACACCTGTTCTTCTCCTTCCCACCTCCCCCTCTGGACACATGTACCTACTGACAAAAAAAGGGAACTGTGTTCTGTGCAGTTTGGCAGAATGGTAAGGGAAGATAGTTGCATAATTTGAACCTGCAAACATTTTTAACTGAAGTAATGAGAAAGTTGCTGTTCTTATTACCCAGCACAAAGAGAATAGTTTTCCAATTCTACAGTTAATTTGAGCCATGCAGATAGCTTATTCTCCAGAATCCATCTAGCACTAAATCTGAAATGACTGTCTAAACTACAGAATTCTCCAAGTAACCACTTAACGAGCCCTTTACCTTCTGGAGCCTGTAGGCACAATGAGGAGAAAAAAAATAATTTTTCCCTTCTATTAGTCTTTTCACTTTTAAAAGTCTTTGCGATGCTTTATCATCCGTCCATATTTACTGGGCACCTACAGGGCTTTGGGTGTGGAGATTGGATAGATTCACAGAGCACAGACATAGGAGATTTGTTCTGCTTTCAGAGTTTCATAGCATTACACTGCTAAAGTGTTTATTCTTCAAAGCTACTGTTTTTTCCTTCCCCAGCAGTGGGCATGAAGGCATTTCTTACTCTCTCCTCTTGAAGTCTCTGATCAGAGGGTCCTCAAGGTGAACGATGTTGTATTCCCTCCTGACTGCGAGTAGATGTGAGCAGTCCGGGCCCACCAGCTGAAGGCTGAAGTGATTTCGCGGCTGTGTGCCTGCACCCAGAGCTCAGAACGAGCGCTGGGCAACGGCCGAGTCTAAAAAGAAGCCAGCAGCCATGTTCCCCCTGCCATGCTGTGGCCACATCACCCCTACAACACTTTAGCAGGAACATGGTGGCCATGCGGGGCCGCGTCCTAGACATTCAGGCCTCTGAGCGAAGTCCTCTCCTTGTCACACCCAGGCTCTTGTATGAGTCCTAGTGCACAGAAAACCTTTGCTGGGATACTGGCGTTGGTTTGGTGATGTCCTGACCAGCAACAGTGTTGTGTTTGTCAACCCTTATGCAGGAGAGGGAGGAAACCAGCCTTTTCTTCGGTTATCTGAACAGAACGTTTCCCTGAAAGCTTCCGAGGCTAATTGTGGTGAAAACGTGCCAGGTAAAGCTCTTGCTTGCCAACCATAATTAATAGTGGTACAGTCTTCAAGGCCGTAATGCTCATCAGTTATTAATTAGCAATTCATTTTGTTGAATAAATAATATTTATGATGGATGATAGAACTTGTAATTGGGCACGAGAAGGGGCCCTCCTGGGACTGGCTTCCCAGCAAGTATTAACCACGACACAGGAATGAAAAACACAGAGGGTCATCCGGGAAAATCCACGTTAAACAGGGGTGACACAGCCAAGGTGTTCCTCTCCATGGGAGAAGAGCCCATCCTGAGTGCTGGATATGCATCCCGGGCCTGAGGGTGGTAATGGCTTCTGGCCCCACGGCATTGGGGTTTTCCATTTCCTCTTCAGCTTGTAATCAGCCACCCTATTTTTGTTGTTGTTGTTGTTTTTCAAAAAGCAAACTGTTCTTTGCCAGACAATTCCATTGACTTAGAATTACCCTTGGGAGAGGGCCTTTCGAGGGATCATCATGACACGTGCACACAGACTTGAGGGGGAAAAAAGTGCTTTTTGCACAAAGGTAATGATTGAAACTTTTATTTGAAATGATTCCTTAGATTGAATTCACTTTAGATTAACAGATTTTCCTGCCCAATTGGTTTTCTGGCAACCATTCAGTGATCCAACAGAGATAAAATGGGGGTTCATTTAGTCCATGCCTCGGAGGAAACCGAGAGCCTGGCGAAAAGAAGGAGCAGAGCTTCTTTCTCACCCGCTCAGTTGGAGTGGGGCAACCGGAGCCGGTCAGCTGCTGACCAGATGCCGCCTTCAATTAATATTCCAACCCTCAAAGACATTTATCGCTCACTCTCAAAAGCAGAGCAGCTGAATAATAAAGGGAAACACTAAAGCCATTTTTTTTTCCCCGAGAGCATTTATAATGGCTAAATTGCTCGAAATAAATTAGCACGATAAATAAACATAGTTTGTACAGTATCTGTAAAACAAATTCCTAGTCTTGGGAAAATAGACAAAGTGAGAGCTTGCATTTAACAAGCACATGCAATATGCTTCATTAGGACAGGACTTTTTTTTTTTTCCCCAATTTAAAAAGGGTTAATAAACTCCAAGATATCATTGCCAGTTAAACAGGTCCTGCACCATTTTAAGGGAAGTAAGAGGCTACAAAGGAGACAGTTAAAAAGAAACCAAGAGCTGTGTTGTAATGCTAACAGGCAATTAACAAACTCATGGGTGTTAATTATCTTCATACTGTATCATGTTCAATTAGCTTAGTCTCTGCAACAAAGGCAACGATGAACAATTGCTTTGATAGGCGTACAGTACTTCATTTGTAGTTAATCGGTTTAAGCCCTGCGGTTGCTAGGTTACCTTGGTCTCCAGAGGTAAAAAGCTGTACAGATGCACTATGTTTAAATGACTACAGAGAACTGTTTAAACTCAAACCATGTATAACTCTTTATTGATTTTTCACAGAAGATCTCAGCTCTGATGATAAGGTTTTGATATATTTTCCTGCTACAGCCAGTTCCTTGGAGTATTGCAGAAAAAAATCTGTCAATATGCTTCTATTATGATCTCTTGATCTGTGCCTATAAAAACCTTTAGCCACAGCCCTTATTATAAATAATGGAAGAAGCAATATCTGATTTTTTTTTTCCACACTGTACTACATGAAGATTTTTTTCTTCACTGCCTTTGGATCCAAATTACAGGACTTCTTTCTGTACCTGTGCTCTAAAATAATAAAGAAGAATTTCTAGCTCTAATTAATTTGATTGACTCTCAGCAGGATGGGATCAGCTGTAGCATCATGAACTTTAACAATAACTACCAACTGATGGGCAGTTCACATCAATAAGACCATCACTAGCCTCTCTCTCACCTGTCACCAAGCGGGGAGTGAGCAATAACCAGCCCCCCACAGATGCTCCCTGCTTAGCGCTTTCTGCCCTATTAGCAATTTATAATGGTGATCAAGAAACAGTCAGCGGCAAATCAAGACAACTGTCTGGCTGCCTGTTTAATTGGCCTTGTTTGCTTTTTGATAAATGGCTCGTGACTACTAGAGGCCTCTGTATTTTGACTTTTAATAGGCCACAGTGATTAGACTACCAACAGATACTAGGTCAAAACCGAGGAAAGGTGCAAAAAATGTTAATTAATATCAATAATAGGCAATTATTAGTTAGACAGAAGGACCTACTAGCTGCGTGCTCTAATGGCTCAGAGCTAACTGGAAGAGAAGCGCTGCCAAATTAGCATAACTTTATGCAGACTGCATGGTGGATCCTAGCAAACATCTGTTATGTTAGTAATTCAAATAGAATTCCTGCCTTTGGAGTGATATTCGCAGAGTCAGCAATCCCTGTTGGCCATTTCAAGGCACTAACAATACCCTAGTGACTGGTGTCCTTCCGAATGGGCTGTGTTTCAGGCTAAGAATTAAATTGCACCTTTTCTTTGGAGTTGTGCTATTGAGAGCTTAAGGGGGTCACTGTCCTCAGAAGATGGGGGAGAAGTGGTTGGCATGGAAGCCATACCAACCTTGGAGGGAAGTGGGATGTGGGCCCAGCAGACTCAGAGAGGGGACACCAGCTTTCTACGTTTGCTGTTTCATAATTAGCACCAAAAATATGGCTATGTCCAATGCATGGCATGAAATGCTATATATAATTCTCACAGCATGATTCTTTGTTATTCATTCCTTGAGGTGTGTGTGTTTGGGAGCACAATGATAAAAGGCCGACAGCATGTTCAGAAGCGTACAAAGCAGTAGGATGGAGTAGCAATTAGGACAAGGAAATAATAGGAAGTATAAATACTATTCCCTACACTTGTTATTGACAGTAAGGTTACCTTGGGCAAGATCCAAATGATCGTCAAAGAATGTTAGAACTGGAAACGATTTAGAGATTCGTAAGCCCAAATTGAGAAATCGAGATCCAGAGAGGTCAAGAGACTTGGTTCCGGCCGCCCAACTGGGAGGAGACCTAGGTTTTCCCAATTTCCTGCCCAGCGCCCTTCACCTGACCTTGCTGCTTCCTTAAGAAGCTATGGGTTTCTATCTGTAATTAGTGTCTGGTGGATATTTCCAAAAGGCATGTTTGAAACATAAACATGGAATATGTGCAAAAAAGTAATTCTGCCATATAAACGTATGACACTTAGGAAATAGCATGTTACCAAACATACTTTATTTTTACGATTTTAAAAAACTTGCTTATAAAATTCTAAAATCTACAACTACCTCTTCAGTTGTTTCACATTTAATGTCAGGCACAGATTGACTTTTTTTTTTTTTTTGAGAAGGGTGGTTTATAATTATGTTATCCCTTGTTTTATTTTGAGCTTGTTTTCTTATACATCTTGCTTGAACCAAACAAGGCAAAGATCTGTGTGTGGTGCCCTTTTCCTTCCCCACCAGAGGACTGACATTTAAGACCCATTTGACTAAACAGTTTCAAGATCTTTAAAAAAAAAAAAAAAGGGTGTGTGTGTGTGTGTGTGTGTGTATGTATGTGTCTGTTTAGGGGGACAGAATCTGCCTCTTCAAAGATTGAAACTGAATTGTGGATTATAACTAACTGTAATTTTCTCCCTCTTCTCTCTACCCTCTGACACCCCCCCTCCCGCAACTCCTTCATCTCCTGGCCTGATACTAAGAAAATCTCTGCAGGCTGCATCTTTTCCCCTATAGTACTGAACCATTAATCCTTTTTAGTACCATAGTGTCAAAGAAAATGGGGTTACTTTTTCATCTCTATTCCTGCAAAAATACTTTGGGAATCATCTGGTTTTGCGTCTATGAGGAAACTATTATGTAAGCTTAAAAACAACGTTTTCAAATCATTTCTGGGAATAAAATCTTTTAAAATGATGGAAATATGACACTTCAGTTTTTCATTTCTTACCCTTTTACTTAACAAAAGTATTTGCCAAGTCCTGGGCCAGGATGTAAAAGAATCATAAAGATAATGATCAGAATAGTATATTTATGCATTATTTAGCTACTACTGTGTGGATCCCTTTATTAAACATTTTATAGGTGCCAGACACTTAATTCTCTTCACAACCCAATGAAGTAGCTGCTAAGTTCCCATTTTATGAATGAAGAAACTGAGGCTTACTGAGTTTGTTTAAATGCTTAATACTTTGTAATATAAATTATTTTCTTTTTTTTGAGGATTTTAAGGATTTCTTTAATTCCTCTGTATTAAAAATATACTAAATAAAGTTTTTTTTTAAAAGTTTGAGAAGCAACAAGATGGTTCATTTCCTAGTTTTTTCTCAGATGTTACCTTTTTCAGATAGTGTATATTACACATAAATGTTACTGTAACATTCTAAACTTTGATATTCTAGAGTGAGAGAAGTTATATTTATTTTCTTATATTTATTTTAATTATCAGGGTTTTGGTTATTTTATTCCTATAAACTCACTGCATTGTGGTAGATTTGCTGCTTAATTTGCTTAATTATTCCATCAATTCTAAGATGTTACTGATAACAAGATTATACCATTATTTTATTCACCACAAAGAAAAATGCTGCCGGGCACCTGGGTGGCTCAGTCAGTTGAACAGTTGACTCTTGGTTTCGGCTCAGGTCATGATCTCAGGGTCATGAGATCGAGCCCCGAGTCAGGCTCCACACTCAGCAGGGAGTCTGCTTGAGGATTCTCTCTCTCCCTCTGCCCCTCCCCCACCGCTCATGCACTCTCTCTCTCAATAAATAAATAAATAAATCTTTAAAAAAAGAAAAAAAGTGTTGCCAATATTTTTTCTGGGCCATCAAGGGCATTGGTGATACAACATTTCTTTAAAAGTGCTGCACTGTTACCTCTGGAATTCTCTTCCATGTCAATAATATCCATCCTGCAAGTTTTCATGTTGGTGCTTTTAGTGTTCTCACATGAGCAGAGCATGACAATTCTGTCAAGACTGTGGCCTAGCTGATGCTGCTGGTGGAACACATCTGCATTTCAGAGATGTTAAAATGTGCCAAAAAAAGAGTACGTTTTATAATCCATGAGATGTGTTAGTACACCCATCAGTGATGTCAGAATCCAAATACCGACAGAGTTATACAACTTTCAGATAAGTAAACCCAGTAATTAATTCCAGCCTATTAAGATGACGTGTGGTCACAAGTGTTTTTCTCCTAACAGTGTTTACAGATAAGCTGTTGGTGGTGTTTTCATCAAAACAAAGCAAATAGGAGAAATCCTGAAAATTCTCTCCACTGTATATAGCTGGCTATGAGACTAGTAAATAGCCTTTGGGTTTCTTTTATGTATTTGTTACTAAGATTGACCTACATAATTTTTAAGAGCCAAATTCCATGTGTGGCCAGTTATACCTTTAGTGCTTTAGTTGTATCAAGAGCACCACCATGGCCTAGGAATGGAAGAAGTTTTCTGTCTAGCTTGTTGGAGCCAGGACTATCTGGAAAAATATCCTTAAGTCTGGAAAGCTGGAATCTTGGACGTCAGTGGGTGTCAGAGTATCTGTCTACAAGGGAGGAGGCCCTAATTCTGAATGACACCTATGGGCCTGATGTGGGCATCAGTCTCTGCTTTTGGTGATATGCTGCAATGTGTAGAACCTACTATTCCAGAAGAATTTTCTGCTTTGTAGTATGCTTAGGGCTAGTCCTAGGCCACATTATCTTATTTTTTCTTCTTGGCGAATGTTAGTACTCAGATAGAGGTTGACATTTACTGAGCCCATTTCTGTTCATGCCTAACATAGTCATGACTGCTAATAAGGAGCTAGTAGCCTTCCTCATAGTAGGTAACATATTAGTCAAGAGTCAGTGTTTATAGTCATGCAGGACTGGGTTGGAATCCCAGCATAGCCACTTACTAGCTGTGTGATCTTGGGCTTCAGTTTTCTCATCAGTAAGATGGGGGGTGGCATCGTACCTACTCCATATCTGTTTGTAGGTATCTACAACGTATGTAACATACATTGTCTAATTCCTGGAGGTAGTGCACAATTGATGGTCCTCATTGGCATGATTATTGCCATTATTCATAGGTTCTGTCATGATGTGGGGGCACCTGGACCATCAGAGGTGATTGCTTCTCCAAAACTCTTCTCTATGAATGGGTAACATCTTTAGGAAACATTTCTAACCAGAGCCTACTGCTTTCCCAATCCCCTCCCCTTGTTTGGAGTCTGGCTCTCTAATAGGCATGTTCTTCTGCTCCTACGCCTAAATTACATCCATTCCTGATGTCCCGAGTAGTTGTGTATTGATCTATTGTTGATCCAATGTCCTGAATATGCCCTTTTAAACACAGCATGGTCAGGTGAGCATTAGAGCAGAAGTTGGTCAGCTTAGATCCTAGTCGCAACCGTATCACTAACTAGCCATGTGACTTCCCTCAGTAAAATTCCTTTCTGTAGAAATACTTCATAAGGCTAATCGCTCATTCTAGCAACCGTTTAGTGAACGACTGTTCAGGGCCATTCTGGTGTTGGTGATGTTCCATGATTAATCTTGAATCCCTGTAAAAATCTTGTAAAGCAGTTATTATTCTCCCCGTTTTAGAAATGGAGAAGATCAAACTTAAGAACTTTCACTATGTTCTTACTGCTTGTGTGATTTTGGGCAACTCTTTTGAGTCTTGAGCTCCTCATCTGGAAATTCAAGGGGCTCATGGGCTTGTGAGGATGGAAGGAGATGATGTATGTAGGGCTCTCGATGCGGTCACAATGCAGTAGGTCCTCCAGGAATGTATGGTGATAAGGCTTGTCAAAAGTCACCTAGCTAGAAGGAATGAGCCAGATTTTAGTCCAGGTCTGTCTAGCTCTTTGACCATATGTGAGAAAGTGCCCTGTGACGGCCCTTCTGCCTGGCATAATCCTGGAAGAGGGAGCAGCTTCCTCCCCCTCACTCTTGGGGGTTCCTCTTTCTCCTCTTCTCCCTTCTGGACTGTTACCTGCTCCCCCATACCCCACTGGCCACATGGGAGGACCATATACGCTGGAGAGAATTTTTCTTCTCTTAAAGGCTGCAGGCATATCCTTAAAAAAATTGTGGTAAAATCCCTCTAACATAAAGTTTATGTTAGTGACAGTCATTACATTCATATTGCTGTACACCACTCTCTAGTTCCAGAACATTTTAATCATCCCCAAAGGAAACCCCTTACAATGAGCAGTTACTTTCCATCCTCCCGCCCACCCTCACCCCCATCCCTTGGCAACTACTAATCTGCTTTCTGTCTCTATTGATTTGTCTATTCTGAATATTTCACATAAATGGAATCAAACAATATGTGGCATTTTGTGCCTGGATACTTCTGCTTAGCATCAGAAGACTTGTCTTTGTCTCCTCCCTTCTCCACACCAGCTTCAGATGGACAGAGAGGAAAGATTTCCAAGTGTTTATTTTCAGCACGTGCTCTTGCCCACTGACTCTTACCACCTCCGTAGCTAATCAGCTTCATTCTGACAAAGCTTGCTCTTTGGCGGGGGGCGGGGGTGGGGGGGACCGGGACCTTCCTGCCAAGTGCTGGGTAATAAGCCTATCACACGTGGCGGAATCCACTCTTCCACCATGAGGGTTTGTGGTCTTTGCTTTTGTAGATTGTCCTCTCCCAGGAGCAGTTTGCTGTTCCTTGCAGAATGATGAGATTCAAGATGTCTCATGCAGGGCTGAGCCTTATCCCAGCCTCCCTCACAGTTTATATAGGAGCCTGGGCTAGCCCACATACTACTTAATAATTTTACCTGGAAATGAAGAACTTAGATGCTATCACCTGAGAGGGGGGTTAGGAGAAGAAATAGATAATTCACAGGGCTTTCCAAGTCTAAAATGCTACTTAATTGAATAGCTATTTTTCTAATAAGGAACAATGGACACTGAATTGCAGCATATTATAGTGTACATAAAATGAACATTTTAAGGGGGCGTTACAAAGAGAGAATGGGCTGGCCATTGGAATTTTGAAGTCTCTGAAGTCTCTGGTTCCTTTGCTAATTGTATTTCTCACTGCAAGTGATTACACTGGCATTTTGGTTTTATTAAAACAACAGCAATAACAACCCAATACACCAAAAGAGCAAGAGGAATTTATGTTGTGGGTAATGGCAGAAGGCAGGACTGGCTGATCTCCTGAAGTCACCTCCAGTCTCAGAATTCTGTGTGTCTGAGTCATCTTTTAATTTCTTGGGGTTTTGAGGGACAAGAAAGAGGAGAGCCCAGATGACAGGAGTCAGGGCAGCTTGTCATCTTTTTACCCATCTTGGCTTATGCATATTTTGCATCATGATTTCTGTTCTGAAATTGATTTACAGCAATTGCAGGGGGGTAGAAAGGCATGTTTCAAGGCAGGATTTGAAGTGGAAAAGAAAGGACCTTGTCCAAAGCTTTCTCCAAGCAGGTCATGCCAACGGAAGATTCCTTGTTGGGAGAGAGAGGAATTCCCCACGGGTCTGTCTTCTCACTCCGGCTGGCAGCTCCACTGCAGGTATGGTGTCTCCCTAGCTATCAGTCATGGGAGGGGAACCTCTGACCTCAAGACCTCTCTGGGTTATTATTGTTATTATTTTTAAAGATTTATTTATTTGAGAGAGCGAGAATGAGAGAGAGAGTACATGACAGGGGGAGGGTTAGAGGGAGAAGCAGGCTCCTTGCTGAGCAGGGAGCCTGATGCGAGACTCAATCCAGGGACTACAGGATCATGACCTGAGCCGAAGGCAGTCGCTTAACCAACTGAGCCACCCAGGCACCCGACCTCTCTGGGTTATTAAGGGGGATTGCATACATGTGTCAGGCTGATGATGGTGTGTGTCTAATAAGAACTGTCACTTTCACTTTCACATAGAAACTGTCACAGAGCAAAGATGGAAGAAGCTGAGTACCTGCCTCCCCAAAGTGGTCACCAAGTCATGCTTGGTATCAGTGTTCCATTAGAGGGCATACTGCCTGAGGGTCATACATGGCGGGGTGTGTGTGTGTGTGTGTGTGTGTGTAGAGGGAGGGGTAGGAGAGAATATCTCAAGATTTTTAGCTTGTTTATTTCACACACACACACGATTCTGAATGAACACCTCCATTCACATGTTAGATGTTACTGCTGATAACTATGAGAGGTGTTTGACATCTGGAACCCCAAAGTCACTTTCTGCTACTTATAAAACCACAGCAGTTGGCGAGCTATTCATTAGTGAGCACGAAAAATGCCCAAATAACACTGCAGGATTGTTGCTTATCTATAATTTATAAACAGATATATGTGTTTCTGCATGTAGGCATATACATAGGTTTTAATCTCACTTATTGCATAAATATGAAACCAAATTTAAAATTCATCAGGAATATGTGCTCAACACATTTAAATGGTCACCAACTGGCACCCATAGCTTTGTAATGATCTATTCTCATTTCAGTTTCCCAAACTGAAGAACGCTACTCAGTCCTTTTGAATTTCTTATCGAGTACCCATAAGTTTGAGAGATTCAGAGTTTTCTCTTTGTGTTGTGCTCTCCAGCTGTAACTTATTCTAAAATTGGATCTGTTCCAGGGTATAAATATTTGGTAATGAATTTTGAAAGCCAAAAAACAAATGATGCTTAGGACTCTTTTATAACAGACCTAGAATAGACTTTTAAAGTGATTGGAAGTAGATTTTCAATATATGTGTACATGTATGTAGTTCTTGTGGAAAAGTTCATTCATTCATTAATAAATAATTAAGTATGCAAAGTAGAAGATGTTTAGACATGATTACCTTGAAGGGCTAGCCTTTAAATTTAACTAAAAGGATGAGTGTTTTAAACCTCATGACTGGCGTGTGGCTTTGGACCGCATAGGACTTGCTGACATGAAGGGGATGATGGAATCCCTCAGGGTTCTGGGAAGTACATGAGCTTTCTTCTTAATGGCTTCTGGATAGAAGAAGATCATTTCTGGGTAGTTTTAGAGTTTAAAGAAATAGTGTTCAAAATATACGGGCTTCCTTTGAGATCTATTCTAGGGCTAACCGTGGCAAGGACTGGGGACAACATTTATTGTGAAAAGATGCATAAAGGGGTATGATTCTTTAGAAACCTTGAATATTTCTGAGCTAAATACCTTATTAATACAATGTGCCATTTTAATTTCTAATGTTAAAAGAAATGCTTATTAGAGAAATTCTGATTAACCTTTGCTAAAAGAAAATGTGTACTCAGGTTAGATGAGGAATATGTCATCTAGTAACACTGATTAAAATTAAGTTTATTCCTAAAAGCTCCCAACTATTAATTGTTAGCTTGGGCATGACTCTTAATAAATTAGATATATTAATCCAGTAAGTGGGACAATTCTTTCTGTTTGTCCCATGATGCATTTGACTTTGAAACCCCTGGTACCTAAGCATCTGTGATTAGGGAAGCCAACTCACTATGAGTAACATGGAGAAAAAAATTTATTATAGAGATTAGACCTGACACAACAAAGAGAATTGGTGAAGATGTCTATTTTATCCCACAAAGATAAATGCCTAGATGGCATTATGTAAGCTGACTTAGTTTTATGTTTGCCTTATTTTTCCATATTGCTTTTCAAGAAAAATGTATTTGACTTCTTGAAGCTTTCTGGTTATTTGAAGAAGTAAAGGTCTAATTTTCCTAGTTAATTTGATTAATCGTTTTTTCTGTTTGCAAGAAATTTGTGAAATAGTTGATATGTACCTGTCACAGATGAAATCGTCTATAATGGTTAATGTCCACAATACATTTATTTTCTTTTAGTTTATATCTCTATTCTTTTTTTGTTTGTTTGCTTATATCTCGATCTTAATGCTAGTGATTTGCCTAAGGATTTATTTATTGATCAGGACATGTTGTGTGAAGGACATTTTTATGTTCAAAATTGAAAACTGGTGGTCTAGACACACATTTGATATAAATACCATTATTTACTTTGTCAAAGGCAAAACCTCTTTCTTGAACAATTAAATAATATTAATAAAACAAAAAAAAAAGTTTTATGCTATTGCTTTTCTTTTCCCTACTGTGAATCTCATTTTAGATTTGGTTTTCAACTAGGTAACCAAGACTCTGATGTAATTCGCTGAAATGTAGTAAACGTTTATTATGTACAAGGCACTGTGTTGGGTGCTGGGTCATGGTGGTGAATCATAAATGGTTATGATATATCCTTATATGTTCTAAGATATCTTTGCTTTTTCTTCCATTATTAGGGTAGACTTACTTGTTCAGATGAACTGAAATAAAAACTTATTCATTGTGTATGCTATGGTAATTGACCTGCCCAAATTGTACCAGTGAATGTGGTCATGATTTTAGCCCATGTTGCTTAGCTAAAGTAGAACTACATTTCCCAGAATCCCCTCCGCTGTATGGTTCTGGGGCAGGGTTGGCCACGAGAGAAATTTAGCTGAGATTTGGGAGGCAGAAATGAAGCAGCAGCTATTATGCCCTGAAAGTCAGTGTGGGGCTCCCATACCCCTCATGAATATTATCACTGGTCTATACGTTGGCTCACCTGATTGGTATTAAGACTGAGCTCCTGCTAGATCTCTTCCTTCAGCTTGTCTGAGTCCTGGGCCAGACCCATGTGAAGGACATCAGCTTCTTTTTCAGTTCTCTGGCTTTGTTGAGAGTGAAGGTAAAGAGAAACATGGAGTTTCCAGGGATTTTTTTTTTTTTTTCCCTTTCCTGCTTCATGTGCAGCTTTTCTTCCCAATTCCTGGCCCTGCAGACTACAGCAGTTGGTTTTAGGGCCACTGCCAGATTTGTGTAAACTTCTTTCCCAGCTCCCTCAACTGCGTAATAAATCCCCTATTCCATGTCACTCACAGTGGTCCTGTTTCCTTGATCAAACTCTCACAGAAACAGATACTCTGTATTGGGGGTCTAAAAATCAAATGTCCCAGTGGCCACATAAGTAACATAAATGAGTGCAGCAGGTTTGTCATAAGAAAATTCACGCAGTCTTCTCAATCTGTTTTTCTTTTTTCACTCTTGGTAGAAATGTAGAATCAAAGAAATATACCACAGAGTATGGAAAACAACAGCATGAACATATTGGTATGTGGCAACTGACCCTTGGCTGAGGATCAAGGAGACAATAGGGAGACGTGGGGCTTGCCACGCTGGAGATACTACACTTCAATCAAAGGGGAAGGCACAATGCGTCTCCAGCGTATTGTCACCACATTTCAACAGCAATCCAAAACTGAATTTTTATGTGACTTCCGATTTTCAATGTGTTGATTAATTACACACACACAATCCATAAGCCAACTACACACATGTAGGTTGTCTTTGGCAAGGGCTTCTCCTCTGAATGGGCAGACTGTTGGCCAAGACCCTGGGTTGTGGATGGAGGGGTAAAAAGAAAAGCAAAAGAATTGTTGGGAGGAGAATGATCGAGGAATTAAGGAGGAAGGATCCTCAGTGGAGTCTATAGATGGATAGACAAGTCCATGGGAAAAATAATGAATTTTTTTTTCTTTTTTGCTCCATGTGACATGTGCATGTGTGAAATCATCTAATAAGAACTGTCACTTTCACGGTATTTGCATTATACATAGGGATTTCACATATGCTATTTCATTTATTTTCATTTCTATCTTACCTGCTGCTTTGGATGTGAGTGAGATTAAGGATAAATCACTCTTGTTCCTGCCCTCAAGGGTTGCAATCCATGGGGGAGACTAATATGTTCACATCCAACCATAGAACAAGAATGAATGTGACTAAGTGTCATGGGGGGGGGGAATTTTTTGATGAATGGAAATGGAGAATGGGAAGATTATGGGAGACACAAAATTTTGAGCAGAGGTACCATGGAAAATTTAAGGTTGATAGCAAAAGCTATGATTAGAGGAAATCAGTAGCAAATGTTTTAAAGTTAAAGTTCATTCGTGAATTCCTGAAACTGGGAGGAATCTTTAACCTGCCTTAATCAATGGTCAAAATGTGATCAGTCAATGGCCTGCATTCAAGCAGCCTTAGTTTGAAGGGAAGAGAAGTCAAACAACACCCATTATCTCTGGAAAGTAAAGGAGTACTGTACTCGGTCTGGAATTCAAGATCCAGAAATAAATGGCCAGATTTCTCTAGAGGGAAGACCAAGTGCTCTTCCATTTCCTGATGTCCTACAGAAGACCTCACAAGAGACAGGAGAGGGCTGACCCCCAGGGCTGTTGATTGCCAGTAAGGACAACAAATATATTTTAAAGAGTTTGAAATAAATAAGTGGACTTCTAAAATTTTACTTTATTATGTTATGTTAGTCACCATACAATACATCATTAATTTTTGATGTAGTGATCCACGATTCATTGTTTTCATATAACACCCAGTGCTCCATGCAGTACGTGCCCTCTTTAATACCCATCACCGGGCTAACCCATACCCCCACCCTCCTCCCCTCTAAAACCCTCAGTTTGTTTCTCAAAGTCCATAGTCTCTCATGGTTCATCTCCCCCTCCGATTTCACCCCATTTATTTTTCCCTTCCTTCTGCTAATGTCCTCCATGCTATTCCTTATGTTCCACAAGTAAGTGAAACCATATGATAATTGACTTTCTCTGCTTGACTTATTTCACTTAGCATAATCTCCTCCAGTCCCATCCATGTTGATGTAAAGGTTAGGTGGACTTTTTTATATATAATCTAGAAAATTTGAATCAAATCTGTGTCTCCTTTCTGCTTAAAACTCTTTCTGGTGTCTTAAAGTTCAGGTTCCCCTGTGGCATGCTACCAAGGCCTGTTATGACCTGGCTTTTGCCTCCTTCTCCAGCCTGGTTTCTATCCCCTGTGCCCAACCCCCAATCTCCACAGCTACTGGACACTTAATTTTCTACCCATGAGGCACAACTTGCAGTTGTCTCGATATTTCACACCTCTGTGACTCGGCACATTTGATTGCTTTTTTGTTGGTATGTCCATCCTTCTCTTGATGACGCTTCAAAATCATCTCAAAGTGTTCTGTGGCTCCCCACCTCCCCAAGAAATCTTTCTCTGCTGATTCTGTACTGTATATAATTGAATCTTTGTACTCATTGTACTATGATGTAATTATTTATGTAACATGTCAGTTATTCATGTACAGTATTCTATGTACTGACATACTCAGTCATCAGCTCTTTACTGAGTGGCTACTCTGTGTAAGACACTGTAGAATGTGCTGGGAATACAGTAGTAAATCGGATAGATCATGTTCCTGGACTCATGAGCCTTCCATTACAAAATGTACATTGAACTGAAATGAATTCCCAGGACAACTTGAACTTTACGTTCAAATTTTATGCATCGACAAGACATTCACTTTGCTAAATCATAATTTCAATCTGTTTTAAATTTACTGTTTTGTAATCATGTGCTTCCCCTGTGTTGTTGAATTCCTGATTAATGCATTCACAGAGCATATTCCTCCTGCATTCTTGCAGTAAGGGTGGTTGGACGTTGAGGGGCTTTGTGATTTCGTAGATCTTGGTTATTTGGGCTGTTTTTCTACAAAGGCTTGGATGGAAGAAGGATCTATTTTCAGCCTTGAGTACAGAGGTTCTACTTTTCTAATTCTCATCTGCCTTATTTTTCCTATTTATCATGTGCTATTTAACTCTTTATCTCCCAGGGTGCATCTGGTTTAGGTTATATTTTATTTTATATCTAGCATGAGTTGTAAAGCCATATCCTACCCCCCACCCTCAAATATCCTGAAATCTATTCGATTCGGTTCTGGTGCTTCTTTCAGCCATTAGCCATTAACTCTATGATTCATTCTGAAGAAAGGAGGCAGCTTTTCTCTGATTCTGCCTCCCTGCAAAGTGTTGGTTCTGTCTGAGTTTGGCAATTTGGAGTAGGGGACTTCTCACATTTAATGCTGATGTTGATATTCACACAATGACTGTCTTTCTTTCTTTCTTTCTTTCTTTCTTTCTTTCTTTCTTTCTTTCTTTTCTCTCTCTCTTTCTCTCTTTCTCTCTCTTTCTCTCTTTCTTTCTTTCTCTCTTCCTCTCCCCTCCCTCTTTCTTTTCTTCTTCCTTTCTAATATTACTTGCTTGGCTACATCCTGGAATAGTATTTTTCAAACTGCAGATCATAAAAATGACCATAACATACATTTAGTGTCATAACCAGCATTAGAGAATATGAATTGAATAAAACAGAAAACATCAAAATGTGTCCTGGGTAGTAAGGGTAGGTTTTTAACTTGTCATACATAGATATTCATGTGTGTACTGGGTTGTGATGGAACTCTTTGCATGGGAAATGGTAAAAAAGTTTGGAAAGCATGGCTCTGGAACAATCCATTTACATTTTTTTCTCCTTCTTGCTGTTTCAACTCTGTTTCTATAAAGGTATCTTTTTGATATACATTTAAATTATTTTATTTGACTGCCTACATTGATTAAACCGAATAAGTGAGTAGGTCACCATTTTTCTTTTTATTGTGTATTCACCTCTAAACTGGAATCTTTTAAGCTCTTAAAGACCATGCTTAGCAGAATATGTTTATTTTGATAAGACCTTTAAATTATACTGCTTATAACATTTTGGCAGTTCCCTCCCATTCTTCAGAAAGCTCTAGTTTCTTAGCTTTTCTCTTGACCAGGGATCTTTTTCAAGTTAAACTTTAGAGGAAAATCCAGGCAAACATCAGTTAAAAATAAAAACAAGAACCAAAGATAATCCTTTATCCAGCTTAAATGCTTCAGTTAGTAATCAAATTATTTTATACCACATCCAAAATTATGCAGCAGAAAGATCATGTTATTTAGTTGCTAATCACTTAAATAACATTTATTCATAAATGAACTTTCACTCTAGACTAACGTGAATAAACTGCTTTGATGCTCTTTAGAATAAATAATAACTCTAGAAGGACAAACTATCCTAAGGCAAGCATTATAATAGGGGTAGCTCGGGTCTTTATCACATTTTGTTATTGTGAAAAATAAACTTGCCTCTTAAAAGGTTCTTTAAAAGGGAACTAACAAAACAGAAGGTCCGAGAAGAGCTGAATGTAGTGCAAATTTCTGAATGAATCTCTTAGGATTTGTTTTTAATCTGAATATTTAATAGCGTTGCATTGCAAAACTTGAATTATGCTACTCAATTTTAATGGTTAATCTGCTTTAGAAAATACACAAGCTTAATTGTGACATACGAAAGTCCTTATTTAGGGTAGATTTCTAATTTGAGTGCTGTCGGCCCTGCTGTGTAAAGAGTCTCCTGGGTGCAGATTTTTAAGAGTGCGTGCGCGCCTTTCTATCTCACCGTGGAACCGCTCTCGCTGCCGAGTCGGCCCGGCTCCTCCGCAAGCCAGGAGCAGACAATAGATCGAACCTAATGGAGTTGTGTACTTGCCATCTGTAGGAGCAGCTGCAGGCCCGCATCTGCACAATATGCTGGGATGGGGAGCTCTGCTAATCTGCATAATAAGGAGGAGGCTCATTCCACTCCAGCTAATAATCACGAGCAATCGATGCACTTCATTCCCTCACTGCTGAGCACAGCGGAGTGCGTTTGCTACTCTGGGTAGACAGAGGTCAAGTGAGCCGGGATGGCGTGGGGCTGAGAAGCCTTCTGCTTACAATCTAAGGTTACCATCAACTTGTGGGGACCTACTTGGGTCTTTCTCTTGAGTCATGCTGACACATAATGCAAAATCCTGGGAATTGGGATGAAAAGGCGCTAGCGCATTATTAAGATTGCTAATCAGAAATGCTTTTGGAGCAATTAGAGTATTGACCAATCGCTTCTCGGCCTTTTGACTAAGATCAAGTGTAGTATCTGTTCTTTTCAGTTTAATTTGCCTTTTAAAACGCTCCTTTTGTGGGAAGAAGGGCACAAGCAAATTTTGGGCTTAGTTGTGAGCCACTTTGAGTCATTTGGCGTTCATTGATTTTTTTTTTTTTAATAGCTGCACAATGCTGAGATTTGACTTTTGACCTGTTAATATACACACACCCCAACTGTGAAAAAGGCAGACTGTATGAATTAATGAATCAAATCTATGTTTATTTTCATTTATGATGTCAGGTTGAGATCACTATCTTGGAGGCAGTAGAACTGGTGGTGGAAAGGAAGATGACTATTGAAATCATGTACTTCTAGAATGGCTTAAAATCACTTTCTTATTAAAGGAAACGCTACCATGGCTTCATGTCTCTAAAAAAATCATGTACTTACAAATATAATTTGATTTCATAGAGTTGATTAAAGGTTAAGACATTTGAACTTAGGTGACCTAGATTGAGGACAGTATTTTAAATCAAATTGTAACTTGCCATTATTTATAATGTCTTGTTATAAGAAGTGGTGAGACTACTTTGTCTAATTTCTTGAAGGAAAAATATTTGCATAATTCACCACCCGTCAATGAAGCATAGGGAAAGAGCATTAATTTGTGGAGATGGAACGCTGGGGCTGAAGAAATAATTGCTTTCACCAGTAAACAAAGCAGCTCACTTAGCATTCATTTCAACCTTTTAATCAACACCATTTGGTTAAATAAGATAGCATCTTCTCATGTGGTTTAGAAGAAAACTTTATTAAAAGTAATTCCCTTTAGATAGAATCAATATTGGTGTATGGTGGTAATAAGAAAGAGATCCGACATCTCAGGGAAATACCGGCCAAATGTTTGAAATTTTGGTGCTAGAAGGCTAAGACAGAGCACTGGTTCCGCCCATGCAGCTGAGCACCCCTCACAGCGCTGTGATTAAGTGAAGAGCAATGTACCAGGTGAGCTGAAAGCATTCTTCCTTGGTTTCCTAATTTTAAAGCCTATGTATTCCCATCGATCAAGAGACGGCCTGTATCTTTTTGAAATAGAAATGGCAGACTGCTCCAGAATCCATCTAGAAGTTTTGCAAGTCACTGAATGGCACCCACAAAGAAGAAAAGCGATAGTCTGATTGGCTGCAAATGTGGGGTCCCTTTGTAAAACAATTTTAGTAACTTTCCCAGAAATTAGAAAACAAAGGCAATGCCAGGGGTAGGGATGGGGTGAGAAGCACTAATTATAGGTGCAAACTTGAAGATCAGTCAGGGAAGAACACAAGTTGCTGAATTAAATCTCCGGTTAGATTTCATTACCCTATTAGTGTCCACACAGTGTGTATCACTCTCTGTAAATATTTAGTTCATTTATTTAGTCACTGGATGATTGTCTCATCACCCATACTTGAATGGAAGCCCTAAGAGAATAGGAACATTTCTTGCTGTATTCCCAACATCTAATAAGAAAATAAATCCTCCATAAATATTTTGCTGAGAAACTGGTGAAAGTTGTTGAAACAACCTCCTCCCTGCTCCCCAAAATGAAAATGTTTCAGGATCTTTTAAGAGTAGATCAAGAGCACCATTCCTACATTTTAGGATATTTTTATGCCAAAATATAAAATATCCTAGTTGAACTTGGGCAACTGCAACCTCAAAGTCATGCCAATGAAAATCCATGAATCCACTGATAAAGTATAGGACCTTTCTTTCAGTTTCAGAAGATAAGACCTCAATGTAATACATGCATCTCCGTGCAATAAGAAAAAAAAAAGTTTCTATTTCCATTCATCTTTTATCAGGAGGAACTGGATTGATCCTAGAAGTGCTCTTGTATCCTGGGCATGATGGAATGAGTCAATTCTGAGGAGCTTTTTCTGGGCCCAAAGATCCACAACATTTGCTTTCAACCCAGGCTGGTTCTAGGAGAGATGGGCATAGTTGGGGCATAAATAATTCGTTCACTCATTCCATCCATCTATCCAATATTTCAGTACTTACTCTGTGTGAGGAAATTTTCTGGGTGCTGGATGCACAAATGAATGTATTCTTCTTCTGTATCTCTTTTTGCATTCTGGAGAAACTTCGTGCAGGGAGGGAGATGAGGGAGTTATGAGACTCCATGATTTTATTTTATTTTATTTAAGATTTTTCATTATTTGAGAAAGAAAGAGCACGAGCAGTAGGGAGGAGCAGAGGGAGCCTGCTCTTCCCTTTGGGGCTCAATCCCAGGACTCTGAGATCATGACCTGAGCTGAAGGCAGATGCTTAACCGACTGAGCCACCCAGGCACCCCTCCATGATTTTGTAAGGACTCAGGGTCCAAACTTGAAGCAGGTTTGTAGGGATAGATGAAGTTTCATCACTGTAGTTAAGTGTCAATTACCACTTTAAAAAAAAAAACAAACAAAATGGTTCTCAGTAAAGATTTTTATTTGTATTATAGAGGGCTCTAAGGTTTTTTCTGGGAATTTAAAATTCTTTGGTTGTTTTTATGAGTAGGATTTTCTTTTTATTTATATTTTATAATTGTTGATAATATACATGACAGTTGTTGAAATATGATTGTTTTCAAATAGTCTCCCTTATTGAACCCTATTATTCTAACATTTCTAAGTTTTGTTTTGTTTTTTAGTTTCTAAGCACACAATCACATCAGTAGTTAAGACATTTTATTTTTGTTTTTTTCTCATAATATTTTGGGTAGAAATTTCAGAATATTATTAGATAATAGTGGTATGATAGGCATCCCTGTCTTGAATCTTATGTTTTAGGAATGTGGGTGATAAATGATGATGGTGATAATGATAATAATAGCATCCATGTGCTGAGTATGGCAATAAATTTTATCAGCTTTGTTGGCCTGAACAATCTATGTTTCACCTTCGTTTTTGAAATATATTTTTGCTGGTTATAGAATTCAAGGTTGACAGGGCTTATTTTTCCCCATCACTTTAAAGATGTTCTATTGTATTCCACCCTACATAGTTTCTGACAAGAATTATGCTATAGTTCTTATTTCTGTTCCTCTGAACTGTTTTTGGTTTTTGTGGGGTTTTTTGGCTACTTTTAAGATTTTTTCCTATTAGTGATTTTCAGTAATTTGATTTTTGAGGTGTTCTGGTATAACACTGTACCATATAAATGTTAGGGATTATTATCATATAGTCCTCTAAATTAATCTCTTCTGAGTTAACTATGAGTAGATAGGAAAAAATACATACTGTGGGCGGGGAGAATAGTATAGAGTGAAGGAAAAATCACTGCTATAAGCTTTACTATATTAATTTATTAATCCTCACCATGAGAAAAACACTATTATTCTCTTTATACATATGAAGCACGGAAAGAGTAAATGGCTTTTCCCAGGTCACACAACTAGTAAGTAGTGGAGCCAAGGATACAAACCAGGTGGCTTTGACCATTGCCTCATTATCCATCAGGGGGGTATTGGTCATATCCACCTCTCAGGTCCCCTATCTTGGATCTGAGATCCAAGATACAAACCTTGGAGCAGTTTCCAGAGACCAGTCAGCTAATGTAGTTCAGCCCTCCTAAAATAAGGTGGGCTTCTCTCCTCATCTCTGCTTGATTCTCTCATATCTGAACAGAAAGAGTACAAGGAACACTGTAATCCTCACATTGAATTTCTTTTTTTTTTTAAAGATTTTATTTATTCATTCATGAGAGACAGAGAGAGAGAGAGAGAGAGGCATAGGGAGAAGCAGGCTCCCAAGGAGCAGGGAGCCCGATGTGGGACTCGATCCCAGGACCCTGGGATCATGACCTGAGCCGAAGGAAGCCGCTTAACCATCTGAGCCACCCAGGCGCCCCCTCACATTGAATTTCTAGGTTCTTCCTGCTCCTGCCTTTGTGTACCTAGCTTGCTCTGTCCTGATAACATGCAGCAGTCCCAGTGCTCATTGCTAAGTAGTTATTTTTTGAGAGATGCCGTGTCTGACTGGCAATGAGATGCGAACAGCACCCTGGCTGTGGAGTAGTTCCAAAAGAGCAAAGAAATAGATGCCTAGCTTTCTTGTTTGCAAAGACATGACCAGCAGATAATGTGGTTGGGAAGAAAGATCTTTCCACCAATTTTGATGTGTCTTTAGCACAGAAGGGCCCCTAATTTCATTGACTAACTCAGTTCCCTTGATCATGTGAAAAATCCTTTCAGAATCCAACTTGGATGCTGGTAGTTCTTAATTCTATGTAATCTGGTGAGTTTTATCAGTTTTCTCTGTTTTCAAAGTTTAGAGTGAATTTTGGAGAGGTTATATCAGGGGCTGCCAGTCTCATGCTCTTTCAAACCAGAAACCTCTCATTATACAGGAAGTTGTCCTGAGGTAGCTTAGGCCGTGAAGTTTATTTGTGTAAAACCAGATAAATCCATCTTCATTATTTAATTTTTTAATCTAAAAATTATCATACAGTAAATGGGGTTTCTCCCCCTTTTGGTTTACAGTTCTATACCAATTTTAATATGTAACTAGACTTGTGTTGCCACCACCACAATTAATTACAAAACAGTTCCATCATACCAAAAAACTCCCTCAGGTCTCACCCCCGTCACATCGCAACCACTGAGCTGTTCATCACTATGGCTTTGTCTCTTCATGAATGTCATACGTGGTCTCATGTAATATATAACCTTTTGATACTTGATTCTTTCACACAGCATAATGCCTTTGAGATACATCCAAGTTGTTGCATGTATTTTTAGTTTTTGTTTTGTTTTTTAAATTGGTGAGGAATATTCCATTGGCTGGACATACTGCACTTTGTTTAACTATTCCTCTGTTGAAGGATATTTGAGTTGTTTCCAGTTTGCGGCAATTATGAATGAGCTGCTATAAACATTTGTGTACAGGTTTTTATGTGAACATGAGTCTTCATTTCTGTAGGGTAAATAGGAGTGGGATTGTTGGGTCATGTGGTAAGTATATATTTAGCTTTATGAGGAGCTGCCTAACTATTTTCCCGAGTGGCTGTACCACTTTGCATTCGCACCAGCAATGTATGAGTGTTTCAATTCCTCTGTATCCTGACCAGCACTTGGTATTGTCAGTATTTTTTATTTTAGCCATTTGAGTAGGTATGTAGTGGCATGGTTTTAATTTGCAATTTCCTAATGGCTGATAATGTGGAACATTGTCTTCTGTCCTTATATCTTCGGTGAAGTGCCTGCTCAGATCTGTTGCCCACTTTTTAATTGGTTTGCTTGTATTCATATTGTTGAATTTGAGAATTCTTTACATATTCTGAATACAAGTCTTTTGTCAGATATGTTTTATGAATATTTCCTCCCAGGCTGTCACTTGTCTTTTACTTCTCTTAACAGTGACTTTCCTCCCAGGCTGTCACTTGTCTTTTACTTCTCTTAACAGTGACTTTCAGTGAACAAAAGTTTTTAATTTCAATGAAGTCCCATTTATCTGTTTGGTTTTTTTTTATAGATCATGCTTTTGTTGTCATGTCTAAGAATTCTTCCACTAACCCCAGGTCATGAAGATTTTCTCTTATGTTTTCTTTGAATTGTTTTCTAGGTTTATGTTTTATCTTTGTGTCTATGACACGATTTGAGTTAATGTTTGTATAAGGTGTAAGGTTTGGCTTAAGGTTCATTTCTTTGCATATAGATAACCAATTGTTCCAATAGCACTTGTTGAAACCTGTGTTTATTGATCATCTAGTGAATATGTCTATATTTTGAAAACAGTGATAGTATATAAGACTAACACCTTTGACTTTTCAGACAGTGTCACTCAGTAGTCAATAAGTCAGTCTGGCAATCAGTCAGTTAGGCATTCAATCATTTAGCTACTCCACAAACACATGGAGTGCCTGCCTTGTGTCTGGCATTATACAAAATGTCAGCATTTCAAAAACATCTGGGACATGGTTTGTTTTCCTCCAGTGTCTCATGGTCTGTGGGAAACAAAGCAGGGACAAACTTCTCAATCTGTGTACAAAAGAAGACTCCCTTTGATTGATATTATGACTTTAGAGATTCTTTAATATCAAGTCCTCACTTATGTGAGCTCCTAACTCTTTAACTTTGGCTTCTTCCCTCAAGGCATTGATCTGCTCTCTATTCACATAAATGGTTAGAGGAGTGTTCCTTTTGAAGGAAGCTGAAGGTGAATCCTTTACTAAGGGAAATAAATATGTGTTTATTTTGAATGCAAACACTCTTGGTCTCTCATATTTAAAGTCTGGATTTTTGTATAGTAGATTTTCTTTTTTTCTTTTCTTTTCTTTTCTTTTCTTTCTTTCTTTCTTTCTTTCTTTCTTTCTTTCTTTCTTTCTTCCTTCCTTCCTTCCTTCCTTCCTTCCTTCCTTCCTTCCTTCCTTTCTTTCTTTCTTTCTTCCTTTCCTTTCCTTTTAAAAAAATTTTTATTGTTATGTTAATCCCCATACATTACATCCTTAGTTTTAGATGTAGTGTTCCATGATTCATTGTTTGTGCATAACACCCAGTGCTCCATGCAGAACGTGCCCTCCTCAATACCCATCACCAGGCTAACCCATCCTCCCACCCCCTCCCCTCTAGAACCCTCAGTTTATTTTTCAGAGTCCATCGTTTCTCATGGTTCGTCTACCCCTCTGATGTCCCCCCCTTCATTCTTCCCCTCCTGCCTCAGACACATGAAAAAGTGCTCAATATCGCTCGGCATCAGGGAAATCCAAATCAAAACCTCAATGAGATACCACCTCACACCAGTCAGAATGGCTAAAATTAACAAGTCAGGAAATGACAGATGTTGGCGGGGATGCGGAGAAAGGGGAACCCTCCTACACTGTTGGTGGGAATGCAAGCTGGTGCAGCCACTCTGGAAAACAGTATGGAGGTTCCTCAAAAAGTTGAAAATAGAGCTACCCTATGATCCAGCAATTGCACTACTGGGTATTTACCCCAAAGATACAAAACTAGGGATCCAAAAGGGTATGTGCACCCCGATGTTTATAGCAGCAATGTCTACAATAGGCAAACTGTGGAAAGAGCCAAGATGTCCATCGACAGATGAATGGATAAAGGAGATGTGGTATATATATACAATGGAATATTATGCAGCCATCAAAAGGAATGAGATCTTGCCATTTGCAATGACATGGATGGAACTGGAGGGTATTATGCTGAGCGAAATAAGTCAAACAGAGAAAGACATGTATCATATGACCTCACTGATATGAGGAATTCTTAATCTCAGGAAACAAACTGAGGGTTGCTGGAGTGGGGGGTGGGGTGGGAGGGATGGGGTGACTGGGTGATAGACACTGGGGAGGGTATGTGCTCTGGTAAGCTCTGTGAATTGTGCAAGACTGTTGAATCTCAGATCTGTACCTCTGAAACAAATAATGCAATGTATAGTAGATTTTCTTAAAATGAGGCACATTGGCACCAAACTCACCACTCTTTCCCCACAAAGAGGCTGGAGCAGCAAACCAGATCTCCTACATGCACTGTAGATACAGGTAGTGTTGGAGCCCATAGATCATGTAATTCTGGCTCTTTTCCATAAACTTATGATCAGAATAATGTTGAAAAATAGAAAGTTGATGGTGTTCGCTAAAGGTTAGACTTAGTAAATAGGATGACTTTTGAGAGAGTAGATAGGGGATTGGATTTAAGTTATGAGGCATTAATGATCTCTCCTGTCTTGACCAGAAAGGCTCTTTTTTTCTTTTTCATTTTAATTGACGTTACAGTATGGTTAGGTTGGTAATGGGGTGGAGGCAACTGGATTCCAGTTTGGGTGGATTTATGCTAGTCAGCTTGGTCTGCCATGCCTTGCTCCCTTCCCTACTCTGTTTATTCTGCTGTGTGCAGAAAACCAATAGGAAGCTAAAAGAGCATGACTTATAGCACATAATAATAAAACCGTAAAATAAAAAAATATATAAAACCAATGACAATGATAGCTAATATTTAGCATTTACTATGTGTCAGGCACTCTTTGAAGCTCTTTATATGAATAAACATATTTAATTCTTTCAACAATCTGATAAAGTAGGGGTCATTATCATTCCTATTTTATAGATAAGAAAACCAAAGTACAGAGATGTGATGGACAGATTCTAAGACAGCTCTCAATGATTTCTGCTTCCTGATTTTTATGCCCTGTGTGATCTGCCCCCTTGGGTGTGGGAGGCCTAGTGACACGCTTCTAATCAACAGAATATGGCAAAGGTGATGGGATGTTACTTCTGTGATTAGGTTACATAAGATAGTGACTTCTGTCCAGCCAGCAGATTCTCTCCTTTGCTGGCTTTGGTGAGGCAATTTGCCATGTAGGGGAGGCCCATGTATCAAGGAATACAATTATTTTTCCACACAGAAGGACATTTTGGAGACTTTTAGACCATTGCAATCTCAATAGTATCCCTGCAAGCACAAAGTCTATAGGCTTTTTTAAAAAAAGATTTATTTATTTTAGAGAGAGTGAGAGAGAGAGCACATGGGGGTAGGGACAGAGGGAGAGGGAGAGAGAGAAAGAGAATCCCAAGCAGACTCTGTGCTGAGCATGGAGCCTGATGCAGGGCTTGATCCCACAACCCCAAGACCATGACCTGAGCTGAAACCAAGAGTCAGACACTCAACCGACTGAGCCACCCAGGTGCCCCAGAAAGTCTATAGGCTTTAACTTGCCAGCAGCTGCTTAGGAACTGAGATCCTCTGTCTAACAGCCCTTGAAAAACCAAAATTTTGCCAACAACCTGAGATTGGAAGCAAACACTTCCCCAAATGAACCTTCAGATGAGACTCTAGCCCCAGCTGATGACTTGATTGCAGGCTTGTGAGAGATCTTGAGCAGAGGAGCCAGTGAAGCTGGTCCAGATTCCTGACCTACAGAAACTGTGAGATAATAAATATGTGTTGTTTCAAGCTGCTAGGTTTGTGAGAATATGTTACGCAGCCATAGATAACTATGCAAGAGACATAATGTGAGGAATTTGCCCAAAGTCTTAGATCAATCGGGCTCTGTAGCCGGATTGTGTAGCTATATGTTCCCTCTCAATGATCACCTCCTATGGAAATAACCCCAAGGAATTTGCCACATGGTACTGGATTTCCCATTTAAAACATTAGAAGTTTTCCCCGATGTTCTTAAATAGTTTTTTTGAAAGAGAAATTGTATTTTTAAAACTTCAGAATTCTGAAGGAAAAAGAGCCGCAGGAATTTTGTTTGTAGGATGGAGTAAAGCATCAGTCTTGACTTTTCCTTACTCTTATTTTGTTGTTCGGGGGGCCACTGACTTTTTGGACTTAGCATCAGTCTGTTTTCATTATACAATGATTCTAAAGGGAACTAAGGCCAGACAGAGAGGAGTTTGTGCTAGACAATCAGCTGGGAACCATTTTTAACATCCAAATACCAGCCAGTTTCAAAGAACGCTGAATGTAGTAGATGAATGTGGTGGGAGAGTTCTTCTCAGAGGTGCCTGTAATAAGAAGTGGTTTGGCTTTTTTTTGCATTTAAAGATTTTAATGAGCTACAACTTCATGTCTTTTTAAATTTCTGGGGGAAAAACAATCAAATAAACATGCAAACCAACACTGCATTAGCATTCCTGATAGCACCTATGCTCTTTCCCTCTCTGTGGCTAGCATTGTTCTAATGGCACATTATGTGCTTGGAAGACTGTCCTGAGCACCCCCCTCCCCAGGCCCCTCTTCCTGCCATAATCACCCAAGGAAAAAAAAAATCCAAACCTCTCAGGAGACCTTCAAATCTGGAGAGCCCCTTTTGTGATGGAAATACACAGAATGGTTTTTCCACACTGAAGGCCATGTTAAAGATGTTTTCACTGCGGTCATCCATAGAGAGAGCCTCAAAGGAATTCTGCAGCCGTGAAGCCCCCAGGTTTTAAGTTGCTTTAGTCTTCTGGCATCATGATGGCTTTTTCAGGCACCTATTTCTTCTGTTATCCTGGATGGGCTGATGTCCTGAGGAGCAAGTGTCAGACAACCTGGGTGTCCTGAGGAGCAAGGTCAGACAACCTGGGAATACAGCAAATAAAGCAACGAACACAGAATTGTGTTCCTGCAGGGATTGGGGGTGTTTGAAGTTAACAGTCATGAGAAAGTGTGGTAGATTTGTCTTCAGGTGCTCTTTACTTTCTAGCCCTATCATCCCATGGTAGTCACAACCCTCTTCCTTGTCTTTCTCAATATATGAGGCATATATATATTTTTTCAAAATACTTTGGATTTGAAGACGAAAATCCTGACATAAGTATCAATCGGTCATTACTCTTACATGCTGTGAAGTATTCATGATATTTTCTTAGGGAAAAAAACTCTACCCTTAGCTGTAAGTTGAGGTTTTCAGACAAGTCCTTTCTGATTTTGAACTACAATAAAGGCTTGCAAGCTGGTGAAATTTCTGAGAGCTCTTACACTTGCAGCTTTGGAAGTGTCCCTTACAGAGCCGAGAATGTCTTTTTGGCCATATTTCTGGCTTCCTTAGACATTTTGATTTCTACATTTAAAATTTAAGATGATCTAGTTCCATTTACTCTTGGCATAACTTGAAGAAAGACTAAGGTAAAAGGCTCTTGGAAAGCTTTTACAAGTCATTTTGTATAACAGTCTCATCAAAGACTGGGATGAGTTAAGTGTAAATGAATCAGAAACATGTGGATGACATTTCCCTTAGCAAGCAACTGTGCCTTTAATGTGGAACCGAATGCAGTTAGTCAGAGGGAATTTCATTTTGGTTAAGCTCACATGGCAAGCTTGAACCCCAAGGCCAACTTGCTACTGTCCTTTTGCTTTCTGGTATGATATGTCATGGGGTACCCAATACTTCCAAGTTCCTGTGGGCAGGAGCTATGTGCCTGTGGCCTCATCCTGTATATACAGGGATTCACCACATTGGTTGGGGACCTTTCTCTAAATGTTCAAATCCCAGATTCTGTCTCCTTTTACCAATGATATGGAGGTTCAGTGTGTGAGCTCTGGAGTTCAAATTCTTCTTCCTCCATTTATTAATCTTGGGTACAGTGATGCAACCTCTCAATCCTTAGTTTTTTATTCTGTAAAATGGGAACAATAATAAAATAGGAGCTATGACCTGGAGTTGCTCCAAGAATGAATTGAGATTGAACGTGGAACAGCAGTTAGTACAATTTCTCGTAGAAAGCAAGTGTTTGGTAAATGTTAGGTATTATTGCTGATTTAACCATCACTATAGTTTATACATGAATAATAGACATTGTAATGATTCCTACAATGGACCTAGGTGGATTATGCTGTCATCATCAGAACATTTTAGCACCTGATTTGGAAGTAGTCTGAGAGGTCTTGCCAACAGGATTATCATCCAGTGTGGTACCATTGGCACACAAGCCCTGGCTGGATGGCCTATAGACTGACTTCAAAGCCTGGCACCACCCACCTGCCTCTGCTTGGCTTTAGAACATTGTGGAATAACCTCAGATGTGGAAATTCCAGTTAGAGTTGATGACACCAGGCTTCAGCTCCACTTGCCGTGAAAGCCCCATGACAAGGCAACAGTTGTCCATCAGCGTTCTTCCGCGAGCCTCTTTCTGCAAATATGCACAGATGGGTGGTTCTGTTGTTGACCAGTTTTGATTCAAATGCTCCATTTAGATGTGCATTTTGTTGTGCTGTCAACTCAGGGCCGTTCTCAAGCTGGGCACTCCCTGGATCTCTTATGCTCCATGACATAAGCATGTTCTCACTGCTGGGGGTTTTACAAAGCCAGAAAATGTTAAAGAAAAGCAAATGTGATTCAGGAAAGCTGCAAACCAGTAAGGAAGCATGCATTGCTTCTTGCTATCATGACCCTCAGCTTACCTGACAGCTCTGTCTCTCTTGTTCTCTGGGACTGGCTACCTGCCTGTCTTCCAATAGCTCTTGGGTACTGATAATCCTGGTGTCCACACCACGCTTTCTGATGTGTAAATTTGTGTGGAAGATGGGACAAAACATTTAGAAGGTGCTTTTAGAATCTCTCTCTGTGTGTGTGTGTGCGTGTGCGCGCATGTATGGTGTACCCAAAAGCACCAGAGGCTGCTCTTGATGATGCAACATGGGGGCACTTGGTGGTCATTCAGAGCCATTGTCTGTGAATACGTCTGTTTTTGAGAAAATCGATTCTGCAGTTCATGCTCTCTTCAGCACTAACCAAGGATATTTACTCACTGCTTTTAAGAATCCAAAATGCTGCTTTTTTGTACTCTGGCTGTTTAGGAATTACTTGTCCATATTCTACTAGTTTTAGTTAGTATTCCAAGCCGACTTCTCCTTTAGACATTGGATTCCGAGTCTGGTTCATCTTAGAGGTCTTCCATTTGGTAAGGGGTGTGAGATGTATCAAGACAAGTTTTCCTTGTCCCCATCCTCCAGCCTCATGGAGTCTGACCAAGGGACTCACATTAGTCAGTCACAACTCTTATTGCCATCTCCAAATTCCTCCATATTGGGCATTCATTCACAAGTTAACTTTTTCACTCAACAGATATTTATTAATTTTGTGGCAACCACAGTGCAAGACACTGGAGATCAAAGGAGGAAACACAGAGTCTTAGTCAAGTGTGTTGTAAATAAGGCAGGAAAATAAACAAATTGGACTATGCTATTTGTTCAGGGCTAATAGAAGTGAGTGACAGTCCTGACGGGAAAACAGAACTGATGACCCTGATGAGGTTCCATCCTCTGGGGAAGATTTTACAGGGAAGATGATGTTTGAGCTGAATTTTGGAGGATGAGCTGGAGTTCTTGAGGACTGGTGGAAATTCAAGGAGGTGTGAATATGATTGACGGGAGTTTTAAATTTTGTCCTGGCCCTTAAAGAGATGAGTTTTGCGGGGATTCTGAAATGCCAAGGAGCAGTAGGAGACACTCTGGTCTATATAAGGAAGGGGAGAAGGGCCCAAAGGGACTGTGCAAGTTGGCTTTCAAGGAGTTAGAAATTCACTGAAGCAGGAATAAGCATCTCAGACAAATGGTGACCAGTAGAATGTTAAGTGGTTTGCCGATCTGTGCTGACCCGTGTTATCTCCTTCTGTTATTCCAGAATCTTCAGTAAAAGTCAGGCCTGTGTGACTAGTGCTCTGGGGAATGCAATGGTGAACAGTGTGTGTGTCTGGGATGGGAAATGGGTTATCAGGCTTCTCTGGGCCAGCTTGGAGGTGCAAGTTCTGGGAACCCAGGCAGAAAGTGAGCAGAGGACCCAGGTAGACACAAGAGCCATGTTAGGAGTCAGGCAATAGAGGAGAAATGGGCAGCAGGGTGGACAGACTCAAAAGCAGATGTGAAAATCACCATCTTCCCTAAAATACACCAGAGGAAAGGATGGACGGGACAAGCTAGGTCCTGCTGTTACATGGCTAGGTAGTTCAGAAGCCAGCCATTTGGGATTTAAAAATATGTAGGAGGTAGAGTCACCCGAATGTGGTGACAGATTGTCCAGAAGAGGCAGGGATCAAAGATAGCAGCTATGCTATTAACTAAGCTAGGGGGTGCAGGAGGGGGTGAGAGGAGTTCTTCTCTTTGAAAGGGGGGCTGGGGAATGGGAATGGAAGATGAAGTGTTATAAAATAGCCCAGTAGGGAGGTCCAGCTGGCATCTAGGACTATAAATGTGGGAGCAGGATGGAAGTCCATGATGAAGCTCTAGATCGTGTAGAGGAGGCCAGGTGCCTGGAAAAAGGACAGAGAGGGTCCAAAGGAGAAGAAAGGAGGTGATGGCAGAGACCTCGATGGACCAGCATTCAAGAGACCCTTCTAGACGGGACACTTCTGGGCCTCCAGTCTTTAAAACTTTGCTCTGTTTACTTGGACATCCCTTCTTTCCTCTCTTACTCGGCAGTGCTCCCAGGTGAAGGAACTGCAGATAGGAATTGCTCCTTGACCCAAAAGACATGGAACTGCTTTTTATAGTGCCTCTTCATCTTCTGTGAATCAGGAATTTTCAATAAGGAAAATGTGCTTCAGACACTGAAAATTTAGCAATGTGCTTCGAATATTAGCTCTCTCTAAAAATGCTCACTGTTTGTAAGTGTATTTCTCGTACTGCTGCTCTTTGATGAACCCTGAATAGGTCATTGCTGATGCAAAGACTGGAGTCACTTCCTATGATGCCCTGTCCTGTGCTGTCCTGTCCTATCCCTCTCCATTCTATACTACACCATTCTATTCTACTTCTATACAAGCAGCATAAATGAGCAGGTTTTGTTCCAGAAGTAAATCTGGAAGTCAATTGTTTAAAATTTGGACATTTTCTCATAGAGTTAATGTTATAAAAACATGGTTCAATGCCTATGCTTTTGGCATAGGCCCTGGGGCAGGACTTCCTATATATGTGGCTAGAAGAGAAAGGCATGGATGAGGGCCAATGGTTTCCTTTTATTTTTAATTTTATTTTATTATTTATGTTAATCACTATGATTCATTGTTTGCATATAACACCCAGTGCTCCATTCAATACGTGCCCTCTTTAATACCCATCACCAGGCTAACCCATCGCCCCACCCTCCTCCCATCCAGAACCCTCAGTCTGTTTCTCAGAGTCCATGGTCTCTCATGGTTCATCTCCCCCTCCGATTCCCCCCCCTTCATTTTTCCCTTCCTACTATCTTTTCTTTTTTTTAACATATAATGTATTATTTGTTTCAGAGGTACAGGTCTATGATTCAACAGTCTTACACAATTCACAGCGCTCACCATAGCAATACCCTCCCCAATGTCTATCACCCAGCCACCCCATCCCTCCCACCACCACCACTCCAGCAACCCTCAGTTTGTTTCCTGAGATTAAGAATTCCTCATATCAGTGAGATCATATGATACATGTCTTTCTCTGACTTATTTTGCTTAGCATAATACCCTCCAGTTCCACCCACGTCGTTGCAAATGGCAAGATTTCATTTTTTTCTGATGGCTGCATAATATTCCATTGTATATATACACACCACATCTTCTTTATCCATTCATCTGTTGATGGACATCTGGGCTCTTTCCATAGTTTGGCTATTGTGGACATTGCTGCTATAAACATCGGGGTGCATGTACCCCTTCGGATCCCTACCTTTGTATCTTTGGGGTAAATACCCAGTAGTGCAATTGCTGGGTCATAGGGTAGCTCTATTTTCAACTTTTTGAGGAACCTCCATACTGTTTTCCAGAGTGGCTGCACCAGCTTGCATTCCCACCAACAGTGTAGGAGGGTTCCCTTTTCTCTGAATCCCCGCCAACATCTGTCATTTCCTGACTTGTTAATTTTAACCATTCTGACTGGTGTGAGGTGGTATCTTGTTGAAGTTTTGATTTGGATTTCCCTGATGCCAAGCAATGTTGAGCACTTTTTTCATGTGTCTGTTGGCCATTTGGATGTCTTCTTTGGAAAAGTGTCTGTTCATGTCTTCTGCCTATTTCTTGATTGGATTCTTTGTTCTTTGGGTGTTGAGTTTGATAAGTTCTTTGTAGATTTTGGATACTAGCCCTTTATCTGATATGTCATTTGCAAATATCTTCTCCCATTCTGTCAGTTGTCTTTTGGTTTTGTTGACTGTTTCTTTTGCTGTGCAAAAGCTTTTTATATTGATGAAGTCCCAATAGTTCATTTTTGCCCTTGCTTCCCTCGCCTTTGGTGATGTTTCTAGGAAGAAGTTGCTGTGGCTGAGGTCGAAGAGATTGCTGCCTGTGTTCTCCTTTAGGATTTTGATAGACTCCTGTCTCACATTTAGGTCTTTCAACCATTTTGAGTCTATTTTTGTGTGTGGTATAAGGAAATGGTCCAGTTTCATTCTTCTGCATGTGGCCGTCCAATTTTCCCAACACCATTTGTTGAAGAGACTGTCTTTTTTCCATTGGACATTCTTTCCTGCTTTGTTGAAGATTAGTTGACCATAGAGTTGAGGGTCCATTTCTGGGTTCTCTATTCTGTCCCATTGATCGATGTGTCTGTTTTTGTGCAAATACCATACTGTCTTGGTGGTTACAGCTTTGGAATAGAGCTGAAGTCCGGAATTGTGATGCTGCCAGCTTTGCTTTTCTTCTTCAACATTCCTCTGGCTATTCAGGGTGTTTTCTGGTTCCATACAAATTTTACGATTATTTGTTCCATTTCTTTGAAAAAAGTTGATGGTATTTTGATAGGGATTGCATTAAATGTGTAGGTTGCTCTAGGTAGCATTGACATCTTCACAATATTTGTTCTTCCAATCCATGAGCATGGAACATTTTTCCATTTCTTTGTGTCTTCCTCAATTTCTTTCATGAGTATTCTATAGTTTTCTGAGTACAGATTCTTTGCCTCTTTGGTTAGATTTATTCCTAGGTATCTTATGGTTTTGGGTGCAGTTGTAAATAGGATTGACTCCTTAATTTCTCTTTCTTCTGTCTTGTTGTTGGTGTATAGAAATGCCACTGATTTCTGTGGATTGGTTTTATATCCTGCCACTTTACTGAATTCCTGTATGAGTTCTAGCAGTTTTGGGGTGGAGTCTTTTGGGTTTTCCACATGAAGTATCAGACCATCTGCAAAGAGTGAGAGTTTGACTTCTTCTTTGCCAATTGGGATGTTTTTTATTTCTTTTTGTTGCCTGATTGCTGTGGCTAGGACTTCTAGTACTGTGTTGAACAGCAGTGGTGATAGTGGACATCCCTGCTGTGTTCCTGACCTTAGGGGGAAAGCTCTCAGTTTTTCCCCATTGAGAATGGTATTTGCTGTGGGCTTTTCATAGATGGCTTTTATGATATTGAGGTATGTGCCCCCTATCCCTATACTCTGAAGAGTTTTGATCAAGAAAGGATGCTGTACTTTGTCAAATGCTTTTTCTGCATCTATTCAGAGGATCATATGGTTCTTGTTCTTTCTTTTATTAATGTATTGTATTACATTGATTGATTTGTGGATGTTGAACCAACCTTGCAGCCCAGGAATAAATCCCACTGGGTCACAGTGAATAATCCTTTTAATGTACTGTTGGATCCTATTGGCTAGTATTTTGGTGAGAATTTTTGCATCCATGTTCATCAGGGATATCAGTCTGTAATTCTCCTTTTTGATGGGGTCTTTGTCTGGTTTTGGGATCAAGGTAATGCTGGCCTCATAAAATGAGTTTGGAAGTTCTCCTTCCATTTCTATTTTTTGGAACAGTTTCAAAAGAATAGGTATTAATTCTTCTTGAAATGTTTGGTAGAATTCCCCTGGGAAGCCATCTGTCCCTGGGCTCTTGTTGGAAAATTTTTGATGACTGCTTCCATTTCCTTAGTGGTTATAGGTCTGTTCAGGTCTTTTCTATTTCTTCCTGGTTCAGTTTTGGTAGTTGATACATCTGTAGGAATGCATCCATTTCTTCCAGGTTATCTAATTTGCTGGCATAGAGTTGCTCATAATATGTTCTTATAATTGTTTATATTTCTTTGGTGTTGGTTGTGATCTCTCCTCTTTCATTCATGATTTTATTTATTTGGGTCATTTCTCTTTTTTTTTCTTTTTTTTTAGTTTTTATTTATTTATTTGACAGAGAGAGACACAGCAAGTGAGGGAACACAAGCAGGGGGAGTGGGAGAGGGAGAAGCAGGCTTCCCATGGAGCAGGGAGCCCAACGTGGGGCTTGATCCAGGACCCTGGGATCACGACCCGAGCCGAAGGCAGACGCCAAACAACTGAGCCACCCAGGCGCCCCTCTTTTCTTTTTGGTAAGTCTGGCCAGGGGTTTATCAATCTTATTAATTCTTTCAAAGAACCAGCTCCCAGTTCCATCGATCTGTTCTACTGTTCTTTGGGTTTCTATTTCATTGATTTTCTGCTCTGATCTTTATTATTTCTCTTCTCCTGCTGGGTTTAGGCTTTATTTGCTGTTCTTTCTCCAGCTCCTTTAGGTGTAGGGTTAGGTTGTGTATTTGAGACCTTTCTTGTTTCTTGAGAAATGCTTGTATTGCTGTATACTTTTCCCTCAGGACCACCTTTGCTGCATCCTAAAGATTTTGAACAGTTGTGTTTTCATTTTCATTTGTTTCCATGAATTTTTTAAATTCTTCTTTGATTTCCTGGTTGACCCATTCATTCTTTAGTAGGATGCCCTTTAGCCTCCATGTATTTGAGTTCTTTCCAAATTTCCTCTTGTGACTGAGTTCTAGTTTCAAAGCATTGTGGTTCGAAAATATGCAGGGAATCATCCCAATCTTTTGGTACCAGTTGAGACCTGATTTGTGACCTAGGATGTGATCTATTCTGGAGAATGTTCCATGGGCACTAGAGAAGAATGTGTATTCTGTTGCTTTGGGATGGAATGTTCTGAATGTGTGAAGTCCATTTGGTCCAGTGTGTCATTTAAAGCCTTTATTTCCTTGCTGAACTTTTGCTTAGATCTGTCAATTTCCATGAGGGGGGTGTTAAAGTCCCCTACTATTATTATATTGTTGTTGATGTGTTTCTTTGCTTTTGTTATTAATTGGCTTATATAATTGGCTGCTCCCATGTTAGGAGCATAGATATTTACAATTGTTAGATCTTCTTGTTCGATAGACCCTTTAAGTATGATATAGTGTCCTTCCTCATCTCTTATTATAGTCCTTGGTTTACAGTCTAATTTGTCCTATGTAAGGATTGCCACCCCTGCTTTCTTTTGGTGTCCATTAGCATGGGAAATGGTTTTCCATCCCCTCACTTTCAATCTGGAGGTGACTTTGGGTCTAAAATGAGTCTCTTGCAGGCAGCATATCAATGGGTCTTGTTTTTTTTATCCAATCTGATACCCTGTGTCTTTGGATTGGGTCATTTAGCCCATTTACATTCAGGGTAACTATTGAAATATATGAATTTAGTGCCACTGTATTGCCTGTAAGGTGACTGTTACTGTATATTGTCTCTGTTCCTTTCTGCTCTATGTTACTTTTAGGCTCTCTCTTTGCTTAGAGGACCCTTTTCAATATTTCTTGTAGGGCTGGTTTTGTGTTTGCAAATTCCTTTAGTTTTTGTTTGTCCTGGAAGGTTTTTATGTCTCCTTCTATTTTCAATGACAACCTAGCTGGATATAGTATTCTTGGCTGCATGTTGTTCTCATTTAGTGCTCTGAATATATCATGCCAGTCCTTTCTGGCCTGCCAGGTCTCTGTGGATAGGTCTGTTGCCAATCTGATGTTTCTACCATTGTAGGTTACAGACCTCTTATCCTGAGCTGTTTTCAGGATTTTCTCTTTGTCTCTGAGACTCGTAAGTTTTACTATTAGATGTCGGGGTGTTGACCTATTTTTATTGATTTTGAGGGGGATTCTCTTTGCCTCCTGGATTTTGATGCCTGTTTCCTTCCCCAAATTAGGAAAGTTCTCTGCTATAATTTGCTCCAATATACCTTGTGCCCTCTCTCTCTTTCTTCTTCTTCTGGGATCCCAATTATTCTAATCTTGCTTTGTCTTACGGTATCACTTATCTCTCAAATTCTGGAAGGCCAATGGTTTCCTATTCAAGGCTCTGGGATAAGCCATCACCCTTTCTACTCTACCACCAAGCTCCAAAATACCTGCTGTCTTTGTAAGTCAGCCATTTGGATGAACTGATTAAATAAATTAGTTGGCTGGAACTCAAGGAGTGAATCAATGAATTAATCTCTTAGTTCACTCTCAGCTATGAAATCTGGTCTTAATTCTTTATACCTCTCTTCAGAAAAAGCCATGAACAGGAGGAATATTCCAGTTTGGGGATTATCTAGGAGATAAACCAATTAATGGGCCTAATATTAGGTAGGGCTGTAAGTGGCAGGGAGAACAGTGGATCACAAAAGTACAGGTATGCCAATGATCAGTCTAAATTGATTGAGGGAGTTGATGAAACTATAGCAGGTAAGGCAGTCAGTATGTGTGGAAACCACAGTCTATGGGCAGTATTTAGATCAGAGTTGAAAGGCTCTGTCAAAAGGACCACTACATTTCAAGTTAATGGGAGAGACATTAATTAATTAATCAACTGTTTGTTAAAAACTGTGCAAGTGGCTGTGAAGCCATAGTGAACACGGTGGGCACAGACTTCAGCCTCTGGAGAGATTACAGTCTAACCCAAGAGGTGGGTAGATTCTTGGTTGGGGAAAAACAGGGTGCTTTGGGAACCCCCAGAAGGGAGCCTCTCTCATAAGCAGGAGGCAAAGGTGTATAGGGAAGGCTTCTTGGAAGAATATGAATTAGCCAGATGAAGAGAGGCAGAAGAAAGTTCCAAGCTTGGGGACCAGAGGAGATGGCGCAGCTAACGTGTGGCTCTGATAATCTGAAAGGGCTTCATTTTGCTGGGGGCAGAATGCCCAAAGGATGGAGAAATAAGCATTTGGCATTTTGCGGTTTCTAGAATTTAGTTTCCTTGAGTGAACTAAAAAAAAATTTTTTTAAGATTGTATTTATTTATTTGACAGAGAGAGAGACAGCTAGAGAGGGAACACAAACAGGGGGAGTGGGAGAGGGAGAAGCAGGCTTCCCGCTGAGCAGGGAGCCCGATGCGGGGCTCAATCCCAGGACCCTGGGACCATGACCTGAGCCGAAGGCAGACGCTTAACTGACTGAACCACCCAGGTGTCCCTCGAGTGAACTAAAATTTAAAACTTTCGTGTAAAATAATTTACTAAACCCTTGTGATAATGGAGACTGCTTAACCGAACAGAGTATTTCATAACTAGTGTTAAAACTAGTTCTCAGAAAAGAAACCTATGTACTTACTGCCACCAATCAGATTTTCTCTAATGTGAACCTTGCATTGGAGCTGGGAAGTTCTTTTGTTGTTGAAATTATGTAATTATAAACCTTTAGTAAGCATGCTAAGAAAATTACCTTTTGATATCAAAGAGATCCTAAAACCAGAGACAAAAATTATACGAAGCCAAAGAGGATATTTTCATGCTTTCTTCATTATTTGTTTAAAAGTAGCAAAATGGTATTTTTTTTTCCTCCTTAAATGATCAGGCAAACATTTTCTCCAGGGAAATCCTTGAGCCAAACACGGTTTTTTCACTTTCCTTTACGTTCATCTTAAACATCCAATCCTCTCTCTTCTCTCACCTGCTTTGGCATGGTTCCCAAAACTGGTGTCCCAGTGGGTAACAGACACAGAAATGAACGGAGCCCTCGGGAGACAATTTCACTACCACTTGGCTCTTAAATATATCAGGGAGGAAGGCGTTGTCAGCATTCACATTTAGATGAGGATCAAAATGCAACTCCTGTTAACGTTTCAGAGGATTCTTTGTTGTTAATCACTTATATTTCTAAGTTGATGTAACATTCTTGATCAGAAATGGCTACGTCTACGTGTAACTTGTAAGGGCCATTTTCTCTCTGTTAGGAAGAGGATGGAGCATTTCAGAAGGGGAAGCTGGTGCCAAGGAGGAGCTCACTAACGGAGTTAATTTCATGGTCTGATGTTTAGGTATTACACCAGAATTTGTTTTTCATTCAAGTTGTGTGTGCAGGCATGAAGCCAATTTAATAGTAATTCCTAAAAGATTTTTAAAAACAGGACTTGGAATTTTTGAATGACAGAATTTTAAAGGAAAAGTGCAGAGTTTTACGATCTAGTCCATTTATTAACATGATTCATAATGAGTCATGTACTGTATTGTCTCTCCATTTTCTTTTGTAGCTAAGTAGCTATAATGCCACCTGTTGTTTTTGCCCCAGTACTTCAGTGAAGTACTCTCAGCCCCTTGACACTTGCAGCTAACCTTTACTGAGGACGTAACATGTGCCCAGCACTGTAAGTGCCGAGACTGCCGAATAATTCTGTGAGGCAGGAATATAGTAATATGCCCATTTTACCCAGGGGGAAACTGAGGCTTAGAGAGTTTGCATGAATAGCTTACAGTCATATCATGAGTAAGAACAGAAGCCTAGATCTGACCAGAATGAACTGATTAAAAAAATCAGAGTTTCTGAGTCTGTGCTCTTAACTTCTGCATACTGCCTTTCTCAACAACCTCCACCATGCAACATTTCATTCACTGGTCTGGGACTGTGTGTTTTGTGATTTAAAAACAGAGTTTCCCTAAAGTGAACTTGATCAAGTAGGTAAAGAATCCACCCTGATTAAATATCGATGAGGCAGTTTATTGACTTCTTCGTAGTGATTTCCCAGAGAAATGGATTCCTGAATGGAATCACTCATGTAGATGGATACACTTGTCAGTTACACAGAATGCAATAACACTGCTTTAATTATTACCCCACTTCACTCATGTTCCTATAAAATGGAAGCCTCCCTTTACAACTACCCTTTCGAGAAGTCTTTATGAAACATTAGGGTCATATTCATGATAATTATTCAACATTAGATAGCCAAAGAAGCTTTGTTTTGAAGCTGATGAGTGGGAAATGAATCATTAAGAACCCAAGACAAATTTCTATAATAAATAGGAGTTCTCAGCCTTTATTTTTCAGTGAAAAAAATTGTCTCTGGATTCAAGGTGAATTAAAAACCAGAAGGCCTTTTTAAAATGTAGCTAAAATCACTCTTTTAAATAAATTAACTTTATTGAGGCATAAGGGACATACAATCAAATGCACCCAACTTAAATGAGTTTTCACACACATGTACGATCATGTAACCACCACTATAATTAAGACGTAAACATTTCCATTGTCCACTTCCCAGTCAACACCCAGCCCTGGCCCCAGGCAATCGCCAATTTGCTTTTTGTCATTACAGATTAATTTTCCTTTTCTGGAATTTTATATAAATAGAATCATACAATTAGTACCAAATTGTGTTTGGGGCTAATCTTTCACTAATCATGTTTTCAAAATTCATCCATCTTGTTACACATTTGAGTGGTTTGTCTCTTTTTACTGCTGAGTGTTACTCCATTGTATGGATGTATGTACCACAATTTATGTATCAATTTGCCTGTCGATGAACATTTAGATTATTTTTAGTTTAGCTTTTATGAATAAACCTAGCATGAACATTCATGTACAAGTCTTTGTTTTCTTTTCTCTTAGGTAAATGTTGAGGAGTGGGATTGTTGGTCATTTATGTTTAACTTTATACATTATGTTTAACTTTATATGTTTTCCTAAGTGGTTATACCATTTTGCATTCCTACCTGCAATGTATATGAGTTCCAGTTGCTCTATATCCTTGCTAACATTTGATATTGTCAAAATCACTGTTCCTTTAAAACGTATGTTTTTATTTCTTAAAAGCAGGTAAATCACAGCGTCTTGAGAAAGCTAACTTTAAAAACCAAATTTTGCTTATATTGGAAAGGTCAACAAATTCATTCTGTGGGAGTCAGTGCAGGGAGGAAAATACTTTGGATCTGATTCTCTGCGCCTGAGCTATTAGTGCATTAACTGGAGTCCTTTGGCTTAAAACCTCTGTAAAAAATCTCCCTGGTGGTAGAGGGGAGGTGATTTCTTGTCCTCCCAGAGGCCTTACAGAGCCACACTAATGACTTGAAGGATGGTTGTTTCCTCATACTGAGGACTTTTTGTTGTGTTTCAGAGAGTCACTGTGGGTTAGTCCTGTCTCCCAAACTTAAAACTTGTCTTGGGGAGACCATCTATTTATTCTTCTGGGTATGGATGATGCGGGGCACAGAGTAGATGTCTAAAAAGCCCTTGGTGTTTATGCACTTTTCATGAGAGTCTTAGGTGAGTAAAGAATGAAACACAGTGGCAGTGGCAGGCCTCCCTGTTACCACAAGAAACATGACATGACCGGAATCCTGCTATGCCTCATCATTAGGGTACTGTTTGCCACACTTTGAGTCCTTTGCTATTAAGAAAAATGGTGCCAACTTTTGAAATGTTAAGGCTAAAATGTAGAGGGGTTTATGTTTGACCTGCTTCATCTGACAGAAAACCTGATAGTTGAGCTGACTGATAATGCTTATGACAGACACAGAATGAATTATGGTTTTTATGAAGTAATGTTGGCCTCTCGAAATCTACTCTATGTCTGCCACTGGGGCAGGCAATGGGGACACAAAGATGAAAGTGCACCCTCCCCTCCCTTAAGTGGAAAGATAAGAGACCAACTATACAATGGGGTGTGCATATGCCAGAATAGGGTTTCCTGAGCTATAAAGGAGGTTCACCTATCACAGGTTCATATCCATTCCACAGATATCTCACAGCTGGTATAGACCAGGCTCTGAACTTGTTGAAGGCACTGACCTTCACGGAACTTCTAGTCTAGTGGGAAGATGGACCGAAAGCCAGTGAAGCAATAGGGGACTGTCACAGAGAAGGAAGGGAGCATATGGCAAAGGGATTGTTCTGGTTTGAAAGGGTAGGAAGGACTTAAGAATGGTGGGGCTCAAGAAGGGCTCTGACAGGAGGGAAGCAAGGGGAGATGGGCTCCAGGTGAAAGCAGAAGTGTCCAGAATCCAGCTGGAATGTAGGGTGCACCAGGAATGGGAAGACACATAGGACCAGAGCTCAAAGGTGCTTGTCATCACACATGAGCAGTTCCCTGTTGTGGAGGAACAGGGGCCAAACTGGAGAGGGGGAGATATCGAAGCAAGCTTGTGGTGCAGGGTTTCAACTTGGGCTTTTAAAGAGGGAGAGGGGCGCCTGGGTGCCTCAGTCAGTGACAGCCTTCAGCTGGGGTACTGGGTTCAATCCCCATGTTGGGCTCCCTGCTCGGGGGTGGGGAGGGGCGCGTCTTTTTCTCCCTCTGCCCCTCCCCCTTCATGTGTGTGCCTGCACACGTGTGTGCTCTCTCGCTCTCACTAATAAAAAAAGTCTTAAATAAAGAGGGGGAGCTATGTGTATACTTAGGGCTGGAACTGAGTATGAATTTGCTTAAAATAATAGTTCTGCCAGCATGCTTCAGCCTTAAAATCACCTAAAATACATCTAAATATGTTAATACACATTTTAGCCAGCAAACTTATCATTTTGCTTGGAGTCTTTAAGTAAAGCCTCTCTTATCCCATATCAGATAAGTTAACATTTCCCCTAACACTATTTTCCATGACGAGAACTAGCCAGCACTACCTGTGATCCTCAGACTCCCAGCTTGAGTGTCCTGGAGAGATTGTGAGGAGAGATTCTCCTTTACAGAAAAGGCCGCAGAGAACGTGACAGAGCTGGCCTTGAACCCAGAGCTCTGACCATTGTTCTCCTAGTCTCTCTCACAGGCAAATTTTCTCCAGTGAAAGTTCTATTCAAATAGCTCAGAATCTGGATTTTTGTTGTTTTGTTTTGTTTTTACTTTCTTATTTTGAATTAAGTTGTGTTTTTCACAACTAGATAACTTTTCAGAACTCCTATTTCCGAAACTCCAGGTATTTTGCTTGTTTTCTTGCTCAGGACATACAATGGCGTCTGGAACACAGTGGGCACGTAATGATTATATCTTAGGTGAACGAGTGAGAACATTGACAGTGAGCAGATATTACAAAATTTGGTCTGATTTTGCTTTCTTACTGACACACGCCATCAGCTTTACTCCCATATGCCCTCCCTCCCAATTTGAACTCTAGACTGCAGTAAAACAACCCTTGAAAATTCAGCTATTGATTCTGAAATCTGTTAGTCCCTGCCCCAGCCTCATACCTGCCCCTCTTGGCTGCTTTTTAGAAAGAATGGACTATTTGGAGGGAAATGCTCCCTGCTTTTTAAAAACCTATATTTGATTGCTTCAGGGCAGAATAAAAATTCTTCCTGTGCTTTTTCTCCTAATTTTTAACCTATATGATGAAAAAGTGTTGGCTTTATTTATAATGTGCTACTAATCTTGTATCACTTTACAGCCATCAGTTCTTACCACCTCCTGGTGGAGGATCCAGTGTAGATTTATCTAATCCACTGGCAGACAAGCTATACTTTCACATTTGCCTGAGCTTGGAGATTTGCTCTCTGGAAAAGTGTTAATGAAACAAAGGCAAATTACATTTTATATATCAAAAGTGTCATTGTCCTTACTCAGAGAAGCAGTTGCAGCCACCTGCTAGAGAGTGGCACTGGGAACAACTGTGCCCAGAACGGTTGGAAGGCAAAGAACACATGCTTTAAATGTTCCTTTAGCCTGTTTGGAAATCAGGTTGGAGAGGACACATCAGGATTTGTACCATTTTCCTTCAAAACTCGGGTGAAAGTCTCAAGTGGGCCCTTGAGAAGGTGGTGGCAAGCTAGCTGGTTCTCTCCGGCTTCTGACTAATATGGTTAGAAATATAGGATGGTGACTGACAACCACTCTGAGTCTGGCAGTATGGGAGAAAGAGGCCTGGACCAGGACCAGGTTTGGGTGATCTGGGTTCCTGGTTTAAGCAGTTCTGCAAACTTAGGAAAAACCCCTTGACTCTTTTGCATCTAGCTTCCTCTTTGGCAAAATGGACTGGTCAGGGCTGCATTTTCCTGGCCTGTGTCAGAGAGCTATCATGAAGATCTAAAGGAATGTGTGATGGTGCTTTGACAGGACAAGGCAGAATATAAATGCAGAGCAACATTCTGGAATGTGTGGAAGTTTTGGTGGGTAAGGCAAATTAAGGCGGTAATTCTGAGAACAGCGCTGGCTGGGACCCTGGTACTCCACAAGTGTCTGAGTTGGTCCCAAACTAGTGACTAGGGAGAAATAACAATTGTCTCACGTGGAAATGGGATAGTCTTCACCCTTTCTAGTCCCAAACCACCAGATAAAAAGGACTTCATCTGGATGCAATCTCTACCTCTTTTAGGGTGACCACACATCCAGTTTATACTTGCCATATCCCTTTTATTCTTCATGGTGTTCCAATTCAGATGATAAATTCTATGATCACTCTACTTACCAGGCACTTGATTAGGCAGTTATATGGTAAATGCTGAAGAATCTTGAATGTCACGGGGTTTCCAAAATCCCGAGGCCTAACAGACACCCCTCTTCTTGACTGGGAGCCAGTTTGTAGCACTTGTCTTTTCTCTACTGTTTGGTGACTCATCATTATCCATCAATAGTTCTTCATTCTTTTGTTTTGTAGTCTTCTTGCTCAGGGAAGCAGGAAGGAGAGTCTGTTTTCTTAGAGCCTCTGTTCAAAGGCAAACATTTTGGCCATGTAATTTAATGAAGAAGTGTACATAAATTTAGAACAGGCCGAATATGTAGCTCCTCACCCCCCCCCAAGATGTCCATATCCTAATCCCTAGAGCCTGTGAATGGTGTCGTACCTGGCAAAAGAAATTAAGGTTGCAGATGGAATTGAGGTTGATAATCAGCTGACCTTAAAATAGAGACTTTATCTTGGATTATCTGGGTAGATATAATATCGTCATAAGAGTCCATAAAAGTGGAAATGGAAGGCAGAAGAGGCCACCAGAGTGATGTGATGTCAGGAGTCATCTTGCCGTTACTGCCTTTGAAGATAAAGAAAGGGAGCCATGAGCCAAGGAATGGAGCACATCTCTAGAAGCTGGAAAAGGCAAGGGACTGGGTCATTCCCTAGAACCTCCAGAAAGGAGTGCAGCCTGCTGACACATTGATTTTAGCCCAGTGAGACCCATGTTGAAATACTCAATCTGTGTTATTTTAAGCCACTAAGTTTGTGGCTTGATAGAAATACTAGAAAGCTGCTAATAATGATGGAAAAATCATAATAGAAAACTAATACAGCACTCATCAATCAACAAGCATCTATGGGATATTTGTCACAGGTCCAGTACTAATGCTGTGGAGAAGTCCCAGGGAAATAGAATACACAAAGCCTGCCCTCAAGGAGCACACTAAGGCTAATGCATGTGGAACATTCAGAGAGCAGTTAATGAAGGTGCTAATTAAGCACTGAGTATATTGAGCAGAAGAATTTGAAAAAAGATTGCAGGAGAGTCTACATGAGCAAGGAGGTAATGGGTGAGAATGAGGAAAGAATAGAAAACTCTGAGAATTTCTAACTGATAATGATCTCAGACTCCCAAGGAACTTATTAATCAATGGACTTAATTCCTGTGTATGGAATTCTACATGGCACACAGTAAGTATTGGAATTGTTCTAGGCATAGACCCTTTTCTCACTCTCTATTGTCTTCTTGGGTGATTTCATCCATATAACACACACATGCTCTAATGGGTTGAATTGTGGCCCCCAAATATATGTCTACATTCTCACCCCTGGAACCTATGGATGTGACCTCATTTGGAAGAATCATTTTTGTGGATGTAATTACATCAAGGATCTTGTGATGAGACCATCTGGATTATCTAGATGGGCCCTAAATATAATGACAGGTGTTCTATAAGAAACGCAGAGATAGAAGAGAAGACACACAGAAGAGGAGAAGGTGATGTGAAGACAGGCAGAGATTTGAGTGATGTGGCCACAAGCCAAGGAATATCAAGGATGGCTGGCAGCCACCAGAAGCGGGAGAGGCAAAGAAGGATTCTTTCTAGAGCCTTCCAAGGGAACATGGCCCTCCTGACACCTTGATTTTAGACTTCCGGCTTTAGAAACTTCCTAGAGAAAATACATTTCTTTTGTTTTAAGCACCACATTTGTGGTAATTTGTGATGGCAGTGATGGGAAACGAATACACATGGCTTCAGTGGCCAACCCCACATAAATGTCTCAGAGATGGTACCTCTAGCCTGGAGAGCCCTGTGAGCTCCCAGTTGTTTGTTCAGCTGTCTACCTGACATCTTCAGAGGTTTTAGAGCCACTTTATTATTTTTTTAATATAAGTTCAATTGGTCAACATATAGTACATCATTAGTTTCAGATGTAGAGTTTAATGATTCATAAGTTGCATATAACACCCAGTGCTCATCACATCACATGCCCTCCTTAATGCCCATCACCCAGTTACCCCATCCCTGTACCCACCTCCCTTTCCACAACTCTGTTTGTTTCTCCGAGTCAAGAGTCTCTCATGATTTGTCTCCCTTTCTGATGACTTCCCATTCAGTTTTCCCTCCCTTCCCCTATGATCCTCTGGACTATTTCTTATATTCCACATATGAGGTGTGAAACTATATGATAATTGTCTTTCTCTGCTTGACTTATTTCGCTCAGCGTAATACCCTCCAATTCCATCCACATTGATGTAACTGGTAGGTATTCATCCTTTCTGACGTTTGAGTAGTATTCCACTGTATATATAAACCACATCTTCTTTATCCATTCATCTGTTGAAGGACATCTTGGCTCCTTCCACAGTTTGGCTATTTGAATCCATTATGTCCCAAACTCTTCCCTGTGCAGCCTGGTCCTTTTCCAGTTTCCCTAGGACACTAAATAACACCACCATCCATTCAGTTGGTCACTTCAGAAGTTTGGTAGTCCTTCTCAATACCACCCTTTCTTACATCTTAAATGCCCAATCACTTGAATTTACCCCTCAAATATTTCTCAAATCTCTCTACTTCCCTCTGAATTTCCACCATCACCACCTTTGATCTTGCTCTCACTGTCTTTTGCCTGAATTACTGCAACTACCCCAAACTCAACTCCCCACAGAGATGGGTCTTGGCCATCCCCAATCTCTTTTCTACCCTACAGCTACTGTGATATTTTCAAAATTCAGCATTGATGGTGTTAGCCCCAGCTTAGAATCCTTCAGTGATTCCCGCTGCTTGTATGATAAACACAAAACTCATATGGACTGAGGATGGCTGCAAGGTCCACCCTTGCATGAGGCTCCTCTTGGGGTCCTGCCCCCCTCAGTCAGCCCCTCCTTCTCCCTAGCTCCGGCCACAGCACATTTGCACATGCTGCTCCACCTGTTAGGAACCACCTTTCCTTCTTTGCCTGGATAACTCTGACTTAGGCTTCTGAGCCCAATGTCATTTTCTCAGAGGAGTTGCCTCTGACTTCCCAAACCAGGTAGAAACCTTCTGCTTTTCAGACTTTCATCATATTCTGTCTCTCTCCCTCAAAGATCTTGCCTGCATTGCAATTTTCCATTTTTGTTATTATTTTATTAATGAATGTGCTCCCTCGGTAGACTATAGGCTCCACTGAGAATAGGGAAATTGTGTCCCAGAGCCTAGAACTGTGCCTAGTAGGTGCTTCATAATATTTCTTGCATGAATGAATATATGAAATAAGTAGTGTATTAATATTATCCATATTCTGAGAAGGTTCTTGCCATTTGAGGGTTGTAGTGAAGGGGGCTAAAAATGTGGTCACCGAGCACACATGGGAAGAGGGAGGGTGCTCTCCCCACCTTTTCTGGGGGGGGGGGTTCAACCATTCAGTGTCTCACCAACATCATTTGTCTTCTAATTTGCTTGAATATTACAAACTGTGTCTCAGACCTGGTTTTGGAAGATAAGCGTATAAAGTCTATTTTCAGGAAGCATATGAGTCAGTTAAGTTTTTATTTCCCAAGTGCCATGCCAGCTTGCTGTGATTTCAGCAGGAGGCAACAGGTGCACATATTTTTAGCTTTTATGACAAGTATTGTATACTTATCCTCAGGAGTCCTCAGCTTGAATGATGCCAAGTGGGGAAGAGCTTACCCACAGCAGTGTGCTTGTTTGGAGAACAGTAAAACTAGCAGCAGAAACCCACCTCCCCTACCCCCTGAAACAAAGAACACAAAACTCTTTACACTTAACAGAAGCAAAGGCAGAAAGATTAAGCTTTGGCTGATGAAAAGAAGGGCTTGGTTTTAGGAAAAAGATGCCACTTTTCAAAACGCAGACCATGATAACAGTGAAATTAGTATGGAAACAATGGATCATTGCCTGAAAACAAGACACCAGCCTCTTAAACATGCTTTGCTTCTCCTCCAACTCTCTAGGGAACTTTTCCCTAGGCAGGTGAAGGTTTTGAAGAGTACTTTAATTAACTCGTATCAAGGAGACTGTATATAAGAAAGAACTGTGTAAAGATTTCTTTAATTAGTGAATTTTGTCAGGTCTTTCCCAATGTCTATCAGTAAAGTAGTTTGTGGGCTGCCCGGGTCCTTGGTGGTCTATTCAGTCAATAAGCTATTCATGACTCTAGCAAGTAGCTAGGTTTTTAAACCAATGGGAATTTGGTGGACAATTTCCTTTTGCTACCTTTAGCTACATAGCTAGAATCTATAAACTGTTCTCTTTCTGAGAAACAAAGTGCTGAGGTGAACAAGCATCCAGCAGGGATGTAGTAGACACTTTAATTGAAGAAGCATGGCACATATTTACTCTTAAATGTAACTAAAGAGGGGTTTTGTGTTATATTTGGCAGGGTGAGGGGGTGGAGGGGAGAACAGAATACGATTGTGCATGATGCGTACAGTTGTTAATTAAAAAACTTTTTTTTTTCGGTGTAATTTTGAAGAGTCACATGCCTTTCATTGTCTTTCCGCAATGGCAATAAAGCCTAGAGAAAGAACCCTCTCCCTCAGTAAATCAAACATTAGCAGACGAAAGGTCAAAATGCCCAAAGCCACAAGAACATTAACACTTTAGATAGAAAGATTCCCCAAGAAACAAATGCTCCTGCTCACTTTGGAGAAAGCAGACGCCTTATCTTTGTGAGTTTACAAAATGGAGCCAAACTGTACCCGTAGCCACTTTAACTAAACCCGGGCCTGGATCTCTGAGCAGCCCATAGTCATTAAAGCTCTCAGAAAGCCTCCCAGGAGTCAATGTGCTTGCTTAAGTATATGCTGTAAAAGGTCCCAGAGATTTACAAGGGACCGCTGTACGCTAAACCAGGCACCATCTGATAAACAAGCAATTTTGGCTGCAGGCTAAATGATGCTCTTTGAGGCTTTGATTTACAATGCTGAAGATGATATATTTGTAGTTTGGGGATAGGTTCTGCTAGGGGCTTGCTGTGATTACTCACCCATGAGCAGAATTCAGGGCTCAAGTCTTCAACTTGGAGGTCAGAAAATTACCAGCGGAATGAAAGAGGGTTGATAAGGTTTATTGAGATGCTAACTAGATATATATTATATATAAAAAAAAGCTTAATAAGCCAGTAGTTTTGAGCACTTCTTAAGCTTTCTGGGGACCACAGGTTTTGTTCATTTGGCTTAAATCCCAAAGATATGAAAATAATCTGCAGAATTGATCTGGTGGTCTAATTTGACTTTCATTACATTTAAAAAGCAAATACAGGCTTAGTTTATTATTGCTGACATTTAAAAATAAGAAAAAAATGTCCAATTTAGCATTTATGTAATTGGGGGAAAGCTAAGGAATCTGAAGGCAACTTTGAAGCAAATCAAATCACCTTCAAGAGCACGGAGGAATCGACGGAGAGCACCGGAAGCTGAATTAAGAACCGAGAGAATGCTTTTAAAACTCTGAGTTCCAAGAAATGATTTGGCAAACTCTTTTGCCCAGAAGTTTTGTATTTAGTAAAAAATGTGAGTGTCCACTAATGTGAGCACTGTACTAGTACAGTGATAAATAAAACATTGTCTTGGCGGAGAAAACCATAGATGATTTCTGTAAAATGAGAGAAGTGCGAGGAAGGAGAGCTGTAGGGTGCCGAGAGGGCACAGAGGAGAGGAGCTAACCTGTGGGACGCCAAGGGGATTTAACAGACAGACGGACCCCCTCCCTGGGTGCTCTTCTTCCCAGCCCGCAGCCAAGCACACAGAGCAGACAATGCCAAGAGGCATTTCCGGCACCAGGTATTCTCGCCTGCAGCTCACTCAGCTATGCAGCTATGGCCAAATGTTCTTGACTGAGAAGACCTCAGAGCCCTGGAGGTCTGGTTCAGGCGACACGAAGCAGATTCAGGAATTGCGAACACAACTTCCGAGTAAAGGCATCGGGGGCACATTATCCGTAAGGCGGTGGGATACAGCTCTGAGGACACAGCGGGCTGTAGGCTAGGTTGTTGACGCCAACCTTGGCTTTTTGGTCTGCCCTTTCTTTGGTGGGGGCAGGGAACACAGCCTCTCCCACCTCTCTCCGGAAAGAACCCGATGGAATTATGCGGGAAGTGGCACGCATGCCAGACACTTGGAATGGTATATTTTTTTCCCAGGCAACTTGCATTTTTAGAAAGGCCAAAGCGCTAAGCCATGGGACTCTGACGATGCAGTAGAGTATGATGGAGCGGCCTTTTGGGGAGATTGGAAGGAAGGCGGGGGTAGGTCTCTCTGCCAATCAACTTTCACCGACACTGTTTCCTTATGGGATAACACACCCTAGTGGGGCTTAAAGGTTAGTAATAATGGCTAACATTTATTGAGTGCTTACTGTGTGCCAGGCACTATTCAAAGGGTTTGATGTATATTAAGTCATTTAATCTTCAAAACAGTCCCTTGAGGTAGGTATTTTGTAAACTAGATTTTACCTATGAGGAAATTGTTAAACTTGCTCATGGTCATATGGTTGATGAGGTCACCCTCAGCTGCTCCCAGGACAGTGAACGCAACAGCAAATCTTGCAGGCAAGGACCTCTAGATTGGAAACTGAGGGCATCACTGCCTCTGACTCCCCAGCAATTGAATCCTTTAGCTTGGTGTTTCAAGTTGACACTCTGAAACCCTTCCTTTGCAGCCATTCCTCACCCTGATGACCACGTCGCTTCTTTAAACCTCAGTTTCACAGTCTGGAAAAAAAATGCCCTCCTCCTTCTCCCTCGAAAATAATTGGAACATCAGATAGATAATGCCTGTAAAACACTTAAGACTATGCAAATGAAGGATATTACAGAGACACAAGGTGATGGTATTTTATAGCAGCCCATTAAGACGTATCATTGTAAAGATAGTGGGTTGCACTGAGTCACATCCTTTTATCAGATCCTTCCCTGAACTTTAGTGTGGAATTGCATATACTTTTAAAATCTACCCAAGCTAATTGTCTTTATGAACACCTCTGCACAAGCTTGACTGGATCTAATAAATTCCCCTGGCCAAAATATTTTTCAACTATTATAGTGTAATTCACTTTGTCATGTCCAGCCTCGGCCTAATAATGCACAACTCCCAGGAGCCAAGTATATTTCATGAAGCTTACAATTACTTTTATAAAAGTTGCAGTAAAGTATAATGATTTTTAATGGCATCAATGATACCATTGTATATATCGGTTTCAGTTTTGAAGTAGACTTAAGTTCAAAGACCCAAGGGGACCATTCTCCTCTTGATGCACTTGTGTTACTCCCATTAATGCTAATGGGACAGACAAATGCTGCTCTGGAGGAGAATATATCTACTCTTAGGAAGGTAACAGGTTTTAATTAGTAATGCTTTGAATCGCACAAAAACAGCTCGCCCTCTGTAAACAGCAAGAGCTCTCAGGAATGTAAGCAAGGATCACAGCCTGGGTTACTCATATGGCATCTTCACATCTAAGTTTTGTAAATGGTGAAGACATAAGGCTCTCGTCAACTGAGAATGAGAGAAAAGCCTCGATCTGGGGGAGCTTTGTGGGAATAAAGTCACAGAACTAAAGCAGTATTTATTAAATGTCTGAGTGCCTGAGCGGCAAGTAGATCTTTGAAAAGGAAGCTCGATTAACCTGATACTCTGGAAGCCAAGGCCTGATGGAGTAGGGTCCGCCTTTACCTGATCACAAGATTTCAACATAAAAAGCAAAAGTCTAGAGAGGCTCAGCCAGCCGCAGAGCCCCGATGTGGTTTCATGCTGGCGCTCGGGTAACAAAGCACTTTCTCGGGAAGTGGTTCTCAGGCGGAAAGGACAGACACTGGGTGGAGGAAGGGAAATAGAAGGGAGCTGGCATTTTGGCACGTTGGCTCTTCCACACCACTGTCTAGACAGGTGTCTCAAACATGGCCTTCAGAGTGAGGAGGCCGGAAGGTCAGTTTCTCTCTAGCTTGCTTTCAAGAAACCTGTATGGTTTAAAAAAATGTTAAATTAAGGGGCGCCTGGGTGGCTTAGTCAGTTAAGCATCCGACTCTTGATCTCAGCTCAGGTCTTGATCTGAGGGTCGTGAGTTTAAGCCCCACGTCGGGATTCACTTAAAAAAACAATTTTTTTTAAATTAAAATATATCTGACATACAGCATTGTGTAAATTTCAGGTGAACAGTATGTTGGTTTGATATTTATATATTATAATACGATTGCCATTGTAGCAATAATTAGTACCTCTATCACATCACATAATTATCATTTCTTTTTAGTGGTTGGAATAATTAAGATCGAAAAACAAATAAATAAAAACACATGTAATTTAAAAAAAGAAGCCTATGTATGAAAGTACAGTTTTTAGGCATGACTATTCACCCAGGTGTTATACCCCAGATTTCAGTTAGACTGTTTGTTTGTTTATTTACTTATTTTTAAAGATTTTATTTATTTATTTGACAGAGACACAGCGAGAGAGGGAACACAAGCAGGGGGGTGGGAGAGGGAGAGCAGGGAGCCCGATGTGGGACTCGATCCCAGGACCCCGGGATCATGACCTGAGCCGAAGGCAGATGCTTAATGACTGAACCACCCAGGCGCCCCCAGTTAGACTGTTTAAAATCTAGTATGTTCAACCCAGAACTTTTGGACATAGCTCTGTCAGGAACTGAGATAAATTTATATTCATCAGCTGTCTTTGGTTTTCTAAGGTGAGGCCTAAATGATCATAGATTTTGTGTTAACGTGGATCAATCTGGTTTTATCTCTAAACAAGCAGACTGAATTAGGATAATGATAATATAGAAGTATGTGTGTGTTTTTCCTTTTTCTTAAAATTTTTAGATATAGTGTGGTTAACAAAAAACAGTAGTCACTCTAATAACTAGAACAAGAAACAGTGTTGGAAAGACTTAGTATTTGGAGAAAACTGATTGGAATAACATTCCACTGGTTATAAGCACAATTTTTTTTCCATATAAATATTTGGGGAATACTTTGCTTTAAAAAGACTGAAGAAATTCAATTATGGAAGGGGATACTTTCTGCCGTTTCGCAAAGGAAAATATAAATATGTAGGGTAAGAGAGTGTTTCTATTTGCTCTTGCTGCTTGTCTTCCCCTCCTGTGACTGAAAAAAATCCCATTTATAGAAGCATTAAGCTTATCGTAGAAGAAATCTCACAGGCTCATTCTCAAGCTCATGAATTCATTATCACGCGTGTTCAGGCTGGAGATGTGAGGTGTAGTGTCCTTTTCTCTGAGATGGCCGCAAAAGATGCACTCCGCTCTCAGGATGATTTCATTGAGACCCAATTTCCCCAGATCTTTGAATATTGCAGATGACTACCTCTGGTCTCTCCACATTTCCCCTCCTGACTTACTAGAGACTGTAAATGTTACTAACTTTGAAGTGTCTATTTACGTTGCTCTACAAACGGTCACCCTCCCTCCCCCAACCAATCCAACAAAAGTTGGGGTTTTAAGTTTGCACGTTGGAAACAGCCTGTTAAAGTCTTTTTAAGCTTGCAACAATCCCACTGCACAGCACATCAGGAAGGCCCAAACGCAAACATCAGTCTTCTATCTGCCCAAACAGTAGCAAATCTTTTAATGCAAACTTCTTGGCTGCATTTCAGTCTGGTTATATCATTTACTCTGCTTTTGGCCCCCCCACCCCCGTTTTGCTACCTTGAAGTGTGAGGTTTTTCCACCCTAAATGTTCTTCAGTAGCAGCATAACAAATTCTCAAAGCAACTTGGGGACAGATCCTATGAAAACACTCCGGATTACAAAATTCCAGAACTCATTTAAGAAATGCAGGGATAGGCTTGATTTGGGATATTTAAACAAATTCAAGGGCCTTGTAATTCCCTCACCTAAACACTAGAACCTTCAAGATTCTGGCACCCAAATTATTCTCCCATTACCATGGATTGCTCACTGTTTGTAGCAATATTTAACACTCCAGCAGCTCTCTGGGATCCAGAAATGGAAGCCAGGCATAGAGCACAATAAAACTATCTTATCCGCCTCTGGACAGTTGTTACATTAGAAATAAATAAACTTCCAGTTTAGACAACTCACTGTTGTTTTGGGAATTCTGATACAACACCTTAGCCTGTGCGCTCACTAATACAATCCATGAGAAAACAGGGCAGGGAGGGACGCCTGGGTGGCTCAGTCATTAAGCGTCTGCCTTCGGCTCAGGTCATGATCCCGGGGTCCTGGGATTGAGTCCCACATGGGACTCCTTGCTCGGCAGGGAATCTGCTTCCAAAAAAAGAAAAAAGAAAAGAAAACAGGGCAGGGAAAACCCTCTAACAGCTTGTACACAGGGTGTGAGTGAGGGCAGGAGTTGGATGGGCGTATGGGTGTCCGGGCCTGGGGAGGGTGTTCAAGACTGCAGACCCGACCAGTGAGGGTGTGTGTTCCCACACGTTGCTGACTCAGGGTTTGGAAAGGTTGAACTCTTTGGTGTGTTCTGCCAAACCTGCAGCTGGGCAGTTGGGGACTGACAGCGGTGACAACTTGTATACCGTGTTGTGATGCCATATAACTTCGTGTCTTGGTTGTATGTTCTCAACTAAGCTGGGAGTTTCCCAAGCGAAAGTTCTGTGTCTGCGCTTTGATATCACTCCTAGTGCCAAGCGCGTGTCTTCTACTTGGTAGGGGCTTGATAAGTAATGTTTTATCGAATCACTTAAATGGATGATACACACATAAGAGCAAGAGTTAAAGAACTAGAAATACCCAAGTACAGTTAATGTCTTTCTCATCCATTGAATTGAAAAGAAAAAACTCATAAGATCCTCTATTTCCAGCCTTAATGTTACAGATGAGGAAACTGAGGTCTAAGGCCACCGGTGAAGGGACTTGCCCAAGGTCAGCTAGTTCAGGGGCAAACCCTGTTCCCCAAGCTTTCTGTCTTAGAAGAATCACCCTTTGCTCTAATGGTGCTTTTATTCAGAAGATGGCCATGGGTTAGCGAGCACACACAGGACTGACCTACTCTGCCCTTTACATTTAAAGGGTCACACATATAATAAAACACATTTAAAGGGAGCATCCTTTTTAATTTTTAAGCAGGAAAAAGTGATTTTTCCCAGAGTAGCTGTAATTTGACAAAATTAGAAGGATTCTTTGGAAAATACATTTTTTCCTTTGGAAGAGGTATTGGCGAATGGGTTCTTGCTTTATTTATACTCAGCTGGATGCCTGGGAAGAGAATCTATGACTCTAAGAAGTATCCTTAAGGCAAAGTGTTCTCTGTAGTTCTTAGCATTACAAAGCCCACGTGGGAACTTCTGGGAGGCAGTGTCAGGGGCACTCAGTCTAAGTGGTCAAGATAACATTTAGTAATAGACTAGGGACAGAGGGCCAGATTGTATCACTTCAAAACTCCCTGGGAGTTCTAGATAGTATCAGGTCCAACCATACTGAAAGGCTTCCACTTCCTGTGAAGCTATAAGGTAGACCTCTGTATTTCACAGTGCATCCTGCTGTCTCTTTAGTGGGTTTTATCTCCTGGAAAGTATCCCAGTGCATTGAAGAAACAATGAACTGTTACTTGGATACATTACCTCTGAAGGGCTCTTCAAAAATCCCCAGTGGGCCTCTATTTCTCAGAGACTGACTTTGCTCATAAGGATGCTTAAATGGGTCCCAAAGCTTGATAGTGAAGGATGTGGTTTACAATAATAATAATAAAAGAAGAAACACAAATGCTTCCTGGCAAAGGGGTAGGTGGGGTGGTGGTGGGGGGGCAGTGCCGAGGAGAGCTAGCTGGTGGGCGCTCAAACCTCAACCACTCGGTCAGGAAAAGTATATTCTGTCAATCAAGTTTCAGGAAAAGGAGCTGTCCTCTGACCATGGTTTTTATACATATAGCGTGTCCAAATGAAATCTAATTATGTAAATGGTAAAGCTTTTTCTAACTTACTTTCTCATTCCATCAGTAAACCTTGATTTATTTTTTTATTGCTTTTGGCCAAAGGCCGTTACAAGACTTTCTGAGCATCGAGCAGGTTCAATGTGATCTTTATGATAAGTTAATTTACTGCTAAAAAAAATATGGTTGGGGCGCCTGGGTGGCTCAGTTGGTTAAGCCACTGCCTTCGGCTCAGGTCATGATCCTGGAGTACCGAGATCAAGTCCCGCATCGAGCTCCCTGCTCGGCAGGGAGTCTGCTTCTCCCTCTGACCCTCCTCCCTCTCATGCTCTATCTCATTCTCTCTCTCAAATAAATAAATAAAATATTTTTAAAAAATATGGTTGTACAAACATTTCAAGGACAAAACTAGCTAATGGTTAAACAGGGTACCGGTTTTTTGTTTTTGTTTTTAAAGATTTTATTTATTTATTTGAGAGAGTGAGAATGAGAGAGAGAGAGAGCATATGAGAGGGAGGAGGGTCAGAGGGAGAAGCAGGCTCCCTGCCGAGCAGAGCCCGATGCGGGACTCGATCCAGGGACTCCAGGATCATGACCTGAGCCGAAGGCAGTCGCTTAACCGACTGAGCCACCCAGGTGCCCCGGGTACTGGTTTTGATTTTAACTAGTAGGCTTATCCCTAAGATTGGCCCGACACTCTAGCAAACATGGGTTAACAGAGACTCAGGAGCTCCCAGTGGCAGAGGGATCGCTTACAGCAGGGAGGGAGGTTTGTTTTTCTTTCTCTTCCTGTGGACTGACCCTGTCCTGGCTGCCAGGGTATGTCAGTAAGTTCACAGGCTTTAATTCGTTGTAAGCCCCAAGTTATTGCACACCAGCACACTTCCAAGAAACGAGATGTCATAGAAATCCAAGTTCTATAATGGGACACCAGTACTAATCAAATTTTGTTGTAGCAGTGCTGCCCCATAGTAATTAGAACGATGCTACCAAGACTCTTGGCATTTCTATGTGACATTTCCTGAATTATTTGACATACTCTGTAGGAGGACATCCTTTTTCACAAAGGTTTATTTTAGGCTCTCTGTGAGATAATAGATATCTGGTAAAAAGGACCAAGCCTGGTCCATCACTGGGGCCTTCTAAATAATTGCTTTTTTTTTTTCCCCTCCAGATAAAATCAGCATAATGGTGTTTACCTCTGAGTGTCATTACAGCTGAGCAGTCCTGCCCCTTAGTGTTGGGCCTTATCGTACTCCAAGCCCAGGAGTGGCTCACGGGACCCCTACCCGTGGGCACGAACCAGTGAATACTTTGGGGTTGTATTACCTTAAGAAGAAGGTCAGGTTGGAGACATCTTACTTGCCTCCTCATGATGGATCCCAACGGTTAGATTTTGGGTGGTTGGGAAGACAGTGAAGTTTTATGGCCTGTCATCAACTCCTCCTCTCTTTCATTCTTAGGGAGAGAGGTGTAACTGAATGCCTCAAAACTTAGTGACATAATATAACAACTACTTTATTATGTTCATGGATTGTATAGGTCAGGAATTGAGAAAGGCCAAAGGGTTCTTCTCTGTTTCATAAGTGTGAGATGTCTCAGAGAACTAGGAGTGTCTTAAATGGTTGCGGCTGGAATGGCTGGGGGTTGGGGGTCCACTTCCAAGATGGCTTTTTCACTCACATGTCTGGCACATAATTAGATGGTTGAAGGATCCCTCAGCTGGGACTATTGACCTGAGTATCTATATGTTGCCTCTCCAATATGGTGGTCTCAAGGTGGTTGGACTTCTAACATTGGTGGCTCAGGGCTCCATCATGAATATTCCAGCAAACAACATGGAAGCTGTATGGCCTTTTATGACCCAGTCTCTAAGGTCACTAGCATCACTTCTGTCATTCTTTATGAATCAAAGCAGACACAAGCCTTTCCCGATTCAAGGAGAGAAGATATAGATCCCAACTTTTTTTTTCCAGTGATTCATCAGTCTAATATAAATCCCAGTGCTCACTACATCATATGCCCTCATTAATGTCCATAACCCAGTTTCCCCATCTCCCCACCTCCCTCCCCTCCTGCAACCCTCAGTTTCATGTCTATGATTAAGACTCTCTTATGGTTTGTCTCCCTCTCTAGTTTCATCTTGTTTTATTTTTTCCTCTCTTCCCCTATGATTCTCTGTTTTGTTTCTTAAATTCCACATATCAGTGAGATCATATAATTGTCTTTCTCTGATTGACTTATTTCATCTAGCATAATACCCTCTAGTTCCATCCATGTCATTGCAAATGGCAAGATTTCTTTTTTTTTTTTTTGATGGCTGAGTAATATTCCATTGTGCATATATACCACATCTTCTTTATCCATTCATCTGTTGATGGACATCTGGGCTCTTTCCATAGTTTGGCTGTTGTGGACATTGCTGCTATAAACATTGGGGTGCAGGTGTCCCTTTGGATCACTACATTTGTATCTTTGGGGTAAATACCCAGCAGTGCAGTTGCTGGGTCGTAGGGTAACTCTATTTTCAGCTTTCTGAGGAACCTCCATACTGTTTTCCAGAGTGGCTGCACCAGCTTGCATTCCCACCAACAGTGTAAAAGTGTTCCCCTTTCTCCGCATCCTCGCCAACATCTGTCATTTCCTGACTTAATTTTAGCCATTCTGACTGGTGTGAGGTGGTATCTCATTGTGGTTTTGATTTGTACTTCCCTGATGCCAAGTGATGTTGAGCATTTTTTCATGTGTTTGTTGGCCATCTGTATGTCTTCTCTGGAGAAAAGTCTGTTCATGTCTTCTGCCCATTTCTTGATTGAGATCCCACTTTTTGATGGGAGAAATGTCATAGAATTTGCAGTCATGTTTTTAAATTTCCACATGAGCTTTCAAGTTGGTCTGGGAAAGCTCCCAGCACCTATGGTGACTATGGACTAAAGCAGCTCATTCATGAAGTAATCCGTTTCTTTTCTAATCCTATCCTAAGGTGGGACTGCCCCCTTGTACTAGTTAGGGTAAAGCCTCAACTATTGAAACAGAGACATCCCAGAATATAGTGACTTAGATAAGGTAGAAGTTTATTCTTCTCTAATATACCTAGATGTACATAGTGAGATCTACGGTAGTTAGGCAGCTCTGCTATACAAGGTCATTCAGAGATCCAGATTTTTTTCTCATTTTGTTGTTTCATTGTTCTTCAGGGTGTTATCCCCTTCCATGTTGTCAAAGGTGGCTTATCATCACCAGGTTTGCATTCTAGCACAAGGGGAAGAGAAAATGGAGGGTAAAAACTTCCTTTTTAATTTTTTTAAAGATTTTATTTATTTGACAGACAGAGAGTACAAGCAGGGAAAGGAGTAGAGGGAGAGGGAGAAGCAGACTCCCCGCTGAGCAGGGAGCCCGATGTGGGGCTCGATCCCAGTACCTAGGGATCATGACCTGAGCCGAAGGCAGACACTTAACCAACTGACCACCCAGGCAACCCAAACAACTTCCTTTTAGGAAAGTGACATAGAAACTGCACACATCACTTCTATTCACAATAGTTTTGTAACATGGATATGCCTAGTTGCAAAGGAGGCTGGGAAATGTAGTCTCTAGTTGGGTGTCCACGAGCCCCAATAAAAGTTGCGTGTGCATAGGGTTCTATCACTAAAAAGAAGAGAAGGAGACTGGATACTAGGGGGACAATTAGTAGTTTCTGCCACAAGCTTTTTGAGACATCCCTGGAGTATTTGCCAGGCATATTCAAGAACAGAGGTGGGCAAACTTGTTCTGTAAAGGGGCAAACAGTAAATGTTTTAGGGTTTAGAGGCCATACGGTCTCTGTCTATATTAGTTTTCTATTGCTGCTGTAACAAATTACCACAAACTTGGTAGCTTAAAACAAGAAATTTATCTTACAGTTTGGTAGGTTGGAAGTCTGACACAGGTCTCACTGGGCTAAGACCAAGGCTGCATTCCTTTCTGGAGGCTCTAGGAAAGGATCCATTTCCTAGCTCATTGGAGTGGCTGGCAGAATTTCCTGCACACAGCCTCCTACATTTCAGAATGAGGGTGGGGGCATCCAATTCTTCTCATGCTGCCATCTCTCTCATTGGTCACAGCTGGGTAAGGATTCTCCACTTTTAAAGACTCATGCAATTAGTTTGAGTCATGTAAAATAACATTCACAAGTTGTGGGTAATAAGACACAAGCACTTTGGGGGCAATCATTCAACTTAGCCATTGTAGGTTAGAGGTAGCCAGAGACAACATGTAAGCAAATGGACATGGCTGTGTTCTAATAAAACTTTATTTACAGAAGCATGTAGTGGGTTGGATTTGGCCCGTGGACTATAGTTTGCCAACCCTCCTTCATGAGTATGAAAACGAATTGTTGACTGAGGGCTCTTAGGCAGACAGAAATCTGCTATCTCCCCTCATCCTGAGAGTTAGGTATGCACATTCCCCAAATGGAATTTGGCATGAAATGTGTTCTCAGGGCAGTAATTAACTGCTTCTGTTAAAGCCCACTTTACACTGAATTAAAATTACTTTTTTCAGTGTCTGGTTTTTGTCCCCAGATTATGAGCACAGGAAACTTGTCTAATTCATCTTTGTACCTTCCCTAATGCTTAACAGCATCTAGCACTTAGTAGGTGCTCAGTAAATATTCATTAAATAAAGAAAACCTCGCGTAATGGTTAAATGAGGGAGGCACGAGTTGAAACACACACACATCAGTATTATTTATGTATTGGGTGAATATGTCTTTTTCTGGGCAGACTTTCAGTTTTGATAGGTTCGACTGTTTTTGTTTTATTCTACAGGTTAAGCCTGACACCTGTGATTTTCCATAAGGGTTCCTGAAGATAGATCTTAAAAAAAAAATTTAAACCAATTTTTGTTGCCCTAATGAAAATTAAAGGGCAAAGCCAGAATTATACATTAGCTGGTGAAGCCAGTAGTATGCATTTGACAGACATTTAATTTCTTTTTTTTTTAAATTTTATTATGTTATGTTAGTCACCATACAATACATCATTGGTTTTTGATGTGGTGATCAGACATTTAATTTCTGCCTGCTTTTGCCAAAATAACGATGTGAGCATAAGGAAATTTGCAAATGGAAATAATATTTCCCTGAGTGTTATCCCAGACATTGGACTTCAGTGTGGGTTGAAAAGTGCACAGAAAGGTGTTTGACCTGCCAAGCCATGAGTTCAGCTGTTGTAGGATAAACACAGAACTCTGATGACATTAACAACATCTGAGCCTGAAGTGGGCCAGGAATCCATCTCTACCTTATTTATGTGAAGTGTTCTCACACAGCCTGTAGCCAAAATAATAACTTTATAGGTGTGTGAGTATTTGGGGTCTTAACTGAAGCCATTTTAAATGTGAGGTATTATAGGAACAACTCCTTTCATCCCAGATGTTCAGTGAAATTAAGATACACAGAGGGCACTTTATCCACCAAGCAAGGACCAGTCTTGGGTTGGGACCCAACCTGGATGCTTATTAAGTTATATAACTATGTAAGACATGGCCATAAGGCCACTCCACCCGGTTGAAATTGGCTCAAGTCTCTTAGGTAGATTGAAGAAAAAAAGGCCTCAATTCTTATTACAAATGTCATGCATTTAAAGAGCTCACTTATGCTTATGTTTCCAGTCCAAGGTGGTAGGTCTAGAATTCCCTAAGCTCTCTCCCAATCTAAGGGAACCTTATGATTATTCTACTTCCATACTCTCTGCTTCCCTAACTCCCATGAAATAAACGTCTTTCCTTCAAATTATTGTCAGTGGCACAGTCAGTGGGTTCATCGAATCATTGTACTTGCTGATAAAAAATGTTAAGATGTCAGACCAAAGTCTAGCTTTCTGGGAATGCGCTTATGCTGACGTCAGAGCCCTAGAATTATGTTTGGAGTACAGCCCTACAACCAACAATAGGGTCCTCCCCATGTCATAAAAGCTTTTTTTTTTAAGATTTTATTTATTTATCTGAGAGAGAGAAAGAGAGAGAGTGAGTGAGCGAGCACAGAGGCAGAGGCAGGAGCAGATTCCCCGCTGAGCAGGGAGCCCAACATGGGGCTCCATCCCAGGACCCTGGGATCACAACCTGAGCCGAAGGCAGACGCTTAACCGACTGAGCTACCCAGGTGCCCCCCATGCCATAAAAGCTTTTATGCTAAAATTGTCAGCCTCACTAAAGTCTATGTTTACTGTTTCTGTTCCTCTTTCGGCTTTTCTCCCTAACTTTTTATAAAAGCCAGTCCTCTTAAGAAAAAGCCAAAGCCCCATCTAATATGATTTATCCTTCTCAACCCGTTATTAGCTACCAGCCAGCCCCTTACTCTTCTGGGAATTTGGCATGAAATCGGTATTTTCTCTGGCATAACTCAGCCCTGTGATTTGCAGGGCATGCTATGCATCCCCTCCCAACCTCTCTCCTCTGGTCTCCCATTATCCAAAAATTCTCAAAGTATTGCCTATTTGACCTGGACATTATGGTAGGTAATTCTCTGAAGCCCTGTGCTGGGTATGGGCAGGCCATGTTGATGCAAAAGCACCTGGCTTTCCAGAAACATCTTCCAACCATTTTCCTACCAATTTTAATTTGAAGCTTCGCCTTCCTGTGGCAGGCTTTATGTGTTTATTATTTATGAACTTGGGTGATTTTTTTTTTTTTATAAAGTAAATACAGGTAAAAGAAGAGACTAAGTTTTTGTTTTTGTAAGGTCATTTACTGTTATGGGCTGAATTGTGTTCCCTCAAAATTCATGTATTGAAATCTTAACTCCCAGGACCTCAGAATGTGATTGCATTTAGAGATAGGGCCCTTTGAGAGGTAATTAAGACAAAACAAAGTCATCGGGGGGGGTCCTAATCCAATATGACTTGTGTCTATAAAAGAAGAGATTAGGGTACAGATGTGCCCACGGAGAGAAGACCACGTGAAGACCCAAGCAGAAAACAATCATCTGCAAGCCTAGGAGAGGCCTCAGAAAAATATTAGCCCTGCCAACACCTTGATGTTGGACTTCTAGCCTTTAGAATCTGGAAGAAATAGGGGCGCCTGGGTGCCTCAGTCAGTTAAGTGTCAGACTCCTGATTTTGGCTCAGGTCAAGATCTCGGGGTTGTGAGATTGAGCCCCAGGTCAGGCTTCTTGCTCAGCGTGGAGTCTGCTTGGGATTCTTTCCTCTCCCTCATCTCCCTACCCTCTTCCCCCACCTCTACTCCCCCCACCCCAATAAATAAATAAAATCTTAAAAAAACCCCCCAAAAAACCAAACTTTGAAGAAATACATTTCTGTTGTTTAAGCCACCCAGTCTGTAGTATTTGTTATGGTGGTCTGAGCAAACTAAGGTATTTAGTATTAATTTTGTTTTTTCCCAATGAACATTGATTATGCTTTTAATGTTCATAGATTACATTGTAAGAGGGCAGTGTTTTGTGGGTCACAAGGAAGGGAGATGATCTCATGTAGGTGAGCTCAAGACTTGATTTTTTTAAAAATTTTTTATTGTTGTGTTAATCACCATACATTACATCATTAGTTTTAGATGTAGTGTTCCATGATTCATTGTTTGCTTATAGCACCCAGTGCTCCATGCAGAACGTGCCCTCTTTAATACCCATCACCAGGCTAACCCATCCTCCCACCCCCCTCCCCTCTAGAACCCTCAGTTTGTTTTTCAGAGTCCATCATCTCTCATGGTTCGTCTCCCCCTCTGATTGCCCCCCTTCATTCTTCCCCTCCTGCTATCTTCTTCTTTTTTTTTCTTTTTTTTCTTTTTTTTTTTTTTAAAAGATTTTATTTATTTATTTGAGAGAGAGAATGAGATAGAGAGAGCATGAGAGGGGGGAGGGTCAGAGGGAGAAGCAGACTCCCCGCTGAGCAGGGAGCCCGATGCGGGACTCGATCCCGGGACTCCAGGATCATGACCTGAGCCGAAGGCAGTTGCTTAACCAACTGAGCCACCCAGGCGCCCCATTCTTTTTTTTTTTTTCTTAACATATATTGCATTATTTGTTTCAGAGGTACAGATCTGAGATTCAGCAGTCTTGCACAATTCACAGCGCTTACCAGAGCACATACCCTCCCCAGTGTCTATCACCCAGTCACCCCATCCCTCCCACCCCACCCCCCACTCCAGCAACCCTCAGTTTGTTTCCTGAGATTAAGAATTCCTCATATCAGTGAGGTCATATGATACATATCTTTCTCTGATTGACTTATTTCGCTCAGCATAATACCCTCCAGTTCCATCCACGCAAGACTTGATTTTTAAGAGCATCCAGCAGCATGACCAGAAACTTCTATCATTACCAGGGCCATTACAATAACAATGACCTGAAATCATAACTGGAAAGATAATTTACAATAGGCATGACTTCTCTGGGCCAAAAGTTTTATAGAGTGAGTTACAAAGTACTATCCTGGGGGACACAAGTCCGAATCAGGAAGCTCAAGGACCATGTTTGTAACAGATGTGCCTGGCCCATAAAGCGTTTTAAAACGAATTCTGCCACACAAAAGAATCCATATTTCCTGCTCTTCTTAAAAGTTTGGGAAGTTTTTGTGGACCAAACTGAGGGATAGCTGCCCCCTTAGTTCGATGCCGCTCTCTAGAGTGCCCTACCCCTCTCCCTGTTGCCACTTAACCCTGTCTGCTTTGCTTATTACTGAAGCTGCCTGGTCCAGATAATGGAAATACACCAACTATCAGCTCCTAGATGATCAATTCTGAAAAGTGCTTATTGAAAAATGTGAAAGGTCATTTCAGAGGTGAAAAGTATTTGGGAAACTCAACAGCCTTTATATATACTTCCTTGGAGATTTTCAGTGTGCATTAACACAATGAAAGACCTGGGAAGTTTTGTAATAGAGAACTCTTTTTAACTTTGTTCCCCAGCATTTCCCACTCCCATTCGACTAGAAAATCCCATTTCTTTGAGCAACGTGTATTTGACATCCAGTGGAAGTAGTGTTCTGTGGAACATGCTTTGTGAAACTCTGAAATGGATTCTTATAGTCTGGGCCCAATGGAGGACAGAAGAACGAATGAGAGAATTCAAATTCTGTAAATTATTAAATAATACACATATTCATAAAGAACACTTGAAGAATAAATGTAAGAAAAAGAGTAAAAATGTAAACATACAGTTATTTTATTAAGGAACAATATAATTTTTGTGATGGTATCTGATGCATCAAGGAAATCTACATAAATGACCATAAACCACCGAACGCATGACCAGTGTTATCTACTATGGGAAACAGTCTTTATAAAAGTGAAATGTTCTGCTCCCTGTAACAGAAAAGTAGATTTTAGCTTCACGAGAACTGTATTCCAATTACTTTCTCTGTGCTCCAGTGTCTTTGTTATCTCACCACCATGAATGCATCACTCTATTCATATTTCAGGTTAATGATCTGATTGGACTGTAAACATTTTGTTAGACAAAACTTACACCCATTATACTTGCAGTCATTTAAAACAGGGACTATGTGCAAACGAACCCAGATATCCTTTTGTATTAGCTACTTTATTAGAGTAATAATGTACGAATCCTGATTTGCATGTTCAACTAAATGATTGCAAACAGTTTTTGACACATAAATTCACGGCTGCTCTATGTGCTTCCACTGAGTTTGGCAAGAGTGAATTGGTCTATTTGAGTTATCCTCCTTTGATTTCTCCAAGAAAATCAATATAATAAAGTAATTCTTCCCTGCCATCTTCTTCTTTGCTAAGCTCTTCTGAGAGCAGTCAGAAGATGTTTTTCCTTCAATTATTTCAGGCTGTTTGCATTAAATTCTCTCCAACAGGCGCCAGTAAATGTGTTCCCTTAATAAGGATGTCTCCCTTTGAAATAAGCTAAATAAAATTTTACATTTAAGGTGAGTAAGAACCAGTTATGGAGAAAATTGCTCAATATCTGTTCTATTCTAATTTCTTTTTCCATGCAAAGCATGTTGCAGGTCTATATTGAGGAAGAAGTGTGATGATGTGGTATGCATAATTCATGCTCCTGGCCTTCCACACACATTTATTTTTTCCTTCAGAATTCCACATGTTTAGATAAGGTCAAGAATTCTTCTTTCCTGCTATCAACAGAACTTATTTTTAAGAATTAGGACATAAAATATTTGGGGGCTTTAGTTTTTCAGAAGAATGTTTGGGATAATCTCACAATACAAGATTTTTTTCCTGTGGATACTTTAGATTTTGTTTGTTCTGTGAGTGGTGGTTTTGTTTTGTTAGATGTTAGGATCCCATTTATTTAAGTGGATGGAATCCTTGTTGGTAAAGATGCCTAGAATGAAAGCTCACTTGTTTGTTGGGAATTATGGCAAAATCGTGCCACTCGAAGAATGCTCTCAAGGAATTCATGCTTCTGTGGAATTTTTTTTATTATTCTCTTCAAATGGTATTGTATTTTAACTCTAAGAAAAGAACATCAAATCTTCCTATATGTGAAGTCCATTTCCCAGTCACCTTTCCCCAACTCTGTTCTCTTATTATGGCTGTTTTTATACCTCCTTGAGACTGGTGGTCTTCTCCATCTGGAGAGCCACAGGCATTTCCCACTCAGTGTTTATAGCTCAATCCATTGCTTTCTTCTGCAAGCTTGTTCCCCTACCCCCCGACAGTGAGTTGCTCAAGCCAGGAGCCCAAGCATCATCTTTGATTCCTCACTCTACTCTGCTTGATACATCCAGACAACAGCCAAGACCCGTCCATTCTACTTTCTCAGTATCCTTCAAATCTGTCCTCTTCTGCACATTTACTCCCCACTGCCATTTCCTGGCCCAAGAAATCATCATTTCTTTCCCAGATTACTCCACACCCACACATGGTGAGCATTGCTCCTACTTACAAACACACACACACACACACACACACACACACACACACACCCCTAAACCAGATTGTCAAAGTGGCTAAAGGGACTGTAGAGAGCTCCCTATCTGGCATGTTCCCCTGTCCAGCCTTTTCCATCAATCACATTTATTGAGTGTCCACAATGTAAAAGGTCCATTCTATCAGGGGCTATTAAGAATCTAGGAAAAAGTTGTGATGTCTGCCCACAGTCAATCTAGAGAATCTAGTAGATCTTTGTGGGGGATTCTTGGGAGTTGGAATGCAATGAAAAATCACTGATCATGTCTTAACCACTGTGGCACTATTTCTGCATTAATGTTCTTTTGGGGGAAAAAAATCAGAAGGAGCTCATGGCTTTTAATTGCCTAATTACTACTAATTTGCTGTCTACTACGTAATAATACATATTTCAAACATAAATTTTAATTTTTGAGATTAGGACTTCAATAGCGAGGGTTTCAAATAATTTCAAGGAACATCCAAAGGTCAAGGCAAGCTAAAATTGTTTCCTCTCCGCACTGATGGTCTGGTGGGTATAATAGGTGGGTCCTATTCATTCCTTTTCCTCTTCAAGGTCATGCAGAGCCCCTAAGTAGAGCTAGATCAGGGGAAGAGACTTTGGGGGTCGCTGTGAAATTCACTCCTCCCGCAATAACGATGGGTGGTCCTAACGATCTTGGACACCTCACACATGCCAGCAGATTTTACATAATATTTCTTCCAGAGGTTTCTGAGTTGTCAGGGGAAGTTTTGTATCTACAGAGTTGTCAGCTTACCCATCTCCTCACCTGCATCCTGACACTCATTGGCTCCCCTCCCTGTCCATTCTGTACTCAGATTCCAGGAGTGGAGCAGGAACAGTCCCATTAAACAGGAGCACATAACTCAGATCAAATCTCCGTGGTAAATCGGCTTCACAGCATCTGGTGCCGTTCCTTTAATGAAGCCTTTTTCTCTCCATGATATGAATCCATTAGACACTGAGAAGCTGGAGTATGTAAAATATTTTGTTTATCTGGCCCTTCTCGAAGGTACTGTCTGTCATCATAGGTGTCTGCAGTAAATATAGCAACAGCAGCAGTGGATGTGTGAGGCGATTAGATTTATGAGGCGCATAAACTGCAAAGCTTCTAATAACCGTAATTCCTAACTTCAATCATAATACCGGTATTAGTGTCATGTTTTCCAGAGGATTTTATATTTCTAAAAATATCTTAATTGTGGTTACCCTGTTTACCCTATAATTCCTTTAATTTGAAAGTGGAAGGGCTCTCCCAGAGTTGAAGCTAGAGAAAACAGCCCACCCTCCTGTATTGTTTATATGGGCGGTGGGGCAAGATGGATGGCCCGTCTCACGTGTTTTGCAATTAAATTAGATAAATTTCCTTGGAAAAAAAGAGAGCCCACACTAATAAGGAACAACTGATGACAAAATCAAATGTGGGGGTGGTGAATAGAGGGTAGGATCTTTGTCTTCACTCCCACTCTCCTACCCCATCCACTATCCCCAGGGAGATTCTGTCTGAGTGCCTTTAACATGATCTCTTTCTAATTATTTGGCATCATTTGAAAAGCCTTTGAAAGGATGCCAACCATCAGTCGATTTTCCTTTTGACCCAGGCCTGAGATGTTAGTTCAGGTGCGTGATACTAGATTCTTGGCTTGTGAAGTCTATCTTTGACTTTTAGGGATAAAAGAAAGACCCTCTTAGGGCTGCTCAGAATGCACACACACACACACACACAGGCACACTGTTTTTAACAATTTCTGAACTAAGCAGGAAAAAAATGTATTGGCATTATCCCATGCAACACTTGGTCATTTGGTCTTGCTATTTACAGTGCAAATCTTTCAAGTTCACTAGAAAGATCATTTGAATGAGTGGTTATTTTTGCATCTTTGTGGAATTTGGCAGATTCGAAGGACACCTCAGATTTAGCCATTGAAAGATGATTCCACACATGTATCACTGAATTTAAGATCCTGACAGGTGACATGGTAGACTCTGGCCAGAGACAGGGGCACTGATCCAGTGGGTATTTAACACTTTTTTTTTTTTGAATAGAGACGGAATATAAGCTTGTCATGTAACATTCAAACAATAGAGATGTATAAAGTAAATACATAATTTCACCCTCTAAAGATAACCACTGTTAACAGCTTGGGGTATATCGTTTAGGGCTCTTTGCTAGTAATATTCAAATACATTATTTTTTCACATAAATGGAATAACACTATACATGCTGTTTTATGGCTATCTTTTTAATTTAATAATATATCATGGATACATTTCTTTGGAAGTGAGTACACATTTGTTTCAATCTTTTAAACTCTTCTATGGCATTCCATAGCATAGTTGATCATAATTTATTTGCTGTTCTCCTACTGGTGAGTATTAAAATGGACATCATTTTTTTCTTCTTATACATAATGTGCTATGGTGAGCACTGTGAATTGTATAAGATCAATGAATCACAGACCTGTATCCCTGAAACAAATAATACATTATATGTTAATAAAAAACCCCCAAAATAAAAATAAATAAATGATGTTTCCAAGAATATTTTGGTCCATCATGTATCTTTAGATACCAATGAGAGTATTTCAGCAGGGTGAATCCCTAAAAGTGGGATTGAAATGTTTATAGTTATTATCAAATTCAAAGATTGATATGTGATAGAAAGTTGCCTTAAATTATGTCCTTCTTTCCAGTTTTACCAATAATACATGAGAGTGCTCTTTGTCCTCATCCCAGCATGGTGGAGGAGGTTCGTCATTTCATTGCGTCTCAGCTCATCCTTTCCTCTTTGCTAGGTGCTCACATAAAACTGTCATGCTGGTTGCATTTGCTATTCTTGAATTAGTAATAATGTGGGGAATCTTTTCATCCAGATATATGTGTTTTTTCTTTTCATATCCTTGTCCTATTTTCTATTGGAGTTTTCATCTTTTCTTTATTTGAAAAATACTTTTTATATATTATGTTCATGATAGAAGCTGGAAATAATTTTCTAAGCATTTTATTTATTTTTTAACCCTATGGTGTGCTCTATCACACAGAAATTTTATATTTTGGGGGGTGAGGTCTATCAATCTTGTCTTTTATGATTTCTTACCTTTGTTTCCTGATAAGAAAGATGTCTTCCACCTAAGAGGATAAGCATATTCTCCTATATTTACTTCCAGTTATTATCTGGTTTTTAAAAAAATGTTGAAATCTTTAATAAATCATTATTTTATAAGAATAAAATAGGTAAGAGTGTAACTTATTGTTTCTTTCCAAATGATTGTTAATGGCCTCCACATTACTTAACGTCAATCCTCTTTTACTTACTAAATTTAAAGGCTTTAGTTAAGTCAGTAAGCACCTATGTATTCATAGACCCATGTTTCTGTATTCTCTGTTCTGTTAATCTATCCCTCCAATACCATGTTGTTTTAGTCACAGTTCCTTTAAAATATATTTGAATCTGGGGGCGCCTGGGTAGCTCAGTCAGTTAAGCGTCTGCCTTCAGCTCAGGTCATGATCTCAGGGTCCTGGAATTGAGCCCCACGTCAGGCTCTTTGCTCAGTGGGGAGTCTGCTTCTCCCTCTCTCCTCTGCCCCTCCCCACTCCTTGTGCTCTCTCTTTGTCTCAAATAAATACTATTTTTAAAATATATATATGTATATTTGAATGTGGCAGTACAAATTCTCCTCTCATTATATTTCATTTTCAAAAATGTATCAGGTATCTTATGCATTTAGTCTTCCAAAGTAATTTTATTATCAATTTGTAAAGGTTGGCTAAAATTGGAATTTTTGGAATTTTTATTAACGTAGTTTATTTTAAGAATTGTCATTTTCTTCTAAGGGCGTTTCTCTGTCTTCCCTTATTGAGTGTGTTGTGAACAATAACTGCTCTCCCCACATGTATGTGTGAAGATGGTAGATACAAATAATATGGGCTGAAACTGTGGGTTTTGAGAAAGGTAACATTATGATGGACTAGAAAGTGACAGATAAGTCAAAGAAATAGTGATATGGGAAAATGGCAAAGGGAAGAGATAGAGGGAAGTAAGTACAGAATGAGTAGAGAATGGATGGAAGTGAGTACAGAGAGAGGAAAGAGAATCCGAGGAGAAGGATTGATTTGAAGAACAAGATGAGAACGGTGACCTAAGGCTGGCTAGGCAGGAAAGGGCTGGAGGGGTGGAGTGGCTCCAGAGTCTCACTCCTGTTGGCTGGGGCTGCAGAGAACACGTTGAGCAATGGCCCAGTGGCTCTGGGGATACCAAGCCAGTGGTGGAGGATGGGCCTGGGAAGGCAGAGGTGAATGTGGAGTCCTTTTGTCTATGGTCTGAGTGCTTGGCCAGAAAGAATATGGAGTTCAATTAGTATAGGGAGAATTAAGATTAATGGGGTATGGTGGGGCAGGGTAATATGGGCAGGAAAGAGGGTCTAGTCCAGAAACTGGAGTAGGAATTTGGATGGAGCTCTGCTCAGGGATACAGGCCTGGTATAGGATCAGCCTGAATATGAAGGTCAGGGGCTTTGTCAGGAATATTTCTGACCATGAGGACCTTGTCAGTTCCTCTCCCCGCCTTCCACCCCTTCCTGCTTCCCATTTTCTGGGGCTCGCTACATTGTTATACGTGTGCAACATAACTTGCTCAGTCAAGCTGTACTCGAGTTGTGCAGTGGTGGGCACTTGACCAAAGCTGGGCCACGTACTCACTTCCCAAAGAGAGTTGGTGTTGGGACAGAAGGAGCAAGTGGATCTTTCTTGAAGCAACTGCATTGCAAAACAAAAATCCCTAGAGGTTTTGGGGATTGTGCCTCATCATGAGGACTGAGAGGCAGGGCAAAGAGAGATACTTTAGGAAAGAATAAAACATGTACACAGAAAGAGCAGAGACTGATTCTTCCTTCCAGCTTATGTTTGAGACCCAGTGGCATTCTCTACTTTGAGCTCAGTGAGATACTCCAGAATGGCCCCTTTTGTAAAAGAGCTAGCTCAAACTGGCTTTGTGCTACATAGAGTCCTGGAGGTCTTAAATAATATAGCGACTAAGGAAGATACAGTGGCAAAGCCATGAATTTCCTTATTAATAAAAAGCCAACATCCAAATTAAAGGAGTAACCTCATTGGTGGAATTCCAAAAAGCAGGGATTCCACAGTCTAGATCTAAAAAAAGAAGTCTGGGTTCTGCATTCAACTAGACCAAACTTGGCAGCTGGCGGTGATGGAAAGAGAACTGGACAGAGTTGGAGAAAGCCAGGCCCAAGGCCGTGGAACTCTATAGCTTTGAATGAGAATTGCTGGAGCCCTCTGGATAAAAGAGTGGATAAAATTGTGCCTGCTTTATGGTCCCTGCCACACAGGAATTTTTTTGAGATGTGTGCTGGGACCGAGTGCCCCTGGTGGGCTGTAAAATACTATCTCCATGGAAGTCAATGTTATAGCTGCCTTTTGGACTTGAAATATGATGCTGTGCTCTCCGGGGTAAGGTGCTTGTAAGCTCAGTAGCTGACTGAGGTGTGATCATGGAATGGGAAGAGGTCGGATAAGAGGTGTAGGGTAAGGCTAGGGTCCCATGGGGGGGCCTCTGGATAGCACAACGCCAAGGGGTGCCATGCCCTCGGGTGGGAATGGTGCCCTCCGAGACACAACCTAGAGCACCATGTGAGTGAGGCCCCCTGGAACCGGGTGACGTGGCGATCCTTGTCCCGGGATCACAACGAAAGAGAAAGCCCTCTCATGCTTGGAATGCTAGCCGTGGCCGGGACCAGTGGTTAAATATAAAACCAACCCTCAACCAGAGGAATTCCCCTGGCAGCTTCATCGTGGCTGTATTGTCCAAACCTCTGGGAAAAGGCTGAAAACATTAGGCAAAGCATGGATCTGGCTGGTACTTGCAGGCATGCACCCCGTAAACTGTGTCAGCACCCCATAAACATGCCACTTTTAATGACAAGTGCATGTCCCCATTCACCGCCATCATTTATTTTACCACAAAACCTCCTGGAACTTTGTTTCCAGAATTCCTTTTATCTTCATCATTAAACCAGCCTTGGGGAGATATTGAGGTCAGTCGCCCTGGACCTGAGTCCTATCTCCTCCTGACCTCACCTGAGCAGTCATCTAAACAGCAACAGAGACTGTTGAATAATGCTGACAACCTTGTGCAAGGCTTCCTGGCCAGGCCTGTGTGGAAAAGCTGGACCTGTCAATCAGCCCATAATGGTTTCTGAACATTCACTCTGAAGTCAGGATACCTTCAGACATGTGCTTTGGTGATAATTCACATGTGTAGGTGCCTGGAAGTTAGAGGGGCCATTAAAAAGATATGCACACCACCTGGAAAGAGGGGTGTACAGCCAAAGATGCACAGAAGAATGTGGTGTGATGCCGGGGGAATGGTGTCAGGAAGGCGACGTTGGGGGTTGCAAATACAACACAAAGCAAAGAAAGGCCCAATGAAATCAAAGTACCCCCTCCCCCGCCTTGTAAGGAAAATGAACCCAGAAAGCACAATGAAAAGGAGGGTTTTTTTGTCAGTGGGGAGCAAAATGAAAGGGGCACCTGCTGAGTGGGAAGCCCTGGTGTGGAGCAGACCGGCTTGTCCCACGACCTTCTGGGTTTCTCTCAAGGAGAAGGGGCTTCGCACAGCAAGGCCCTGAAGGGATGCATTGGTAGGGGTGCTGGTGCTCCTGGGAGACCAGCAAGCTGCCTCAGAGAAGGGTGCCCATCGGGGTGTCCAGGCCCAGCCGATGCACCAGAGCAGGAGGGGAAGTAATTTGCAAGTGTGGGTAGGGGGATAACTGAACTGGTCAAGCATTTTTGAGAAATCGTGGAGGATGGCAGAGGTTGCAAAAATTGGAGGACAAGTCTGTCTTGATTTTAAAAAGGAGAATTCTGACAAATATAGAAGACCAAGACTGCTGATCTTCTGCCTCATTTCGGAACAGATTCTAACATGGAGTGTGAGCCCTTAGGAGTAGAAAAAGTCTTGTTTATTAGGGAACTACATGGATTCTTAAGAACACTTCAATTCAGTGCAAACTAACCCTCTTGCCTCCCTCCCTCTGGTCGCTCTCCTTCCCTTCTTCCATCTTTCTCCTCTCTTTTCTTTTAAGTTAGAAATTGAACAGAGAAGGGAATTCCAGAGATAAAGTATGCCTACTTTCCTAAAGAGCATTTAATTTTTTCATATTTTTTGTGAAAAATATGGACAAATATGGGAAATATATTTATATATAATAATTATACCATTAAATTAAAACATTATTATATAGTCAATATATTACATATTATACTAATATATGATTATTGCCATAGACTGAATGTTTCTGTCCCACCCCCACCCAAATTCATATGTTGAAACCTAACCCCTAGTATGATAGTATCTGGAACTGGGGCCTCCAGAATGGTGAGAAACAAATGTCTGTGGTTTAAGCCACCCAGCCTGTGGTATTTTGTTATAGCAGCCTGAATGGACTAAGACAGAAATATCACATAATAAATATTATATAATGTTACATTAGAATATATTACTGATAACAATATATAATAACATTGACATATAATAATTCACTATTACATTTTTAATGGAAAAGGATTGAAAATATCTCAATAAGATGAAAGAATATATAGTCAAGTGGCCAAAGAGTTGCTTAATGGATTAGTGTCAACCAGAGGAAGTTGAATGGTAGAGTGGCACAAATGGAAAATCTTATGTTACATGTGTTTTACAATTAAAAAAACAAGAAACATGGAACAGCAAAGCCCCAAGCGGTCAGCATTTTGGCAAGAGGGCTTGGGGAGCTAATTAAAGGTGCAAATTCCACCCACGCTGGACCTAGGGAATCACTAAGGGGAGGGGCCTGGGAATCACCACTTGAAACAGATCTCCAGGTCATTCTCAATTCCCCCACAAGTCTGCTCTTTAGACCTGACCTCTCTCCTGACTCTGGACTTGTATACCCAACAGCTTCCTCAACATCTCCACTTGGATGTCTAATAAGAATCTCAAATGTAATTGGCCTAAAATAGAGCACTTTATTCCCCCCGCTCCCCCATCTCCTCTTTCTTCAGTAAAGGATACCACCATCCATCTAGATGCTTGTCCAAAGTTTAGGAGTCATTCCTCTTGCCCTCAAATCCTATATTGGTCTTGCCTCCGAAGGAAATTATGATTCTACTACTTCTCACCACTGCCACCCTGCTAACCCTGGTCTAAATCAACATCACTCTCCTCTGGGCTACTGCCATTACCACCCTGGTCTCCCTGCCTCCACTCCTGCCCCATTCTTTCTTCTCAGAGCAGCCAGGCTCATCTTACGGTCACATGGGACAATTGATCCCAAATTTCTCACCTTGGCCTGCAAGCCCTCAATCTGGTTCCTGGCTACCTCGGTTCGGCTCACTCTCTGCCTCCCTATGAGCAAGCTGTCCCAGCTTTTTCTTGCAGCCTTTGAGCACACCAGGCTTGTTTCTGTCTCAGGGCCTTGGTGCTTGCCCAATTCCTTTGCATCTGACTCCACAGCCTGTGTTTCATCAGTCAGGTCTCTCCTTAAGGATCACCTCCTCAGAGAAGCCTTTCTGCCAATCCCAGTTCACTCACTACCTGGTTCCTGTTTCATTTTACAACCTAAAATTTCTTCGTTACCTATTTATTTTCATGAGTATTATCTGATTTCTTCTTTTTTTTTTTTTTTAAAGATTTTATTTATTTATTGGAGAGCGAGTGAGAGAGAAACAGCATGAGAGAGGAGAGGGTCAGAGGGAGAAGCAGGCTCCCCGCTGAGCCGGGAGCCCGTTGTGGGACTCGATCCCAGGACCCTGGGATCATGACCTGAGCTGAAGGCAGTCACTTAACCAACTGAGCCACCCAGGCGCCCATGATTTCTTGATGGCATATAAACTCCACATGGGCAGGAAATTTATGCCTGAAGCATTGCTTAGCACATCACAGATACTCAATGAATATTTATTAATGAGTTGAACCACCGGCATAGCAGAAGAAGGCTGGTTTTTGCCATCAGCCCTGGGTTTAAATCTCTACCCCATCTCGGTTCACACTTCCATCCCTAGGCTCAAGCCTTGTGTAAAAACTTGGCTTCTTTGAGGTCCCTGAGGTCCTTTTCCCTACCCGATTTCTATCACCTAGTCACCTCGCCTTCCCACCCAAGCAGCACATTTACTGAAGACCCCCTGCCTCACAATCTTCTTCCTCTCCACAAGGACTAGCATGACCCTGGGACGCTTCGTATCCTCATGGCTGCAACAGCCAGCGTCGGACCCCCCTAGTTGTCAATGGTGACTGCATACTGGAATTATCAAGGAAGCTTTAGAACAATACCAGTGTTGAGGTGCCTGGAATGAGGTCCCTAGGAAAGTCCATTCATAGACAGATAGTGGAATGCTGGTTGCCAGGGGTGGTGGGGGTGGGAGGGGGATGGGGAGTGAGTATTTAATGGCACAGAGTTTCAGTTGAGGAGAATGAGAAAGTTCCGGAGCTGATGGTGGTGATAGTTGCGCAACAGTGTGAATGCACTTAATGTCAATGAACTGTACATTTAAAAATGGCACAAATGGAAAATCTTATGTTACATGTGTTTTACAATTAAAAAAACAAGAAACATGGAACAGCAGAGCCCCAAGCGGTCCGCATTTTGGCAAGAGGGCTTGGGTGTCAGTATTTTTTTTAAACTCCCCAGGTTATGCAGCGAGGCTTCCCGGCCACTGTCTCCTGACTTGTTCCTTACCTTCATGACTCCAACCACCAACATCTGTCCTCCATTCCACCTGCTCCCTCCCCCCGCCCCAGTCATGGGGGGCTGGGCATTGAAAGTCAGCCCTGTCCTATGGCCACCTGTTCTTTCAGTCGGCTCCTCCGACTTTTTCCAGAGAAACTGGAGCCCCCCTCCCCCATCCTTCAGAGGCAGCTGCTCTTCCCAGCATGAAACAGAGCTGAGGTACAGTCGTGGGATGAGTAAAACCTTCGGGCCACCTGTGGTCTAGCATCCGGGTTAGGGAGGAGTAGAAATCGTGGTGACCTCTCTGTGCTGGTCATACTGCACATGGGCTATTGGGTTCTCTTCTGGAAAAAACTGTCCCAGTGGGAATTTACAACATGAAATGTTCCCAAAGGGGGCAAATTTACCCCCAGAAGGGTAAAGAGTCTGGAAATCTTATTATAGAACAGTTGAAGGGACCAGGGGTATTTGGCTTGGAGAGGAAAAGGCTAGTGTAACGGGGAGGAGGAGAATGAGCTGTAAGGAATGCCTTCCGGCATTTAGGGGGACCATGACATACAAGAAAATAGATTCATGATGTGTCATTCCAGAAGGCAGTATTGGAACAAATGACTGAATGTTCCAGAAACATATTTTGACTCTGTTTCATGAAGATCCTTCTGGAGCCAAGAACAAGAGGAGAAGGAGCGGCCTTCAGAGATTTCTGTCCCTGGAACTACTGAAGGTGAGACTGACTGACTCAAGGGCAGGAGAGGGACAGATAGTTCAGCATTCCCAAGACCACAAGAACCTGCGATCCTCACCCACCGAGACTGAAGGGGAAGTGGTTAAACGGTGGCATCCTTAACTCCCGCAGCTGAGGAAGCAGGTGTGTTCAGTGGTGGGGCACACTCTTTACGTCATGAAGGGAACCCATTTTCATCTTTCAAGCAAGATGTGACCCTTCTCACAAAGAGGACTCAAGACCCTACAGTGTATCAATGCAGCAGATAGAGGATGTTGAGGCTAGAGCCAGAGATTGCTGCCCATAGGGAAGAACCAGATATAAAAACCCCAGCCCTGTAGCAGTCAGGTTGGAGGGCCTGGCTGGAGCTCTGGCCGAACCTTCCATGGGAAGGATCCGAGAAGACCTCAATACTGAAAAGTTGTACACAGATTTACACGAAGACTTAGCAACAAGGCCCGCCTTGTAGACGGTGTGGGTGAGGGCCATGTGGGAGGCAGAAAAGGACCATATAAGACAGAGTCTCTGGGAATACTTAGAGTTCTGTTTGGGGGAGATTCACACCCTGGCAAAATCTCCTCATATTTGTGGTGGGAACATTAATGCCAAAACTTGCATTAAATAAAGGAACATAGGTTTGTGTGTTTTTAAATCTTTGCAGGGTGGGGAAGTACTTGGGGGAATCTCAAGGACAGGTGTTACATATTCCTGTCACCCAGAACGGGACCTCAGTTTAGGAATCCTCCTTTTCCCCCTTCACCAATTCTGGGATTTATTAGGCCCCGTTCAGGCAGAGGGATGGCCCACGCTGCCTACCTTTCTTCTGTCCTTTCTCACCAGGATTTGTCCGGAAACACTGGAGCGCCTTGTTAAGACATGATCCCGCCAGGGGAGGGGGGCTGTATTCATTACCTGTGGGTTTGCTTAGGCCAGTCGCGGCCCTACGCTTCTATTTTTCTCGCCCCTTCCTCGGGGCCGAAAGTCACGAATGAAGCAGTAAAAGGAAATAGGACATGCCAATGACTCCTTTTTCAAAGGTGTTTGGAAAGAGAGACAAAAACCAACCAAACAAAACCTTTTGTTGTTCTGAGCTCTTATGGATATTTTGTTGCTGCTGATTGTTAATTACTGTCAGATAACACTTTGGGTGATGAATTGGCCTTTCTCAGCCAAAACAATAAAGGCCATTTAACGAGTACAGCAGACAGCAGAGAGCAGTTTTGTTGCACTGTTGTTTCTGTCATGGGTGATGCCCCACCTTGCCCCCCTTCTCATTCTGACCACGCCTCCTCGGGAAATAATTCTACAAATCCTGCCTCCACATCAGCACGGGTCCTTCCCCGAAAGCTTCAAATCCATTTGCCAATTCTATTTTTGGAGTCGTTAGGATAGAGTGTTTTACTCTGAAGATGGGTTATTTAGTAAGTGAAAGACATCAAGGAACAGTGCACGTGCAGGAGACTTCATTCTTGCTGGAGTTTCTAAAACCTTTCTGGGCACAGTTCTCCTGTACTTTAAGATGGGCATAGTGGACTTGATGTCAGAGCCTGAACCAATTTTCTGGTGTGGTTAGTATCTTCTGTAGAGTAATTTCTATATGCAAAATGCTGTAGGAGAGGAACACTGAACTGTGTTGATTTGACCCTTCAGGAGCTCACTACGTAGCCGTGAAGACAGGTTTATACACAGAGTTCATTCGGGTCGCCCAGGCTCCTGGCTCAGGCAGCCGACACTCAGATGTGGCTCTCCTTGAGCAGCTAACTCCCCTCCTAGAGCTCCTGGCTTTCGTTTCCAACTGCCTCGGGCTGTCCTGTGGGCATCTGCAGTGGAAAATGCCTCAACAGAACTCTCCATGTTGCCTTCAAATCTGCTCTTTCTCCCGGCATTCCTTACCTCAGTCAGTGGGTACGGATTGTCCCAGTCTTGCCACTCCTCCACAGCCTCGCTCTCCCTTTCCACCAGGGCTGCCTCCTCTCATCCTCCACCCTCCATTCTTAACTTTGACCTTTGCAACAATCTCCTATCACACTTCTTAAGTCAGCGTCTCACTCCTCAACTTACTACTCTTCACCTTGACTGCCGAATGGGATCTCTCAATGGGAACTTTGATTCTGTTACTTTGTGGCTCCTTAAAAATCTCTCAGTGATTGTGGACAAAGCCAAAACTCCACCCTGATCTGGCTGTACCCACCACTCATGTGGAACTTTCTGCATTTCTGTTTTCTGCCTCGTCTGGCGCTCAGTGCCCTATTTCTTTACTCCCCGCTTCTCCACTGCCCACCTTCTAGATCCTTCCTCTCTCCCATCTCCATTGCTCTGCAGGACACCTTTCTCATGTGGAGTCACTTTAAGTCTGGTCCCCTCTCTGAGCATTTTCTGAGCCCCTGTGTAGACTTGGCCTCTCATTGTACTCCTGCTCCACCCTGGACTTGCTTCTGGCACAGCACCCGAACATCACATGAATCTTACTTGCTCAAAGGTCTGATTTACTCATTGTCTGTAAAGTCGGCTATGGTGGGGTTTTTCTTGCAGGTTTAATCCCCCACCCTCCAGCTCATTACCTGCTTGCCCCGAATGTGTTCAGCTTGCTACTACAGTGTAAATGAATGGCTTAATAACATCTTATGGGGGCCAGCCTCAGGAAAATTCTTAAATCACAATTTTTTTTAAAGATTTTATTTATTTGAGAGAGAGAGAGAGAGAGCACGTGCAAGAGAGCGCAGAGGGAGAGTGAGAGGCAGAGGGAGAAGCAGACTCTCCACTGAGCAGAGAACCCAACGTGGGGCTCGATCCCAGGACCCTGAGATCATGACCTGAGCCAAAGGCAGACGCCAAGCCACCTGAACCACCAGGAGCCCTTTAAATCACAATTTTTTTGTTTTTCTTTTTTGCCTTTTCTTCCAAGCTTAGGTATTTAATGCTTTTTTGCCATTGCATATTATTTCTCCATTCCCTACCCCATATGCTGTGATAATAGTTGAAAAACAAATAAAAAAGCCCCTTCAACTTTATAAGAATTAGGTATTAAATAAATCAAATGTTTTATTTTAAAAGATACTGTGGATATATTTTCATAATTCAAAGGTGTTATGGACTGAATGTTGGAGACCCCCCCGCCAAATTCCTATCTTGAAGTTCTAACTCCCAATATGATGGTATCTGAAGCTTTTGGAAGATAATTAGGATTAGATGAGGTCATGAGAGTGGAGCCCCCTATCATGGGATTAGTGCCCTTATGAGAGACCCCAGAGAGTTCCCCGGCACCCACTGCACACATACCCTGTGCATGTGAGCACACAAGGAGATTCCTACCACCAGCTAGCCATGAGAAGAAGCCTCAGAATGAAACCTACCTTGTCGGCACCTTGATCTTAGACTTCCCAGTCTCCAGAAGTGTGAGAAATAAGTTCTGTTGTTTAAGCTACCCCATTTCTGGTATTTTATTATGGTGGCCTGAGCTGACTAAGGCAAAAGGGAATATTTCAATGGTGGAATTTTGTGTATTAAGGTAGACTGATGAGGAAACATATTTGCAGTAGCTCACACCTCTGTTCCCTTCCTCAGTCACACTGTCAACTCATTCAAGGAATTACCTTGAATTACTCTAAAAATCTAACATCATCTGATAGAATTTCTACTAGAATTATTAACTATGGCCCAGTCCAAGGAAAAAATTGAGCACATTTCTGGGATGAAATTTTTTGTGCCAGTGTAGGAGTGAATCAGTGAATCATTTCTCTTTTGAACAGAGATCAATAAAAATGTATCCAGATGCCAGAAATATCCATGAAGTCATCTGATTTTGTACCTGCTCTTCCTAAGCTTGTGACTCTTGGTTGTATTGCATGGGATAGGTTTGATTTCTCTAGTTGTACCAAGAGGTGATGAGGACTGCTCTTAGCTTAACAGGAAATGGAAAATCGGAAAGAAAAGAGAGAGAGAGACAGAGAAAGTTTGCAAATCATAGGACATAACCCTTTAATGCAGGTGATCACAAGAGAGGACTGAGACATTCGTTAGGAAATGCTGCCCAGCTTTTCCTACTTCTTATTCAGCCACAGTGATGATAGTAACTTTATTTGCCCTCTGCACGGACCACCCCACCTTTCTCCTGCCAACAAAATAGCTTGGTAACAGGTGTGGGGAAGGGAAGACAAACAGGGCCAAGATCTGACACGTCCTCTTATGCTTTACTGTAAGCCGAGATGGCCTTCCAGAGCCAGCCAGAGGCCACAGTGGATGAGCACAGCTTCCCTGGAGCCGTTATGAAGAAACATTCAGTGCCAGATAAACAATAATATTCTCAACTTCTAGCTCGAAAAGGCAGATGTTTCTGTTATTTTAATGGCAGAGTCCAAGTGGCATCCATTACTGTTATCTTCTTAGATCTTCCTTAGAGTTGGAAAAGAATTCGCCTCTCTGCAGTGTATTTGTTGGGCTGGAGTGTGTTTCATACTTTTAGTATTGCTAGGTAATGAGTATACAAGTGATGACAATACATTTCATACAAACACATATGCCCATTTATTACTGTTTCTTTCAAGCAAATCTCTGCTTAAAAATCATCAGAAATTATCTAACATAGCACTCTTGAGTATCACTGCAAGTAATTCATTTTCATTTCTAGTTGTTTTTTTTTTTTAGATCAGTGCTTATCAATCTGTGGTGAAGGACCATTAAAAAAATTCCAATATTCTGTAGATCCATACTTTTATAAAACACAATAAAAATGAATCAGGAGAAAAATAAAAGACATACAAAATGCAAAAGGCAATTTGTTATTATTATATTCAGCAGCTCTGTCAAATTGCTTTGAAATTTTTTCAATGTTTGCTCTCTATTTCTGTTCTTACCTGTCATTGACCTTTAACACATGGGCAAATGACAACACTCTGAGTAGTATAGACCAATTACAGTAAACAAACAAGTACATAGGACTTCTCAGGGCAGAGGGGTCATTACCTTAAAATTGCCCAGAAGGTTCTAGTCTATCAGAACCTGGGGGTTTTCCTCTAGGAATCTCTAGGATGCCTCTTCCCATGGGAGGGTGGCACTTTGAGACATTGCTCTGGTTGAATTGATTTTCAAGTCTTCTTCATGCTGGAACTCATTTAGACAGAAAGGTAACCTTGTAATATCTATTAGTAGCACCCTAGGAAAATGTAGCATAGGTGGTGTGATGTCAGCTGCCTTTAGCTCCAAATGATCTCTTCTCTATATTGAAGGCTTTTCAGAATGAAAATCAAAACCCACAGAGATGGTCAAAACAGCAATTATTAGCCCTTAAAGGCTCTGGGGATTTACTGAGAGTGAGGCCTGATGGGAAAGGTCACAAATAGCAAGAGATCCCGACACCAGGATAAAAGAGAGCAGAGATGAAAGGTCCCTGAGGGGGGGCACCCGGGTGGCTCAGTCAGGCTCCGTGTTGGATGTGAACCTTGCTTAAGATTTACTCCCTCTCCCTCTGCCCCTCCCCACTCTGTCCCTCTCTTAAGAAAGGCGGGGTGGAGGAGAAGGAGGAGGAGAGGAGTAGGAGGAAAAGGAGCAGAAGGAGAAAAAGAAGAAAAAGAAACGTCCTTGAGGAACACTTCCATCTAGGGTTGGTTTTATTAATAAGGATTTTAACACTTTTTAATGGTTCACCTCAGGGGTATAATGAAAACATGGAGTGTAAGAACCAGGCTCTCACCCACTGCCCCAGGATAAGCAAAGGGCTTGAGACAACAGAAGTCATTCTCCTGATTTTAGAAAATAAGAACAAGGTCTATATTGATATGACTCCTTTAAAACAAAAACGAAATGTTATTTGTAAGATTCATAGTATTCTTTACCATCCATCATTTTGTTTAAAAAGTACTCTTTAATACTCTTGCCTTCAATTTACTTAGCACATTTTCTTAAGAATTCCAAATATTTTCACTAATATTATCTTGTTTTATCCGCACATCATTGTTGAGATACTATTATTCATTTACATATTCAGTCAACAATTCTTTATGGAGGCTTCCTGTTTAGTGGCTAGGAATCTACAAAGTGGGCAGGAGCCTTAACAATGTCTTCTACATTTGTGACCATAGACTTCAAGACAGAAAATACCCTTGGTGTTTTATATATATTTCAGACTTCAAAAAGTACTATGGGCTTTTGTACAGGTTCAAAAGTGAAACCAACGAGACAATCTGGGCTCTTTCCTTCTGTTAAAAAGTGCTTGCTAGCTTCATCATCAGGATGCCTGTGAAGGGTAGAACAGGGAAAACTTTTGAGTATTTTTGAAGCAGTTTGCTAAATATGTGTTCATGATTGCTTTGTATTTGTTATTAATGCAGATTCTAGCAACGTAGGACCTGTCAGAATTAAGGAGACTTTGGCTGAAAACTGTTTTCCTGTTTGAGAATTCACCTGTTCCCTGTGTATGAACTCAGCCCGATTTGATGCTTTTCATCTGAGTTCTGTGAGGTGCTCAGTCTCCATGAAATGCTGTATGTGGTGGGTTCTTGCCTGAGGTTAGGGAGCTGAGAGCATTTATACTTAACACAGAACCTCCCACTGAAGAGTTTAGATGAAGTTGAAATAAAGGACCACGATTTTCTCTTCTATACACACTAAGTAGTTTCTTGTACACGACTGGTATCCAGGGGTAGTGGTACAAAGAAGCAGGAGTGGTGGAGAAACCAGTTTAGGGAATGTGCTGGGAATGGCTGGGGATGGGGAGGCACCCAGTGTTCAACGGCTATGACCGGGATGCCCTTGCTGGGCTGGTTCAGTGTGTCATTTTGCTTCTTGTCCTGGCTCTTACCGGACACACATCTTTCCTACCTGTTTTCTGAGTGTGGGTTTCTAGTCTTTCGGGTGATTCTGTGAGCTACTCAATAAGTTCAATACAGATAATAAATTCATGAATTAAATATAGGTCTTGTGGTGGGATTACATCCTGATAACACCCACTGTAAATGGAAAACATTGTAAGTTAAAAGTATGTTTAATACATGTAACTTACCAAACATCACCGTTTCGTTTAGCCTATCTTAAGCCTGCTCAGCACGCTGACATCAGTCTACAGTTGGGCAATATAATCAAACACAAAGCCTATTTTATAATAAGGTGTTGAGTATCTCATGTAGTTGAATACTGAACTGCGAGTGAAAAACCAAATGGTCATATGGGTACAGAGTGGTTGCAGATGTGTTGGTCGTTCCCCCCTGGTGATGGTGTGGCTGACGGGGAGCTGTGGCTGCCACCGTGCCGCATTGACAGAGTACTGCACCCCATATTGCTAGCCCCAGAAAAGATAAACGATTCAAACTTCGAAGTACAGTTTCTACTGCTGTGTATTGCTTTTGTACCGTCGTGAAGTCAAAAAGTGAAGTCGAAACGTCCCAAGTTGGGGACCATCTGTATTGAAATGGTGGGAACTCGATCATTGGTATAAGGTATATAGTCCTCATCCCACGTCAGCTGAAGGAACACTTTTGTTTAGAGCATTTCATGAAAATTTTATGCCAATTTCTGAGACTTAGTCCTGGCCATTGTAAGGTGGAGTTAGGTGAGTCCTGTGGAATGTTGGGCAGAGTGGACAGTCTCCATGATTCTGGGATGCTCACATAGCCCGTGCTTGGGTCTTCCAGGAAACACTGCTGCCCGGGGCCTCCACCAGCCCATTCAGTGCCAGAGAAATAGGAACAGGGTCTCTTCCTCCAGGTGGGCACAGCCCTATTCCAGGAGAACTCTTGGTAGCTGGACCTGTGCTGGATTTTTGCCTCACTTGCCCTCTCGGTTGAGAGCTTGTGCAGGGCATAATCTGCACAACCGTATGTGCTAGACCTGCGGCCGTCCACGCCCATGCCTCCATTCACTCCTGAACAGGGCTACAGTTGGTGAAGACTACCAGTCTCAGACCTCAGCAAGTTTACAACCGGGTGGGAAAGGAGGATGAAAGCATGCAGAAAGGCTAAATAACATAAAAGAGTTTTAGTAACAGTTTTAAGACAAGAGAATAGGACTATATTAGAGTTCTCCAGAGAAACAGAACCGACATATACATATATATGAGATTGAGATATATTCATATATATATATATATGACTAAGAGATTATTATAAGGAATTGGCTCGTGTGATTATGGAGTATGACAAGTCCCACAATCTGTAGGATGAGCTGGCAAGCTGGAGACCCAGAAGAGCTGATGGTATAGTTCGATACAAAGGCTAGCAGGCTCAAGACTCAGGAAGAGCTGATGTTTCAGTTCAAGTCCAAGGCAGGAAAGAGGCAATATTCCAGTTAGAATGCCATCAGGCTGGAAGAAATCTCTATTACTGGGGGAGGGTCAGCCTTTTTGTTCTATTCAGGCCTTTAACTGTTTGGGAAGAGGCTTACACAAGTTAAGGAGGGCAATTTGTTTTATTCAGTCTACCTATTCAGATGTTAATCTCATCCCAAAACGCTCTAACAGAAACACCCCAAAATGTGTTTGACCAATATCTGGGCATGTTGTGGCCCAGTCAGGTTGACAAAATTAACCATCACAAGGACATATAAAAGATCATGCCTAGTTAATTGCCCGATGATTTCTACGGATAATAAATGCTCAGAGATGTCTGGGGGAGGTAAGGTAGCTTCAGCCGATGGCAGCCTTGGAAGGCAGATAAGTGTGAAGACTGATAAGCTTGGGCTGAGGAAACACCTCCACGTAGGCTGCCTGCCTGGACCCTGGGACAGTACACATCCCCCCCTTTTCCAAAAGATAAAGCCCAAACTCCATAGCCTAGGTATGAAAGTCTTCACAATTAGAGCCAAGTGCAGTCATTTTGGTGTCATTTCTAAGAGTGTCCCCCCCGCTTTTTTTTTTTTTTTTTAAGATTTTATTTATTTATTTGAGAGAGAGAGAGCAAGCGGGGAGGAAGAGGGAGAAGCAGACTCCCTGCTGAGCAGGGAGCCCGATGCGGGGCTCGATCCCAGGACTCCGGGATCATGACCTGACCTGAAGGCAGACACTTAACCGACTGAGCCACGCAGGTACCCCACGTGCTCCCTTTCTGAGCCAGCATTTTGCAGGTCCTGCTGTGGGTGAGGCACCATGCCAGATGCCACAGCCAGAATAGTGGATGCCTGGTCCTGCCTGCGCCCCTTGCCTCTCACTCATGTTCTATCTCCCTGGAATGAACCCTCTCCTGTCCTCTCAAATCCCCTTTCAAGATCCATCTTTATCAAGTAACTCTCCATTACCACCCTGTTTTACTATAAGCACGTCCTCTTCTGAACATGAATGCAATTATTTTTGATGTAAGTTATTTGAAAATAGTGGCTGATCAACTATTTTGTCCTGAACTATTATCAGAATCTTTTGTCTTTGACTTTCTTTTTAAACACCTTTTATGTTCCTTTCATCTCTCCAACTGGGCTATAAAATAGGAGACCATGTTTTCTAGTTTCCTAGTATCCTTTGTGAAGGCTTTCAAAATAAGCCTGAGGTGTCTGCCGCTTACGCTCAGTCTTAGCCAGTGATAATGTGAAAAAGGGTCACCTTACCCCTTGTCATCATGGCAGGTAGAGAGATCTGGAGTTGAGACACCTCTCCAACCCAGCAGGGACTTCTGGGGCAGTATCTTCTCCTAAGGAGAAAGACAACTTGCTCAGGTGGTCATAAAATGATTCCTAATTTAAATTGTCTGCAAGAATGAGGAGTAAATGAAAGGGGGTGGCTAGCAGAGCATGCTCTCAGAAAGCAAAGCCTAACTGAAGTTCACTCTATAGTCTCTTTTAGAAGCAGAAGTTCTTAATTGCAAGAAATATATAATGAGTTTCCGAAGGGGCTTTAGTGCATACTAAAAGCCCAAGTATTGAGCAGAATGAAGGAAAGGAAGCACATCATCCTCCTCCTTTTTCACATACAAGTCATCCACCAAGTTATCTGACAGCTTTATAATTTCACTTCGAGGTCGCCAATGATAACTCATTTCCTAATACTGGACACTTAAGTAGAAGCAGATTACTGTGCCAGAGTAAACAGCATTAGTAATAAAGCCAAGCATCAATTTTTCATTTCCGGCCCCATCACTAAACTTTTAACTGAAACTGCATGTGATACATTGTTGGTGTCCTTATATATCAATAAAATTGATTTGAACAAGTTGAATCAAGCCCACAATTAGAGTGAAATTGGCAACACTAATATATGTTAATGATAGGTGGGCCACCTAATTTTGAGAAATAGTAACGATTAGAATGCAGCCTTGAACACTTCTATTGGACTTATTAGTAAACTTAACCTCACTGCTGGTTTTGGCCAAAGTAACATGTTTGGTAAAAGGAGCTCTTTCTTTGGGTTATAAACTGAATATTCTGTTACTGCTTGAAACCAATCCACTCAGTGGATCATCTTCCCACTCAAACAAGGAGGAACAGCCAGCTTTAATTTGGTTATCGAACTTTTCTCTACCTAGCTACTTCTGCCTGCATTTCATTGGCCAGAGCAAGTCACGGGACTGCTTTGGGGCCTGGGGAGGGGAGGAGGACCATCACAAGTTCATGGCCAAGCCTAACAGTGGTGGACTAGGGATGTATAATCCTTTCACAGAGAGGGCAAGAATGTATTTGGAATGTTTTAAAATCTACCATAAAACATGATTCCATTTTTCCCATCAACCTTCCAAAAGCTCTTCATGAGAAGACTTTCCTCAAGGCTAAAAATTCTCCATTCTTTTTATGTTCTCTGAGACATCATTTTAAGTTCTGTTTTATTCTCTAAATGTACTTCACTCTGCCTGCATTTGCTGGACTATTAAGCTTCATGATGACAGGGACAGTGTCTGTTTTGTTCCCCGTCAGATCCCTGAGGCCCAGCACAGTATCTGTACCTAGAAGGCATTCAGTAAATATTTACTGAATGAATACAATGTTTTTTAAGGCTCTAATCTGATCAATGCACATTGCAATGAGGATATCATCACCCTTATTGGAGATCTTGTACATCTTTTAATACAGCTTAGAATCATAGGTAAATACCCTCATGACCCTATGAACTTGTTCTGACTCCATTGTTGACTAAAACTTTTTCCGTAGTGGTTGTTTTTAAACTTCGTCTCTCGTGTATTATTGTACAATTGGTTTTTAAAACTTTTGAATTTGAGTTTTTAAATTTTTAGTTGAAGTGTAGCTGACATATTAGTTTCAGGTGTACAACGCAGTGATTTGACAATTTTATACATTATAAAATGCTTACCGCCATAAATGTAGTTACCACTATACAAAGTTGTTGCAATACTATTGACTATATTCCCTATGCTGTATTTTTCAGTCACAGGACTTACTTACTTTGTAACTGGAAGTTTGTACCTTTTAATTCTCTTCACCTCTTTCGTCCATCCCCCCACCCCCTCCCCTTCAGCAAACACCAGTTTGTTCTCTCTCTATATGAGTCTTTCTATTTTTACTGTTGTTGTTTGTTTGTTCATTTGTTTTGTTTTTTAGATTCTACATATACGTGAAATTATATGGTATTTGTCTTTCTCTGTCTGACTTAATCTCACTTAGCACAATACCCTGTCCGTGTCACCACAAATGACAAGATCTCATTCTTTTTTTAATGTCTGAATAATATTCCATTGTATATATATACCACCTCTTCTGTATGTGTACAACTGGTTTTTTGAACCTATACATAGCCCTTACATTTCCCTCCCCAAAGTAACATCTTATTTCATTCAGGTCATTACTCCAGCCTGTGAGTATTTTCTGTAACCCTGATTTAGTCACCTAGAAATTTAGTATCCTTCTCATAGGTACCATACACAAGCATATGGAAATTAGGTGAGTTTACCTTTGATCAAGAAACTAAAAAAGTGGAGCAGGAAACATCTTCCAAGAAATGTTTGGTGGCACACTATCTGAAATGTCCTTGCAGTCTGCCATTAATCTATTACTAGAAACCTAGTGTTCATGGGGTCGCCCAGACAAGCAAATCTGCATGACTCCAAGTGCCGGCTGGAGTATGACTCCAGGCTCCATCACTTACTCACTGTTTCACATGATTGAGCCCTGGTTTTCACTCTGTTTAATGGCGGATGGCAGGATTGGAGAGGGCAAGTTGGATTTATTACAATCATGTATGTGAAATGCTTAACTCCATGTGTGGTTGCTGGTAGGTGCTAGAAACATGTTTCCTTCCTTTTCTGCTCCCCCAAGTGTCCCATTTGTCGCTCTTCTTGGATTTCTTTTCATTGGGTTCATTGGGTTCAGATTAGAAGGCAAATTTGCTGAGCCCTTTGATTCAAGTACAGTCCTTGTACCCGGAATACCCACTCTGGATATTGGAGCATAAATATAACCCCATTCCCTGAAGTGCCCATGCTCAGGTAGTCAGGAACCTTGGGAGAGTTTTCAAATCCACAAAGATACAAAAGCACAGCTATATATATATGAAATTCTAGGAATGTCTTCAGAAACAGCCTTGGATATTTACCTAGGAAACTGACTTAGAGATTCCAGAGATAAATATGCAAACTAACTTTAATGATACTCTTGGGCTATAGCATTTTTCTTCCTTTCCTTCCCTTTTTCCTTCCCTTTTTCCTTCCCTTCCCTTCCCTCTTCCCTTCCCTTCCCTTGCCTTCCCTTCCCTTTCCTTTCCCAGATTCCTCTACCTAATTGTATTTTGCTGAGGCATATCCAAATTAGTTTGAGCTGAGTAACAGAGGGAAACACAAGAGGAATTTGTCTCTGAAAATCCACAATCTGGAAAATGCACTTGTAGCTAATGAAGAGGAGCTTAGATGAGAAAAGAGAGGGCTCTGGGGATTTCTGGGTGTTTCCCTTCTCTTCTCTTGGTCTCAAATATCAAGTTCATTTTAACCTGAACTTCTGACACATTTTTACTAATGAAATACCTACATATGTGCTCAGGACTGAATTGCAGCAGCAAATTTGTGGTCTAACCATTACTCTTCACTTTAGCCAAATGTGGAAGCATGCCCAAGTTTTAGTGCATCAAGGACATTACACTTCACTTTAAGTACCATTTTATTTGTGTGGGGTGATACAGCCATCAGCCTAGTTAAGGTCCTTCTTCTGCTTGGGCTCAAACCCCACAGCTGGGTCCAAGGACTCAGAGCCACCCTGGGTTCCCGTGATAAAGGCGCTTTAAAACACTTTGACAGAAGGCCCAATGTACAGCTTGAGACAAAGGTCGAAGCACTTCTGGCTGAAGGGAAAGTGCCAGAAACAAGATGGCCAGGCCTAGGATTACCCAGTATGAGAGCTGTCAGCTCACAGGGAGTCACATGGACCGGAAGGAAAGTGGAACGTGATTGGCTCCGGGCACCTGAGGTGAGGGCTAGTCGGACTGAGGGTGGTGGGCAGCCTGGCCGCACAAACCCAGCCGACCAAGGGGTGTCCATCCCAGCTGCCTCCAAGATGCCAGGCCTCAAGTCAGTGCTGTTCAGTAGACATTTCCTATCATTTGCTATGTGCCTTGTTTTAGTGGACTCCAAAATTTTCTTTTCTACATTTTGCAATGAAGTCACCTGAGGTAATGGTGAGATCTGTGGATATAAAAAACAATAGGAATAGCTACAGACCACGTTAAAGTCTCAGATTATGATTACTCGAAAATATCACTTTATTGTATGATAGTTGGACTTTATGAATTTGGACTCTGGATTCTCCAAATTTATGAAGATGGAGGCAGAGGTCTTCCTGGTTGATCTTACATTTAAAGAACAAGAAAGGATATATGAAACATAAATAATGGAAGCAGGCTTACAGAACAACCTCATTAGGAAGGCATGCTGTTTCCAGTATTTTTGAAGCAAAAATTTATGCAAAAAGTTATTAGTATGCTAATTAAAAGACATTATTGTCTATTCATCAGAATAAGTCTGTAAGCATTGCTACTTCCAAGAATTTGTAAGCCTTTACTGGGTGCAGTGGTTTTTATTTTATAGGATATTTCTTTTTAAATATTCCATAATTCAGACTAGGCTATCCCTCATTACTCCAAATCATTAAATATTTTATCTTACACTAAAATGTCTGTTTATAAGCAGATGCGTTTTAAAGAGATCTGGGATGAGGCCTTTCCTATTTAAGGGAATAAATCTCTGTACATGGAAATGGACTAAATATGTTTGCTACAAAACTTATTCCAGAGAATTTAAGAGATTATATTAAGAAAGAGGCAGAAAAAGTGAGAAAAATAAAACAGGATGGGAAGTAACCCCTGTCGAGTGGTGAAATAAACCTGCTAGAGAGTTGGTGAGAAACCATATATTATACAGCATTTTGGTAATTTAAGAACGTACCTGTGACAAGGAAATAAACTACCAGACGAGAATGAGAAGAACAGCGTCCCTAAGAGGACTGTCAGTTGGAGTGAGTTTTAGGGGAAAGTATTTAGTCACATACCCAGCCATTCCCTGAGATATCACATTGCAGATTCCATTTTCATCCCAAGTAATAGAGTGCAGACGAATATTTTGGATGCTGGTGAGGGATCGAGAGGATTATATAAAGTGGGCTATTGAAAATCTCAGTGCAGAGGAGACCTATTCCAGTGGTCCAGCTCCCATTCTGGAGATCAGAAAAAAGTAAAGATGATTTCATACCCAAATGCTCAAGCCCGTGCAAAGTGTTGGATAGGCTGACAGACGTCAAAGCCCTCTCTTCCTCCCTGGATGATAGTAAACCAACCACATGTGATCAAATCAGGACCAGATGGCTCTAAAACAAATTCCTCCACTCCAATGGAATATGGATGTGAGTGTGTGTGTATACACTCATATATATGAACATATGTATGTACATGGCTGTGGCATGGTACAGAGGGAAGAACCATCATTTTAATTTTGTATCACGTAAAATTTTAAACATACACAATGTAAACAGAATAGTAAAATGAACTCTCACGTGCCAATTACTCAGCTTCAACCACTATTATTATTCTGCCCTTCTTGCTTCATGTCTACCACCACATCATCCCTGATCCTCTACTCAATAATTTTTAAGTTTTTTGAGATAAAATTTACATACATCAAAATGTCTTAACAGTATCATTCTGACAAATGGATATACCTGTGTAACTCACATTATCATTTCATTCTAAGTCTCAGGGTTTTCTACAGGGTCTCAAGCAAGACTGAACTATGTAGACCCCATCTGAATGCCAGAACCGCCAACCCAATGCCAATGGCATAGATTACATGATCACTTTAGTACTGGATATGTTGAAGGAATGGCAGGGTAAGGAGGCATCTGTATCTATTTAGGCTTTTTTTTTTTTTTTAAGATTTATTTATTTGGGTGAGTGAGAGAGAGCGTGCACATGTGTGAGAGGGGGAAGGGGCAGAGGGAGAGAATCTTCAAGCAGACACCCTGCTGAGTGTGGAGCCACTGCGGGGCTCTATCCCACCACCTGTAAGATTATGACCTGAGCCGAAACCAAGAGTGGACGCTTAACCGACTGAGCCACCCAGGCGCCCCTTTATCTAGATATCTTAAAAAGATCTGCAGAGCAGAAAAGGAGGGAAGCACACTCTTAGGTAAAGAAGTTGGACTTGGAATGGTCTATGAAAGAAGATAGGCAAGCCACAAAAGAGAGAAGAGACTCATAACTTCATGGACTCCATGAGAAAAAGGAGAGACTTCCTACCCCTCAGCTTTTAAATGACAGTTAAAGGAATCCTAAAATAGAGCCTAAGAAACTACCTTGACCATCAGTGTTTTGAAACTCCTTCACAGCCTGTTGAGAAAGCCAAGAATGAAGATTTGCTCATGATGACACAGAGCCCTCAGTGCATGTCTCCTCTCCATCCTACACCCCCAACTCCTTCGTCATGGGAACTCTGCTCATTCCCAGCATGGCTTCATGACATGGTCATGTTGTTGATCATTGCTGATGTTTTTATCACCTCTCGAATCTCAGTTTTGGGGAAGGTAGGCACTATTAAGAGGCACTGTTTAGCAGAAGGCTGTGGGCCCCAGGGTGCCTTCTCCCTGTGCCCCTTCTCAGAGTTTCTTCCTGCACCAAGTCCATTTTAGGGCAGTTGTCTAACCCACAAGACCCACTGCTCTTGGCTACACAGTGCAGTAGGAGCAAACTCCTGGAGGAGATGCATCAACATACTGCATCGTTTCCTGGTGAATTCCACCACCTCGGTTTTTTTCTCTGGATCCCACCTACATTTGCCAGGTGGTTTCTTCTTCGTTCCAAGTCTGTTCTGGTGATTGGACCTCAGTGCTGAGGCTTGGAACTTTACTCAGAGATCTAGTCCAGATGGCCCGTCATCTGCTAAACTCTAGCTCTTTTCACTCCCATTTGGTTCTGGATTGGTGGTATGGACAAAAACCCAGATTCAGCCTGAAGCTTGGTGGTAGGCCAAGGCAAGAAAGTGTGAGCAAATGACTGAATTAGGATAGCAGGTTTAAGGGCAGGAGACAAGATCAGTTTTATGTTGATAGAAAAATTTTAAGAGTTTTTTTAAAAAGGCATCTGGTTCACATGTCTGTTGGTTTCCCAAAAAGGAACATGGTGTGGGGAAGCTTTAATATAATTCCCCCTCTTTTCTTTCTCTCTCTCTTTTTTTTTTTACCCACTAAATGTAAATTATGTCAAGTTCGAAACTCTATATTCTATTTTCCTCAAGGTGGTGTCTTGCTTTGTAGCTAAGGGGAAGTGAACTTTAACATATTTTTGCAGGGTGAAGAACCAATATTGATCGATGAGGTGTTATTTATTCTTTCATTCTTTTTTATAAGCTCACACATTTAGTTAAGAATATTGGTTTTGCCCCATAGATCTAATCATAGCACCTAGGCAGCATTGTGGAGGCCAGCCACAACCAGGAGGAGTGTACGTAGAACAACTTTGTTTTTCTTCAATAAACTACCATTTTAACGACTTAAAATTAAAAAATTTACTTAGAGAATATGTGTATATACATGTAATACACAAGTGCACAATTATTCTTAGAAAAATGAGTTTATTTTTGTGTTCTTTCATAAAGCTCCAAGAATTGCTAGAATTTGGTAAATCTGTGTTTACTCTACCCATGTATTTTTTGCATTTTGGTCTTTGGTTCTTCTCCTGAACTCTATCCCAGTCTTTGACTTTGTAGATGAGAAAATCCAACATTTCTTGGTCTGTAGCCACATAGAAACTTTTCTAGTCCCTTGTCCATTTTAAAGAAAAATCTGGCATGTTTCTTGGTTCTATTATTCTTTGTTCCTCTCACTGAGCAATCCTGAGCTTTTGTTTGTCCTTGGTCCCCCTTCCCTGCTCCTGCTACTTCAAGAGTACAATCAGATTTTTGTTGAACTTAAAATATGTATTTTTTACTACTCAAGTGATAGTTATCGCCTTCTATTTTTACATTGCTTACATGTTCCCCTTCTTCTCCTCCATAAGGATTGATTTTCATGGTTCTTAAACTTCTTTAGTCTTCATATCTCTTTGTCTCCTCCTTTAAAAAAGTCTGGTGTCCTCTGACTGTTGGTGATTTGATTTCTGATGGTTTTACTTTATATAAATACACAGTACTGAAGTACTTTCAAATTGTGTACGACATCTGTGTCCAAATTTTTTTTAAAGTAATGAATTTGCCACCATATGCCATTAAGGACCTGCTTTGCTTTTTCCTTCTTGCAGCTGAGGACCATTGCTGGTTTAGTTTTGGATCCCTGGGAGCAAATGAGACTTAGAGTGTAAAATGGTACGTCATTTGGAACTGAGCTGCTTTTATACACTTCAGGTGCAAAAATGCAAAATGATGAAAGCCTGACATTGGTGTAATTGCTGGAGGTAGGATTGCTGAGCCAGCTCAAGCCTGACTCCAAATACCCCATGACTAAACTAATCCCCTCATTTATAGCTACCTGGATGTCATTTTTCCTCCTGGTCACTAAAGCCATTTTCATAATGTGCAGTGACATTTATAACCTGTATATTCATATGCTAAATCTGAATTTATCCAGATCATTGTTTTGTGGTTTTGGTTTTTTTTTTTTTTTAAAGATTTTATTTATTTGAGAGAGAGCAAGCACAAGTGGGGGTGGGGCAGAGGGAGAGGGAGAAACAGGCTCTCCACTGAGCAGGGAGCCAGATGTGGGACTCTATCCCAGGACCCCAAGATCATGACCTGAGCCGAAGGCAGACACTTAACTGACTGAGCCACCCAGGTGCCCCTATCCAGGTCATTGTTAACAGCAGACTAAAGTGAACATATACTGGTCATGTTAAAATAAGTTCAGGATTCAAATCTTTGCCCAACCTCGACAGGAACAAAAAGTGTAATTGCTGTTTCTAGCTCAGCAATATCTATGCAGGTGTGTGCAAAATCATGATCAAAGACTTGAATCTCCTTCGAAGGAATTTTTTTTTAATACCTTCTGTAGATCTGTTTATCAAGAAGAATCTCTAAATCTAGTCACATTATATTCAGAAAAAGCTACTTTCCTCCTGCAAGACTCCTTGTTGTTTCTGGAAGAAAATGTTTAGGGGGATCTTGGGAGGACATTGATGTTGTTGCCCTGGAAATAGGTCTTCCTGTCCTCAAGAGTGCCTTGCTGTTCAGGATGCTCTTCAAGGCCGGGATGGTATTTGTCCCCTGCATGGATCATGAGGACAGCCCTTCTGAGAGACCAGCAGTTACTGAAGAGTTGACCACTGCCCCGTCTAATGCTCAAAAATCCATCCCTTTAAAGGAAACGCAGTATGCTTTATTTAGTGCCAAGTCCACTGGTTGTTTTCCCTTCTGAATAAAAAGGCTGGAGGACACCGTGGAAAGAGCACAACTCTGTTTTTCTTTTCTTCCGATATTGTACCCTATGGAAATTGTTCAAGAACAATTCACCCTTAACCCCTCACCCACAGATGCTTCCAGCTTCAAGGTCAGGTTGAGCTGAGTTTATCGGCTCCAGAAAAGCAACTCAGGTGAGTCAAAGGCAGCAACCTCAACCCCTGTGCGCTCTCTGCCTCTGTGGACTTGACAGGTGCTATCAAAGCCCAGCAGCCCTGGGGCTGCTGGGAGCTGGCCCGTCCCTTTCATTCAGGCCCATTTCCTGCTGGAAGGATGGGCCCAGGATGGAGCTGCTTTACGGCGCATGAGGCGTTTGTTTACTTTCATTCATGTTTCCTTTAACCTCTCCGAGTGGCGTCCAGCATCTTTTCCTATGTTTTGTGTTCTTTGTTACTACTGCCAGAGGTATGAACTTGATACGGACTTTGAATGTTTATGGGCCTGAGCCGCCCAGGGCGACAGTATTCCCAAACTCCCTGGCCTGCTTCCAGACGTCTGCTTTATAACCCTCACAATGATAGGCAACGAGCTCCTAGAACACCGAGCCCTTATGTGCCAGACAACCCGACCATGTCTTTCACTGGCTTTTGCTTTGGCGTGACAGTAGATACCAGTGGATGGTGGGTCTTCTCAGGTGGGGCGGGGGGCGGAAAATCCCATGGGATCCACCGAGGCCCACGTGGGGTCACTCAGGTCAGACCTGACATACGATCAGGTGAAAATTCGACTCCAGAAACTTGGAGAAGACCTCATCTCCGGAAACCATTTTTAAAGAAAATTAAACTTTCTAAATGGTTTAAACACATGTTTTTAATACTTGTTAAATGTCTTTTCTTTCTGGAAAAGACATGCTTCAAGAAAATGAAGAAAAAGATAAATATCTGGCAAAACAGTCTCTCCTACAAATGGCCCTGGGTAAAAGCAAATGAAAATGGTACTTGCTACCAGGTTGGGCTCTGTTCTACACCTGCATTTTGTTTTTCTTTCTCCTCTCTTTATTGTGTTATAACGGTTTGCTTCATAGACTTCTTAATTAAATATTTAACAGCAGCACGTAGCAGTGGGGGTTGGGTGATGTTATGCTATGTTTTATTGCAGTAGCTTAATGTGATGTGTGTATTTGTACTTTGTGCTGGTGTTTTAATCCACATGGAGGGTTCCCTTCCATACAGAGACCCAAGTGCATCTCATGAAGAGGACTTCAAGTCTCTTAGTTCAGAGAGCCAAGCTATGGTGGTGCTAACAGGTAGACCCTAATGTGTCCCAATTCAAGTATTAGCCTTAGTCAGAGGTCCCTTTGGCTTACTGGGGAGAAGATGTCTGTTGCCTTGTCATTCCTTTTAGAAAGTCTGATTTGTCTGTATATAGAGTGCGAGAGGGGGATAGAGATGGAGGAACAGTCTACAGCAGGCTGGGCAAAAAGACAGTCGATTATTGGCAACAGGGAAATTCTCACTGACTTAGCAAGAGTCACTGAGTAGCCATCTGTACTTGAGAAGGACTTTGCAGCTTTCTCTGTGTGTGATGATATGTATTGTGGTTGTGAGGGTGTCAGAGGGTGAAATGCCAAGGACTTCTTATTGGCCCAGGGAATTGAAAGGCGGGTCACTAGAGAGATGGTTCGTTCAAAGGTGAGTTGGCATTTGGACAGGGATTCTTCTTTCTGCAAAATGAGTGACTGCAGTAGTAGAGCTAGAGGTGTGTGTAGAGAGGAAATGGGGCGGGGGGGGGGTGCTTACCCTGGTGCATGTGGAAGAGCCACATATGCAGGGAGGGTGCCAAGCAGAATTCTCTGTCGCCTTTTGCCAAAGTATAGAGCTGCAGTTCCTCAACCTCTTTAGGTTGTGGACTCTTTGGGAACGTGATGAATGCTTGCTATGGAACCTCACTCCAGAAAAGGGTTTCTCAACCTTGAACTAGTGACATTTTGGACCAGATAGTTCTTTGTTATGGGGGCTTTCCTGTGTACAGTAGGATGTTTAGCAGCATGGCTGGATTAAGTTTACCCACTAGAAGCCAGTAACTACCCCTTTGTCCCCTGCCCAGTTGTGACACCACTGTCTCCAGATATTGCCAACATCCCCTAGGGGACAAAATTGATCCTGGTCTGAGAACCACAATTCAGAAATACACAAATATATCTGAAATTTCCAAAGGGTGTGTGTGTGTGTGGGGGGGTGCTGGCTCTTGATGCCTATTTATGATCCTCCCAAATATCTCTAGCACCTTCTGTTCTGACTTCTCAGAGCAGCTCAATCTCATATTATTCATATGATCTCAATCTCATTATTGTCATAGAATCATGGATCTAAGAGCCACAACAGGCCCACTTAATCTACCATCTTTGTGAAAAAGGTATGGAGAATTTTTATCCATTAAAAAGAGGAGGCAACTAAGGTTCATAAAAAGTGAATTATTTATCTCTGATCACACTGAAATTACTTGCCTACGATGTCATGAGGTACAAGAACCTAGATTCCCTATTTTCTGGGACAGATACATCTTTGTCCAGTGGTTCTAGACCACCAGCTTGTGGGATTTGAGTGAAGTCATTGTGGTTCATCAATATGTCATCACACAGCACTGCCTCTTTATTCTGTCTTTCTCTTCCCTCAGACAACCCAAGAAGCATTTGTCTTGTCCCTTGTTGGAAAGCTCCTTTCGTCTTCAGGCATACCAGACACATTTCTGAATGCCTTCTTGCCATTCTACTTTCTCAGATAATCGACCCCTGCCCACAGACTCTGCCGAGTGAGCAGTGGGCCGTATGTCCCTGCTTTTCACTCTCTCCACGGTGTGAACACTGACCTGAGAAGAAAGGGCCCATCTCTAAGTCAGTTGATGGCCCATAAGTTGTAGCCTGAATCAAAAGGATAGCCAGATCAATAACACTCCTCCCTGGGAATTTGATCTTAGTGACACAGAGGGGAGTGACTCATTGGTAGCAGCTAAGAGAGGGGAGTTGTGGTTGAGAACCTCCTGCCGTGGAGGTCTCCAGGGCTTTCTGGGATCCAAAGTCAGCTTCAGGGAGGATCAGTTTAGAGTTTCTGCACTTGGTGTAGCTAGAAAGACCCTTCTTTGAGCCCTGAAATAAACACCTATTCCATTCAACCTTGTGGGCCTTCCGAAGTGGCTGCCTTTCTACCAGATACCCTACACACACAAAGTGAATAGAATTCCACCTGAATTATAAGGACTGTCCTGTCTGAGATATTTTAAGGCAGCATTTCCCACAGAAAAGCAGGCATTGTTGCCAGTACATTATCTGTAGGGCTTCTCTGTGAATAGGGACGTCCAGGTCTGCTAGTGAGTAGGGTGGATGCCTGCTATGGGTTTGTGACATGCTGCCTAGGATAGCCTTGCCATGGGAATTCAGATGCAGCCAAAGGACAGATGTGTGTATATCTCTTCAGGTGTGGATGTTCGGGGGTCATTTAGTGTCTTTTTGGCAGAGTCTACAGTACTTGTTACCCCAGGGGGAGACCGGTTTGGCCACCATAGTGAACGCATATGCTCATATTTTGTGCTATGAGGGTATTTCCTGGCAATAGTGTTTTATTCACCTGGACAATTGCCATCTCCCCTTCAAAGACATGGATCTAGAAAGCAGTGCACCTTAACAGTGGTTGTACTGCCTCTAGGTGGGGAGGCATATTGAAGATGTGGCGGGGGCCAATTTTGACTGAAACATGATTGAAGAACACTACTGGCATTTATGATCAGGGGCCAGGGATGCTAGACATTGAAGATTTGTGCCACGATCCACGTGAATTTTGAATGTCTCACAAGATCTATTTATAATATCTGAACTTCAAACTTAATTCAATTTAATATAAAAGCAGAAAGTAGTTTGGCTCAGTTTTAATGGTCACTGAAACTTCTAGGAATACAACTACTATTTAATGAAGGGAAGATTGTCCCTTTTGTTTGGAAATTTACCAAGAATTTTTCATTTCAGAAAATCATGTTAACTGATGTTACTGGTATCACTTGCCAATATGAGCTGCCATGATGCAGTTTGTGTTAGTGTGCACTGGAGTAGTGACATTCATGATAATTCTGTGTATATATACATATATATCTGTTTGTGGCTAGAGTAGAAAGACCACAGTCTCAATATAGGTCTCCAATTCTTATAACTATCTTGAATCACGAAAAAGCACTAAGGTTTTCATCAAAGGGTAATATTTTGTAGTGAGATATTATCACCTTTAGCTATGTGGTCCACTGTGAGTTTACATTTCTCCTTAGGGAATGTGAACATTTGTACATTTCTTTATGTGGAGCCAGACCTTCATCTTCAACCAGAGAGCAAATCAGGACACTCTGCTGCTGAAGGAGGAGAACAAAGGTTTCTCCAACTCAGTAAGAAAGAGATTCTCTTCTTTTGGCTCTCTCTCCTTTGACCCATGCTGGGCATGTTCACACATCTCCCTATTTTCCAACAGTTCTATTTTCCATCTCCAAGCAGATCATCTGCTCCCGTGAAGTATCAAGATTTCGAGGACCAGGTCTCCACAACTCTTCCCTAGGTCATTTTTCCCATTTAAAGTTGCTTAAATTTATAATTATCATTCCCATTAGTCTCAGAGGAGTAGAAGTTCTTCGACTCCAGAGAATGAAGACCTCCACATTATTCATGGATGCCCTTAACCCTTTCTGTATATAAGATTTCTTCTGATTCCTTTCTTGGCAGCATTAACTTCTCCTGGATCTAGTATCAGCTTTAGTTATCAAGAAGAAATGCTCAAATGAGATTATTTTTAAATGACCTTTTATTTCTTAGCTATTTCTCTAGCAAGAATACAAACAGCCCACTTTCCTGAGGACTTATTGTGTATCAGGCACAATTCCGAGTTCTTTATGCATATCGTTTCATGTAACCATCATAAATAACTATGTGAGGTAGATGCTATTATTATCCCCATTTCATAGATAAGAAATCTTGGAAAGGTTAAATAACTTGCCTAAGATTTCATAATTAATAAGTGTCCTTCTCTGTCCATCAAATGTAACTCATTTAATACCCTAAATAGAAAAGCATCCCAGAGAAAAATAAATTGAGAAAGTACGAAAGTGTAACACTAAATCCATCACCAAGATGTTCCATCAGAGTTGTGGTCTTGGTAGGCCTAGCATTTCCCTAAATATTGGCTCACAATAACTTTCTCATTACTCATATCTAAACTATATATAGCAACAATATGTCATCGGGAGAAGAATGACTCTAACAGTTGATGCTAACAGATTTCAGCGTATGTCTCTTTTTACTTTGGCTGCTGTCCTACTTAATTGGCAAATTATTCCTAATCAGAGAACTGAAAAGAATAAAATTTAAAAGCAAGTCACTCGGTTTCTCTGAGCCTAGATGTCTGTTTCCAAACATATGACCCTTGTTTTCCTTATCTTTATGGCCTGGAGCAGAGAAGTGTGGATGACTATGGTTTATACTAACAAGGCCAGTGCCATGGTTTTAAATTATTTCATGTAAGCTTTTCTCTATGCTTTTATCACAGATGATGCCCTTAATCTTGGTCCTGAACTGTTGATTTTCAGAAGGACCAGGGGAGAAGATGGATCCACCGTTTCTACTGAAAAACATTCCCTAAATGTTGGACACTGAGTAGATGAGCCACGTATTGTCAGTTGGTACTCAGCTCCTCCCAGACTTTCTATTCCCTCATATTTCTAGGACTAGAAACCTACTTCCTACATTACTCAGACCCCCTTGTCAGCTGGGTTCTGTTGGGTTCTACCAATCAGAAGCCCTCCGGTGAGATTGGAAGGCAGGAGGGTTCTGCGTTAGGCAACTATGTCGATGGGAAAACCGGCTCGTGGTTTCTCCCCAGCAGCAGCATTTCTGGCCGGTGTGATTCATGGCTCTGAGCAACTTAGCTTTTCCCTTTCCCTTCTTCAGCCCCGGCATTTTCTTACAGTTACTTATCTTTGTGAAACCTTGTGCCTTTCCTTATTTGCACCTCTAGCCCTTCCAATATGTTTGTAATCAGTTTTCTGTATCACATCGCCACCTCCCCTCCCATTTGAAATGAAGTGGTTTCTATTTTCTGGCATAGACACCAACTTGAAAATAAGTAGGGGGACATTTATAAGAGCCAATAGCATCATTGACACAGATAAAAGATAAATTTGATCTGCTGGCTGATTTTATTTATTGTAACATGAAAAGAAATTAAAGATAGTTTATATAGAGTAAATGGTAAGTGGGCACACATAAAACACCTATCTAGCCCCAGTGGATTATATCCTGAGAACAAAAAGGAATGCAACAAAACAAGCAAGCAAGCAAACAAAACAAAAAGGAAAAAAGCCTCTTAAACTATTTTTACTTATAATATGTAGGTAGAGGTGTTGGTATTGTTTTCTGAGATTCTTCTAGAGCAGTATGTGATAAAACAAATAATTATGTTGATGTCACTGTGTATGTTTTTCAAAATGGAAAAAGAGATACAGGTGTAAGATTCATGAGGTTACATTAAAAACTCTGTGGTCTTAAAAAACAAAACAAAACAAAACAAAAAACTCTGTGGTCTTGAATTGCAATTGGAATTAGCATTTTAAAAAACTCATGAGGTATCTTATCTTTAATAATGTATTTCCTATCCACCCAAAAGGACTAAAAACAACCAATCCATTAATAATTAACATCTTCTGTGCCCAGATTGCCATTTCTAAATATCATTTCCCAATTTATTTATTTATTTTATTTTATTTTTTATTGCCAACTTTATGTTTTATTTTCTATCAAATATATTCCTTTTCATTCTGCCTGAATAAAGGTGAATGGCACATGGACTTTCATGAATAATTAAATTAATCCAACTTTGATTTACATATGTTGAAGTTGTTATCAGTCTACACAGTCTCTTATTATAGTCTTTGGTTTAAAATCGAATTTGTCTGATATAAGGATTGCCACCCCTGCTTTCTTTTGGTGTCCATTAGCATGCCCCTCACTTTCAATCTGGAGGTGTCTTTGGGTCTAAAATGAGTCTCTTGCAGACAGCATATCAAAGGGTCTTGTTTTTTTATCCAATCTTATATCCTGTGTCCTTTGGGTCATTTAGCCATTTACATTCAGGATAACTATTTAAAAATATGAATTTAGTGCCATTGTATTGTCTGTAAGGAGACTGTTACTGTATATTGTCTCTGTTCCTTTCTGCTCTATGTTACTTTTAGGCTCTCTCTTTGCTTAGAGGACCCTTTCAATATTTCTTGTAGGGCTGGTTTGGTGTTTGCAAATTCCTTTAGTTTTTGTTTGTCCTGGAAGCTTTTTATGTCTCCTTCTATTTTCAATGACAGCCTAGCTGGATATAGTATTCTTGGCTGCATATTTTTCTCATTTAGTGCCCTGAATATATCATGCCAGTCCTTTCTGGCCTGCCAGGTCTCTGTGGATAGGCCTGCTGCCAATCTAATGTTTCTACCATTGTAGGTTACACACCTCTTATCCTGAGCTGTTTTCAGGATTTTCTCTTTGTCTCTGAGACCTGTAAGTTTTACTATTAGATGTTGAGGTGTTGACCTATTTTTATTGATTTTGAGGGAGGTTCTCTGTGCCTCCTGGATTTTGATGTCTGTTTCCTTCCCCAAATTAGGGAAGTTCTCTGCTATAATTTGTTCCAATATACCTTCTGCCCCTCTCTTTCTTCTTCTGGGATGCCAGTTATTCTGATATTGTTTTGTCTTATGGTATCACTTATTCTGTGAATTCTGCCCTCGTGATTCAGTAGTTGTTTATCTCTTTTTCTCAGCTTCCTTATTCTCCATCATTTGGTTATCACCAATTCTCTCTTTGGCCTCATTTATCCTAGCAGTTAGAGCCTCCATTTTTTATCGCACCTCATTAATAACCTTTTTGATTTCAACTTGGTTAGATTTTAGTTCTTTTATTTCTCCAGAAAAGGATTCTCTAGTATCTTCCATGCTTTTTTCAAGCCCTGCTAGTATCTTTATAATCGTCATTCTGAACTCTAATTCTGACATTTTACTAATGTCCGTATCGATTATGTCCCTGGCAGTCAGTACTGCCTCTTGTTCTTTTTTTGAGGTGAGTTTTTCTGTCTTGTCATTTTGTCCAGAGGAGAATAGATGAATGAGAGAACAAAATGCTAAAAGGGTAACAATGACCCCAGAGAAATATACACTAAACAAATCAGAAGAGACCTGAAACCAAAGGGAAAAGAAAGAAGAAAAAAAAAAAAGAATATGATCAGGCTGGTGAATAGAACAGAGCCACACGCTAGATTTTGGGTGTATTTTGGTCTGTTAGAATAAACTGCCTCCCAAAATTTTAAAGAAAGAAAAACTTCTATTTTTATATATATATATATATAAGGGTAAATATGATGAAGGGATGGAATATGACTGTAAAGATGAAAACTTCTATTTATATATATATATATAAGGGTAAATATGATGAAGGGATGGAATATGACTGTAAAGATGAAAATTTAAAAAGATTTTAAAACAGGAATTGATAAGAAGTTGGTTGAAAAAAGAAAGAAGAAAAATTAAAAAAAAAAAGGAGAGAATGTGATCAGGTGGGAGACTAGAACAAAGCCATACACTAGATTTAGGGTATATTTTGGTCTGTTAGAAGAAACTGTATCCCAAAATCTTAAAGAAAGAAAAACATATATATACAAAAATAAGGTTAAATACAATGAAGGGATAGAATATGACTGTAAAAATGCAAATTAAAAAAGATTTTAAAAAAGGAATTGATAAGATGTTGGTTGAAAAAGGAAAAAAGAAAAATTTAAAAAAAAAGAAATAGAAAAAGAAAAAAAATAAAGAAAATTTAAAAAATTAACTTTGAAAGACTAAAGAATCATGGGAAAAAAGCCATGAGTTCTAGCTGCTGTATTCCCCTAGTGCTGGAGTTCTGTCGTTCTTATTGATTGGTAAACTTGGTCTTGGCTGGCTGTGCTTGCTGATCTTCTGGGGAAGGGGCCTGTTGCCGCGGTTCCCAAATGTCTTTGCCGGAGGCGGAATTGCCCCGCCCTTGCCGGGTCCAGGCTAAGTAATCTGCTCGGGTTTGCTTTTGTTCCCTGCAAGCTTTCCTTACAGCTTTGGAGGATGATTGAAAATGGTGGCTTCCCAATCTCCGACCTGGAGGAGCCGAGAACTCGGGGCCCCACTCCTCAGTGCACACCCAGAGAAAAGCAGTCAATCACTCCTGTCTCCCTGGTCTCTAGCCGCACTCCATGCTTACCTGGCCTGTGACTGAGCATTTCTGTCTCTGGCACAGGACACCATTTGGAGTCTCCAAACCCAGCAGATTCTTGAGGTGTGCTCCCACACTGCTCCTCCCAGGGGAGGAAGGGGAGTCTCCCCAGATCCGTTGCTTTTTGGGTCCCTGCTGGAAGAGCAGTGGCCCAACTGTGCCACGGATCATGGTTTATGGCAACCCCAGGCTGAGAGCCCACTCCTCGGCTCCATCTCTGCAGCCGGCTTCCCTGCTCCGATACCTGGGAGCTCTGCCACACTCAGGCACCCCCTGGTCTTTCTGTGACCCCGAAGGTCCTGAGACCATACTGTCCCAGTGAGGATTTCACCCCCCGCTTAGCCACTAGAGCAACATCCCTCAGCAGAGCAGACTTCTAAAAGTTCCAATTTTGTGCTCTGCTGCTCTATCACTTGCTGGTGTCGGCTGATGGAGGGTCCCTCCCCCTGTGGTCTATCTTCTCGAATATTCCCAAGGTGACTTGGATTCACTTCTCCGCACGTCCTACCTTCCTGAGAGTGGTCGCTTTTCTGTTCAGAAAGTTGCTGCTATTCTCTTCTTCGATCTCCTGTTGAGTTCGTAGGTGTTCAGAATGGTTTGATAACTATCTAGCTGAATTCCTGGGGCCAGATGAAATTTAGGTCTCCTATTCCTCCGCCATCTTGCTCCTCCCTTATTTTCCAATTTAAAGAATCAGGGCTTTTTGGAGAAATGGGTGATTCTAGGCTGGGGCAGGAAATGTACAGGATGATTCTAGAATATCTTGCCATGTCCTGAAGCAAGAAAGCTATCAGAGACCAATGGTGTTGTGTCAAAGAGATTTAGGTGCCAAGTTGAAGAATTTCCCATTGGCTAAATATGGGTCAATTTGAACATCAGTTGGAGTAATAACGCTAATGGATTAAAGCACATAAAATGTGCTTGAATACATGAGATTTTAATAATAATTTAAACAAGAAACATCATTGGCCACCTTTGGAAGATGCCACAGAGCCAACGCATATAGTGGATAAATAATTCTTTTATTCTGCCTTTCTTATAGGAGCTGTATTGCACAGTAATCAAATAACTGATTAGAGAAAATTCCTCTTTATAAAGGATTCCAGTTAATGAAGGAAAGATAGAATTAGAATATCACCTTTCTGTAATCCCTAGTAAATTAATGGATTTAGGCTGTACACATCAATGACGGCTAACATTACAAAAAGAGAGTGAAGCAGCTAGAATGTTAAAATATGCCACACTATCTCCAACATACTCTTGGTTAAAAAAATTGAACCTAAGTCTAATAAATCCACTAGAATTAACTACCAAATTACAGAGAACAGAGAAAAATGTTAAACAACATCATGGAATGAAGTCCACAAAACCTAAACTGTGAGTTTTGACACATAATATATAATGTGGATTTTGACATGTATAAATTATAAGAACAGGAAAGAAGTAATAGAGGGGAGCCTGTAGGTCAAAAGGGACTTAAGAAATGTCAAATAATTGCAGTGTAGAATCCTATTGGATCCTGATGCAAACAAAATCACAAGACAGAGATAATTCAACACTGACTATAATTAATTATATAAAATTAATTCAGTAATAATTTTGTGGTCGTGTCTTAAAAGAGTCTTAATCTTTCACAGATATGTATTGAAGTGTCTGTGAAGAAAGGATACCTGGAATTTGCTTCAAAATAATACAGGGAAGGGGGAATTATAAAGATGCATACAAATCAAAATTGGCCATGGGTTGGTAATTGTTGAAGCTGGATAATAGGTATATGGAGGCTTATGATATTACTCTCTCCAGTTTTATATAATTTTAGGAATTTTCTATAATGAAAAAGCAGAAAAAACCCAGAGAGGTGTAAATAGATCTTAGTTTTCTGATTTCAGGAAATTAAATGCATTCAGCTGTCAGTGGTTGCCGCCTACTATGAGTTCCCTGGCTATTTCCAGGCATGGAGACTACATCAGAGCTTAAACACATTTTGAAACCAACTTGGTGCCCTTCAGCTTGAAAGGTATGCACAGCTAGTAGCCACAAAAAGAATATATTTCCAGTTGCTGCTGTAACAAATTACAACAAACTAGGTGGCTTAAAACAACACAAATTTATTTTATCTTATAGTTCTGGGGGTCAGAAGTCCAAAATGAGGTTCACTAAGCTCAAATCAGGTGTCAGCAAGGTTGTGTTCCTTCTAGAGGCTCTGGTGCATGGGTGGGGGGATTTGTTCTTCATTTTTTCCATCTCCTGGAGGCTGCTTCCATTTCTTAGGCCCATGTCTCCATCACTCTGATCTCTGCTTCTGTTCTCAAATTCGTCCTCTGACTCTGCTGCTTTTCTCTTTCACTTACAAGAATCCTTGTGATGACATTGATCTCACCTGGATAAATCATCTCAAAATCCTTAACTTAATCACATCCACAAAGACTTTTTTGTCATGTAAGGTAACATATTCAAAAGTTCTGGGATTAGGATGTGAATATCTTTGGGGAGCCATTATTCTGCCTACCACAAAGAGACAAGTTAGAAAACAAGATTAATAAGGGAAGATATATCAGTCAGGATTCAACCAGGATATAGGAACCCTTCTAATACTTTAAACAGAGGACATTTAACACAGAGAATTCACTACACGAGAGATGGAAGATCTGACAAGTCAAAGGATGGTGCAGTACCCCAGAGTTTAGCGATAGCAGAAGCTACTATCATTTCTAAGATGGGAGGGGGCACAGGAAAGAGGTGGTGTTAACAGGATTCAGGAGCTGGGGTGATTTTGTGAGAATCATGGTGGAGACTTCCCAGTGGAAGTTGGGAGCAAGGAGGTATGGACTATCTGGTGGGAAGCTGGACTCCCAGGGGAGACATGGACATCACTGGGAAATACAGTATGTTCATGTTATCTGTGGTAGTTGTGTTCTATAAAGTCACCACAAACACTGAATTAACAAATACTGAACCATTGCTCCTAGAGAAAATATAGGGTTAGGTTCCTGTGAGCCTCTGGTCACAGCATTTTCCTCAATCCATCAATCTATAACCTTGTTTTATGTGTTTCTGTTTAAGCACCTTACCTAAAATATATTATTGCTTCATTAACACTGAACTCATGGCCAACAGCACTGAATGAAGCTTATCTAACATGTGTATTTTCTCCCTAAGATACACCACAGCCCTCTTGTGCTCAGGAACACAAGACAGCACTTCAGCAGTATGTGTGGGGGCCATTTTAAACAGTGACATCACAGACAAAAAGCACATACATGAGAAAAATAGGACACAATACTGTCAAAAGGACCCTTACTTATAGCATAAGAATTGAAATGAGGTGGAGTGTTGCCTTGTCTGACCTCAGCTGGAGACACGTGTCAGGCAATTCAAATTTTTCACTGTTCTGTGCATGTCTGCAAATGACCATGGAAGTGTGCAAATATTGATTTGGGGATTACAAATAAATTTTAGTAAGTAGGTAAATTTGCAAATTTGGAATTCATGAATAGTGAGGCTTAACTGCACTTGCCAGGACAGAGATGGAATAATACCCTGGGTTCTTCCCATCTCCTACGTTCTAGTCTTCTACCACGGTTCTCTTTAGCTAAATCAGTTGCAAGAGAGTCTGGGAAACAGAGTTGGCAGGAGGAGGATGGAGAACACATCTGATTTCAAAGGGGCGACGCATACCACAAAAAGTTTAAAGAACTAAGATTTGGCAGTGAAAGAATGAATGGGAAACATTCAAGGACTTAATGACTGCCTTTAGATTTATAGGCCTTACAGAGAAGATGATGACAGGCTGTTTTTAATTTTCATAGAACAAGTATAAATTGATTTAAATGAAAATAAAAGCACTGGATGGAAGATTCTTTTTTTAAACATTTTTATTAAGTTTTTAATTTTAATTCCAGTATAGTTAACATACAGTGTTATATTAGTTTCAGGTGTACAATATAGTGATTCAACACTTCTATACAACACCCGGTGCTCATCACAAGTGCCCTCCTTAATCCCCATCACCTATTTCACCCATTCCCCCACCCCCCCATCTCCCCTCTGGTAACCAGCAGTTTGTCTCTATAGTTAAGAGTCTGTTGCTTGGTTTGTCTCTCCCTCTCTTTTTTCCCCTTTGCTCATTTGTGTGGTTTCTTAAATTCCACATATGAGTGAAATCACATAGTATTTGTCTTTCCCTGACTTACTGCACTTAGCATAATACTCTCTAGCTCCATCCATATCATTGCAAATGGCAAGATGTCATTCTTTTTTATGGTCAAGTAATATACCATTGTGTGTATATGTGTGTGTATATATATATACATATATGTGTGTGTATATATATATACATATATGTATGTGTATATATATATATGTGTGTGTGTATATATATATATATATATACACACCACTTCTCCTTTATCCATTCATCCATCAATGGATACATGGGCTGCTTCCATAATTTGGCTAGTGCAGATAATGCTGCAATAAACATAGGGGTGCATGTATCCCTTTGAATTAGCGTTTTTGTATTTTGGGGGTAAATAACCAGTAGTGCAATTACTGGATTGTGGGGTAGTTCTATTTTTATTTTTTGAGGAACCTCCACACTGTTTTCCACAGTGGCTGCACCAATTTTTACTGGGTTTCCTTTTCTCCACATCCTTGCCAATACTTGTTATTTCTTGTCTTTTTGATAATAGCCATTCTGACTGGTGAGGTGACATCTCATTGTGGTTTTGATTCGCATTTCCCTGATGATGAGTGATGTTGGGCATCTTTTCATATACCTGTTGGCCACCTGGATGTCTTCTTTGGAGAAATGTCTATTCATGTGTTCTGCCCATTTTTACATTGGATTATTTGTTTTTTAGGTGTTGTATGGAAGATTCATGAAAACTCTTCTACCTGTAAAAATTGAGAGATCTAAAAATACCTAAGAAAGGAAGAATGAGGAATTCCCTTCCTTAGAAATGTTAAAGGCCAGGCACCAATTTATTTACAGTTATTTGGTAGCTAGCCTAGCCAGAGATAGGTCTGAGGTCTGAGCTGGCCCTTGCTATAATTCTGTTTGTGGCTTAGGATCACCTTGAACTCTGGAGAGTAGCAAATACCACTGCAGCTGTCTCGCTGTCTTAGATCTGAGAAAGGAAAAAAATCCCTTTTGTAGCAGAAGGGTGGTGACTAGGAAGCAAATCAACCAAAAGATCATTTCAGCACAGGGGTTGGTGGTTTACTTGAGTAAGTGATTTATGACACAATGTTTTTATTTGATCTGGCATTATAGGGATAAATTATTGAGTGCTAATTGTATGTTGATAAGCTGTTCCTGCTTGAATTTATTCCTTCCTCAGTTTGTGTTAATTGGGGCATATTGGAACAGAAGGGGAATTGCCCACTTACTGCCTGGTTTGGTTTATGCTGTTGTAATTGTGTCTTCACTGTTAATTCATGTTAAATGAGTAAGGGAGCTCCTACTGGTGGACTTTTGTTTGTCTTCCATGAATGTGTATTTCTTTTTCTCAAAAATGAAATTTTAAGAATAATATCACTCCTATTTACTTGTTGGAGTTTACTCAAGTGGTAGCAGAAGGTAGGGTCAGAGGTGGACTGGCAGAAGGCTGGGGAATTTTAAATGCGTATTTTATCATTTGAAATATAAATCTTTTTTAGATAGAGCCATCATGGGAGGGGTTAGGGTGGGGGAGGTAAGAGGACAAGGTACTGAATGTTTCCTGCATAGGTGGCTTTCTCTCCCCCCCATCTCTCTGTCTCTGTCTCTCTGTCTCTCTCTCTCTCTGGCATGAAAGGTTTGGGGTGACAATGTAATGTGAGAGGCCAGCAATGAGAATCAGCATGTGTCATGTAGAGATGTGGGTATGGATGGGCTGGGGTGCTAACTACCAGATATCTGGGCCTTGTCTCTCAAGGGTCTCTGTAATAAGTACTCTAACTCCAAGTAAGTCGAGTGAGTGCAGATTTTAAGAACTCAATACAGACACGATACATAAATGGCCAGCAGGATCAGAAGTAGAAAGCTGGGTTGGGAGGCAAGGCAACCAGCAAGTGCAGAGGAAATAGTAGTAGGCCACGTGGGCACACCAGACCCAAGGGACCCAAGGGCTTTCCAAATGACTTGCTCTACATGACCCAAGGGCAGGCTTGTAAACACTAATCCTGGACACAAATTTTGCCCTCTGCCCTGGTTTTATGAATTGTGCTGGATGTGGACAGGTGTGTACCTGGCTGTAGACCAGAGAGAGGTGGGCCTGGCAGGTGGCAGGAGCTCCTGGCTATGGCAGGGACAGTGGCGCTGCTCTCCAGCCCTGCTCCTGGGACTCGGATCCCCTTCCACTTCTCCACACTTGGCTGTGACTCTCCTCCCTCTCCCAGTCTTATTCTTAGATGGCACCTATAATCTCTTTCTTCTGGCTCATCTCCCTCAAATTAAAATAGAAAAGAGTTCCATTGAATGTCACCATTCGTGCAGCTTTCCCGGTCATAGGAGAAACAAGCTCACTGGGCTCTGTGTAGAGAAAAGTGTTGAGGATTAGGTGAGTGTAGTTACCCAAAGACCCCATCACCCTGGAAGCGCTGAAAGAACCTTATAACTGGGTCATTTACCTACTGCATTGCCCTAAGGTGTGAATTGTGAGGGCAGGGTCATGTTTAAATCCCAGGAAATATCTCTAATTCATATATTAAGATTTATTTATTTGAGAGAGAGAGAGCGAGCATGTGCAAGTGGGAGAAAGGGCAGAGGGAGTGAGAAACTCAAACAGACTCCCTGCTGAGCAGGGAGCCCCATACAAGGCTTGATCCCATGACCCATGAGATCAAGACCTGAGCTGAAACCAAGAGTCAGATGCTCAACCAACTGAGCCACCCAGGCGCCCCTACCTAGTTCAAGTCACTTGGCTATTGGCTAGTTAATTAAAACAGGGGTTATAATTACAGGAAGATTAGCTAAAATATCATTGTTACTATGATGTACTTGCTCATCCTGTTGCACTTACTCATTTCCTTCTTGGTGAAGGAAGACCAGCCAAGTTGTGACAACCCCAGTCTCACTACTGCAAAACTGCTCAACTAAAACATATTCTACTGAAGCAGGCCATGGCCTAGCGGTCCTTCTTAGGGGTCACAGGAAGTAACGGAAAGGGGGCAGGAGAGGAAACAGAGCTTTGGGTCCTAGCTTGAGTTTCACTATTGACAAGACTCCTTCCATCCTTTTCCCAGGAATCTGGAGATTTCTCAGGGAAGATTCTGGCACCCAGGGAGCTGGGGCCAGGACCTGGAGCCTCTTGGCAACAGTGCCGCCTGGAGTGCTGAGACCTGGAGGGGAAGCCATGCCAGCATTCAGAAGAAAAAGCAAGGGTTCAAATCCTGGAGGTGGGGGACTAAGCTGGGATCCCAGAACTGGCTGGGAGACATGGAGTGAGCTCAGTGTCCATTGTCAGTAGGCCCCAGCCCATGTCAGTCTCCAGGTCCCAGCCACCAAGATTAGCCCATGGCCACCATGGCTTTAGATTGGAAGGAGGAAGCTAGAGCAAGAGGGGAACTGACAGCCCATACGGTGTCACCCAGCAAGGTGAAATGACTTGTCCAGGGTCACCCAGCTGGAGGTGGCAGTTAGATCTAGTTCTCTGAACTTTCAGGAATGCTTTTCTGTTATAACCTCTAGCACACCTGTGGCATCCATGTCCATTCTGACCTTGGGTAACAAGGATGCTAAAATCACCCCAACCAATCAAACAGGGAGGCAAGAAACTAAAATGGGATTCCAGAGTTATTTGAATTCCATATTAAACTGTTTTCCTATTTTTTAACATGGTCAGGTAAAAGTTTGGGTGATGTGAACAAAAGTCTTGAGAAAAATTGAGTAGTGGCCCCTCTAGTAAAGAAGATAGTTCCTGCTCTGTGGAACGGAAGGTTGACATCAATACAAATTCCTTTGGTTTTCTTGGGAAGGCTTAATCTTCTTGATTTTTTATCTCCTGGGCTGTTGTGGTTGAGATCTGGCAGGTGCAAGTTTGTTCGTGACCTTGCTTTTCATAGCGGGGTCCCCAGACCAGCAACATTAGCCTCATCTGCAAAGCGGTGGGCCCCCCTCTGGGCTTAAGGAATCGGAATCTCTAGGGATGGGCCCGGAGATCTGTGTCCTTACAAGGGCTCAAGGTGATTCTAGTGCACTCTAAGATATGAGAAGTCTTGAACTAGAATAAAAAGGCAGTGTCGAGTAAAATAATTTGAAAGGCAGTACAAAGTAATAGTTCAAACTCTGACGATTGCCAGCTAGGCGACCTTGGACAAATGAATGTCTCTCTGTGCCTTGGTTTCTGAAATGGTTGGGTCTGCTTCATAAGGTAGTTGGGAAACTCGAAGGAGATAATACAGGCAAAGCCTTGCCCATATTTTTTGGGTATTCAGTACATTTTACTTATTAACCTCATGATTACTACAATCCCAGACGTCTCTAACTCTGGCAGCTCATGGTGTGAGTTCTAGAACTTTCCTCATGTTCTCAATCTCTCTCTCTCTCTCTTTCAGAGCCTCCACAGCTCCATCCAAACCTTGTAGCTGCTTTGGAGTGAGCTCTGAAGGGCCTCCTGAGCATCTCCAATGGCTCCCTGGTTTGAATCTTCCCAGGAAATCCAGAAGGGATTAAACCATATTTGGTCCTACTTCATGCTCTAGGAAACAGGTTGTGGGAACCTTATATTCTGAGCCAAAATTCCAGACCCATTAGCCACAGGTATGAGTCTCCTTAGGCAGAGAGGGAGGCGCCAACACTGGGACTGCCCGCAGAAATCCAAAGTGTCTAGCCTTGCTGGGTTGGAGAGTCCCACTCCAGCCGTTCTTTGTGGCAACTGCCACCAGCATCCACACAGCCACTTTGGGAGCAAGAGGTCAGCCCCCTCTCCAGAGCAGCCCGTAGCCAGCCCCTGCATCACAGAATACAGAATACAGATAGGAGTGGCCGGCTGAGCGGCAGCTGCCCTTGCCTCCCTCGGGTCCACCATAATGTCTCCCTGAGGGCCAGCCCAAGCTTGGATGAGCCTTGGAAAATTAGTGAGCAATTCTGACTGGTTTAATTTTTCTCTCTGAAGAACTTGAGAGGGCTCCTGGGTGGCTCAGTCGGTTAAGCGACTGCCTTCGGCTCAGGTTATGATCCTGGAGTCCCGGGATCGAGTCCCACATCAGGCTCCCTGCTCAGCAGGGAGTCTGCTTCTCCCTCTGACCCTTCTCCCTCTCATGCTCTGACATGAAGTACGAAGGCCCCAGGTGCTCTGACATGCCTTGGGTACCCTCACAAGGCACTGACATGATTCCCAGTTTCTGGATGTGGTCACTGAGGCTCAGAGAGTCCAAGGTGTGAAGGACCCAGCTAATGAAAGTGGGACACTCTCTTTCCAAAGTTAGTGCCTTAGGAGTTCAGGGGGGCAGTTGATAGGTTTCTGGGGACAAATAATAATCTGTAAAAAATTTAGTTGATTAAAGTTAATTAATTAAAAGTTAATCAACTTGTATTGCCGAAGTTAAAGCAGTGTGGTTAAGAGGCAAAACAGACTGGACTTTGTAGTCAGGTAGTCCTGGGCTCAAATCCTGACCCCACTGAGCCTTACTGGGTTAATCCCTACCTCCCCATAGCCTTATTTTGTTCATTTGTAAAATCAAAATAATAGAACATATTCTATGGGGTCATCAAGATGAAGCGGTACAATTTATGTACACTATGTAGCTCTGTTCTTGGCAAAAGATATCTCCTCCTCTGCCCCATCTTCTTCTCCCACAAATGCTTGCTTCCAGATTAACTGGTTTGGACACATGAACATTGGCCATTTTGATTTACTCAGCTTGGGTATCATTTTATTTACCCGAGACGGTAGGGATACCCACATACTTTATTTTCATGGCCAGGCACAAGGGAGCTAGGACGATCAGCATGATGGCACAGCTCTCCTCCAGTACTGCCAAATGACCCAAATCATCATGGTTGGCCTTTTGAAATTGCCATGGTTTCATGATTTCAGGGCTCATGGTAGTTTCATGTGGCAGAGATGGGCCAGTGGTTCATCAACCTCTTTCTTTTCCTCTCAGCTAGACTATATTCCCCAGTCTCCCTTAGAGTTCAGTGATCATGGGACTGAATTCTGGCAAATAGAAGATGAATGGAAATGATGGAAATGTGGAAAGTGGGTGAAAAGCCTGGCCGCTAAGAATCTCCCACAAACCCTCCTCTCTTTCCTCATCTGCTGCCAAGATAGAGGATCAGTGAAGGGCTCTAAGGCTGGTGGGGATGGGGAACCTGGGTCTCTGCATGACTGCATGGAGCACAGTAACCATCCCACAGCCCAACCTGCACTGGACTGTGAGTGAAACATAAACTCTTACTATGTTAAGCCCCCGAGGTTTGGGGTTCCTTGTGATAGCAATTAGCCTGCCCTAAACAATACAGGCTGCTTATGACTTAGAGCAGGATATTTCCAGCCATCATTAATACTCTCTCTAGATGACCATATAAAATCAAATACCCTGGAAGGGGTAATATATTTCTTTACATTAGCATAAATTAAGTTCTAAGCTTAGCCTGCCAGGTCCATGCAAGGCCCTCCAGATATATGGCACTGATTTGACTGCAGGTACAGCTGAGGTGGGGAGACGGCCAGTGCAGTCGTTCTCAAAGCTTCAATATCACTTGCAACTTGTTAGAAATGCAAATTCTTGGGCCCCATCTTGGGTCTACTGGATTAGAAACTCCAGGAGTGGAGCCTGCTTTCCCAAGGCTTCCAGTGATTCTGGGCATCGGGCAGATATTTGAGAACACCTGCAGGAGGACCGCTAGAAACCTGCTCCCATGCAGACCAAGGGCACCAGGCAAAGGGGACAGGGGATGGGGGACCAAAGATGAGGACTTGGCAATGATTCCTTATGATTATATTGTTGATATGACACAGAGTTGAAGAATGTGATTTGTCACGTCATAGAGAATTAATTGCTATACCTGAATTCTTAGTGTTAGTCTGCTAGGGCTGCCAGAACAAAATACCACAGACTGGGTGGCTTAAACCACAGAAATTTATTGTCTCACAGGTCTGGAGGCTGGAAGTCCAAGTACAAGGTGCCGAAAGGTTTAGTTTCCTCTGAGACCTCTCTCCTTGGTTTGCAGATGGCTGCCAGCTTGCTGTCTCCTCACATGGTTGTCCCTCTGTGTGCGTATCCCCTGGTGTCTCTCAGTGGGTCCTGATGTCTCCTTCTAAAGACAGTACACAGATTGGAGTAGGGCCCTCCCCCAGAGGCCTCATTTTAACTTAATCACCTCTTTAAAAGCCTTATCTCCAGGTAGTTACACTCTGAGGTGCTGGGGGTTAGGGCTTCCCCATGTGAATTTTGGGGAGAACACAGTTCAGCCAGCAACAGCTATGTAATCTGGAATATTACTACCTTTCTAATTTTCTTGTCTCTCTTGAAACTCTCTTAAATAATCGTGGAGCCAAAGATAGTTACATGCTAACTTTATTTTAACACATTGTTTGGAGTAAAAACATGTTCGATTTTATTCTAACAGTGAAGTTAGAACTGAATGAACATTTTTGGGCAGTAAGTTGGCTGATTGAAACTGGGTGCAGATAAAAGTAATGCAAAAGGAAATGGGGCCTGTTTTAAAGAGAGTTTCCCCAAATGAATGTAGAGAGCTTGGCAAATGGGGGTGCTGGAAAACAACCTTATGATCCGCTGGAAACACATTTGGTCCTGAGTTGAGGGCCGCTTAATGCCGTGGTAAATGGAAAAAATATGTCTTTGAAATTTTGGTCTTTGGAAATAAACAGGAAGATACTTTCGTTAGGATAGAAAAATGAGTTCCTTGAGATGCTTTTGAGTCAGCTTGGCTTGTTAGTAAGCTGTGGTAATAATCCTAAAGAGTCATAATGACTGAGTAATGCAGAAGGAATTGTATAGGCAGCAAATAGAATGCGTGAAAAACAGACCAACAACTCTTCTTCCAACTCATGTTTGACCGGCTCATAGGTTTTTCCTGAGAGAACTCTTTGGCATGTCAGAGCACTGCTCTCTCTTTCATTCCGCATTCTCTGTTCATGTGTGTCTCCTCTTTCTTAGGCACCCCCCCTTCATATTAACTAGCAGGGTCATGGATTCGGTGCCCTGACTGCCAGGGTGAGCCCTGCCATACCAGCTTCAGGTAGTCTAAACTTGGGGCAATCTAGCTGCCTTTAAAATCCTACTGAATGAACTTTCTTATCATTTGTTAACTGCCAGGGCAAAGTTCACTGAAAAACATTCTCACAGCTAGTCTGAGAAACAGTGGCTGTTGAAATCCTCTGCACACAGGCACGTTAGCCTATGCTCAAAATATGCTTATGGGGCAAATTCTGATATGATTAATGTTGGCATCATTGAGCATACATTAGTGGAATTTGCATAATATAAATTTGAATAATGTTCAAGGACATTAAATGATTTCAGATTTAATAATGGTCATAATAGCTAACATTAAGGGAAGCATTATATGTCAGACATGGCTCTAAACATTTTATATAATAATGTAATTGGTCCTCACAACAGCTCTAGGAAATAGGTCCTGTTATTATACCCATTTTACAGATGAGGAAATTGAGGCACAGAAAGGTTCAGTAACTTGTCCCATATCACACAACTAGCCCCTAAGCAGCAGAACTGGGGTGTGAGCCCAGACAGACTTGTCTCCAAGCCGAGCCTTATGTGGTTGTCGTTGTTGAGTATACTGAGCCAGAAAAATGGCTTTGCCTTGCCAGGACCGGTCACATCAGAGCTGCATGGAGGCTTGTCTCTTAACACAAGGCTTTGGCAAACTGATCTTCACCCAAAAGTGTTATCTGGGGAAGTCTGAAAATGAAGTGTGAGTCTGTAGGACTGGGATCCTTGGACCTCCCCTCTGTCACTTTGGAGAAACTCTTATGCCTGCATACATTTCAGAAATGTCTCCTGAGGGCTACTCGCTGGGTCCCAAAGAACTGCAGTCTTGACTGAGACAGCCCCTGCTCTCTGGGAACACAGCAGTGTTGGGAGAGCCCAACCCGAAGACATGATGACGACCCAATCTGACAGCCCCGAGAGTAGAGGTCAGAGTCAGGAGCCGGGCCAGGGACTGGGGAAGAATTCCCAGAGGAGGTATTGACTGTGCAGAGTAGAAAAGATGAATAGAACATCACTGCTGAGTAAGTGGGAAGGGGGTGTGCCTGGGCATAGAGGGGGAAGACACGAGGGGTTCCTCAATAGGAGCACAAGTGGGGGCCATGATGAGTCCCAAGGGTTGAGGCTTGGACTGTCCTGATAGGGTACAGAGTCAGCCAAGATTTGTAAGCCAGATAGTGCCATCCACAACGACGTATTTGCTTTTTTAGCAAGATAAGTACGGATTTGTCTAACTGGAATATGGGTGATTCATGGGAGAGTATTTATTACTCCAGAAATGGCCTTATGCTAATGTGGAAGAAGTGGTGGTCTTGGTGCTCCAGATCCCTCCAGACCCCAACCCCACTTACATCTCTTTACTTGTTTGCTGATGTTTGGAGTCCCACAGTTAGAGACTTATTCCTTTGTTTAAATGCTTTTTCCTACCACGTGCAGGATATTCTCGTAAGTCACTTAAACCTAGCCATGCTAGCAGGCCCACGCAGCTTTCCTGAGGGTGGGTTTTGGTGAGACATGGAGGGAAGTGGGAAAGGAAGAGAGCGTGGGGAGGGGAGCACTAGAAGCACATGGAGAAATATAGCAGTAATCCAGAAGGGGACTCGTGACTCAGTTACTCCAAAAGATAATGTAATATCAGGGTCAAATTGGAGATAATGTGGAGTTCTGATGATTTTTCAAATGACGAATCTAAATCTTTAGCTTATTAAATACTTTAAAACCACAAAGATTTACCATAATAATTTTGAGGGGCCATTAAAGGACTTCTTAGTGGCAGACAGCAGAATCCAGTTCTGGTTAATGTAAGCAGAAAAGGAGTTCATTAAAGGATATTCAGTAGCACATAGAATCTCCAGGAGGGCTTGTGAACCAGGCACAGAGGCTCTGTCTATAGCCAGGGATGGTGACCAAAATCACACAGCAGAAGTGGTCTAGTGAGAACCCTTCTGCTTTCACTTAGGGCACAGATACTATACTAGGCACTGCCAACATCACTGATTTTGGTGCTAAATGAGTCCACCAGAACTGCCAAATTGCCTCTGAAAATCGCATCTACCTTCACCAGAATGGATTCTAGAAAATTCCGCCGCATTCTCATTCCTCTTCTTCTTCTTCTTCCTCCTCTTCCTCCTCTTCCTCTTCCTCCTCCTTCCCCCCCTCCTCACCTTCCTCCCCTCCACTTCCTCCCCCTCCTCCTCCTTCTCATCCCCTTCTTCCTCCTCTTTTTCCTCCTTCTTTTTTAAATGCCTCCCTCTTGGCTCACAAGCTTCCATGGTAAAGTGTAGCAGTGGTGCATGCAATGGGTGAGGCCAGATGTTCCCCAGTGCCAGGAATGGAAAGGCACATATCTGGCACCTTGGGGGATAGGTAGTCTCTCTCCGACCAAGACTCATAAAGGGCAGGGGAACCCCCAAACCTGAGTGCCAGGGGCTTTGAAAGGAGCGAGGAAGCCAAACAGAATGACAACCCCCCCCCAACAAAGAGTACTTTCGCACATGCTTATGATGCTGCCTGAGTTACTAAGGACAAAGGGAACTTCAAGTATGCTCATAGTGATGCTGCTAAATATTTGAAAAGTAGAGCCTTTAGGGTCTTCCACATCCACTAGTTAAAGGCCATGCTGTTATGTCAAAATAAGGAAAACAAATTGCTCAGTTTTAGAATAAGGTTTATGCTTTAGCTTTGGACTTAAGATTTTTCCCCTCTGTCTTTGTTTTCTTAAAGTGCTGTTTTTGCCATGTTCTCCAAACCTAGTGGGAAATAATGCAAATAAATATTTAAAACATATATTATGTAGCAAATAGTTCTAAGACTATGTCTTCTTATATTTCTAAAAATGAAGTCATAGTTATGGCAATAAATTTTGACTCTATTGCAGAGTGGCTCAGTCAGAAGGAGCATGTCATGTGACCATGATGACAGGCATTAATTCATAATTTGATGACTTCTCCACTTAGAATCTGGCAGCCTGACAGCCCAGCACCTGCTCAACCCCAGCAGTGAGCAAGGAGTCCCTCCACAGTAAATGAAGGGATGTGGGTATAAAGAGATGTTTTATCATTCAATATATTTTTTGGTCTCATTGTCCAAGTATGTAAAATTTAGTCTAAAGCCTTCAGGCTGACCATAAGAGACCTGAGGACCTCATCATTCTGCACAAAGCTCAAGGAGTTGCCTGGAGAAACAATTTATTTTCTGCAACTATGCAGAGGTATAAAAATGAATGGGTTATAAAGAACATTAACAATTTAGTGTTACAGTATCTCTAAAATTTTCAATGTACATACCCACTTTGGGGGAATCTGTTCTACAAAAGTGAAAACATCAGTATATAAAGATATATTCACATTATTTCAGCATTGTTTGTAGGGGGGGAAAGCCCTTGAATGTCTATTAGTAGAGTAATAGTTGAATAAATTCTGGCACATTCTTCCTGTTAACCGTGAGGTATATGCTTAAAAGAATGATTTAGATCTGTGTGTATTGACTTGGAAAGATGTGCATGTATATTGTTTTGTTTTTGAAAATAACCTCGAGATTTTATTGTCTTCATTATATAACAAAATATGAAGCTTAGAACTGGATCACTTGGCCCTTTCTCTTCTTATCTTCTCCCAGTTCAGTCTGCTTGCCTCTCTTAATAGCAGCATTCTCTTGGATCTGCTGTTGGGCTCAACACATTCAAGCCTCAACACAATCTTGTTGTGGTTTCAGCCTTTTTCCATAAAATCGGCTTAGTCTGCCCGCCATGGCCACTCTGCTTCCTGTCATAACACTGCTTTCTCTGGCCATAAAGAGAATCTTTGCCTTTCTTGGACTATGTCACTTTGTGGGGTTGGTGCATGCCACACTTCTTGCTGGAAGTCCAGCAGGTTTGAGAAACCTTCCCCATGTTTGCAAGAGCACTGTTGGCACGGAAAGAAAGCGCTATATTGTTACCTTAGAAAAGCCATTGCCAAAAGAGTATAAGAGGACAAACCCATCTTCATACAAATACCTATATGTTGTATGTTTATATTTGCTGGGGTGAGCACTGAAACGTATGTGAAAGAATATAAGCCAAAATGTCACTTTTGCTAGGGGTTAGGTGTTCGAGATTGTTTAATGTGTTACAACAAACATATATTAGTTTTGTAATTAAGACACAACACAGAGAGGAGAACTTCAGAAATTTGGTGAGGATTCAATGCAACAATATTTGTAAAATGTTTAGTATAATCCCTGGTATCTAGTAAGACTCCAAGAAATGCTGGATGTTATTGTTGGATTTTTTCCCTCCCGGGTTGATAGAGCAAACAGCAACCTGGCTCTTGCCGTCGTCCACACTATCATTTATTGCATCCGTGTTCCAGATGGCTTGTAGTCTCCGAGTCCACCGTGCACTCTCTCCGTCGCCCTTGCATGTCCAATTCCCTGAGAACCTCGAATTTCCACTCCTTCACCTGGTTAGCTGCATTGCATCTCTCGGGTCTTAACATAAGTGCCTTTGTGACCCATAAGCAAAGGCAAGAGACCTGTCCTTTCTGGTCTGTCTGTCCCATGCTGTAGTCCTCACCACCCTCGTTGGAATAGTTTGTCCGTCTGTGGGGCTCTGTCCATCCATCTTGGCATTTCAGGGCCATGGAATGGGTCCTTAATAAACACAGACAGAGTAGCTGAGTGGACAACTAACTGGCTGTATGACCGAACCAGAAGAGAGAGAGGCAGACGGGGTTTCTCAGGACAGGCTTGGGAAGTGGGACAGGTACCCTGTCGTTGTGTTTCTGTTCTCGGTGCCTGCTTGCGTTACCTAAACGTAGTGTTTTCATTTCTCAGGTTTTTGCAAAATGGAAAAGGATAAAGGTGCTGCTGCTTTTTAAATGATTAATTAGTTCAGATTATCATATAATGTCCCTCCAATTTAGAAGTTATTAACTTGCCAGAGCAGTTAATAACTATTCTTTATTAACTCTCTGTATCTGTACAAAAACCTCAGATTAACCAGTGTCAGATGAAAGCAATGGGGCAAATACATTGCAGCCTAGAAATTCCGAGAAAGGCTTTGCAGATGGTGGTTGCAGCTACAACAGAAACAAGTTGTGTGGCTCTTACTGGCAGAGGAATCATTTCTTGGCCCTGTGTAAAATATAATTCTCAAAAATGGTTAAATTAGGACTCTCCCACTGTTATACAATATATACATGTTAAAGATTTTCCTCAACTCATGAATCAAGGAGGGAGCACGGATGTTATAACTGATTTAAAAGAGAATCCAGAGAAGAGATACTTTAGGGATGGCCCACGTTAAAGTGAATAAGACAGTGGGAGCTAGAATGAAACCATAGTTAAGGCAATAAATGTTGACTCAGTTGTAGAGTGGCTCAGTCAGAATGGGCGTGTCTGGGGTGAGGGCCAGCTTTAGCAACAGAGCCTCTCCAAGTGAGGTTATACTTGAATGTACTGGAAGTTCTCTGGAAGACTGATTTGACTCCCTGGGTGGTGTTATAAAGCTGGGGGGAAAATGACATCACAAAGGTCCACATACCTACTGGAAAGACCTTATTTCCTCATCAAACAATAGATAAGATGGTGGGGGAGGGCTTTCCCTGTGTGACTGAAGGAAATGCAAAGATGTGCGACATGGAGGAAGATTTGATGGTGAGAGATTCCAGTCAGCGGCAACAGCAAAGTAAGTGCCCCCTCGGGCTAGAGCAGCCGGAGATGAGAGTGATTCAGTAACAAGCCCCATAGGGGGCAGGAGAGCAGACGGCACTGAACTGGGGAGCAGAGTGATGATGGCGGATGATCAATCAGCAGAGGGAAGGCAGAGCACAGACAAGTTACAGAAATTATAGGAAACGATCTCCATGTTGGGAAAAATTTGAGTTCTTACCCTTTTGGGGGTAGGCAAGTTATCCATCTAGTGCACTGAGAGATGAGCTGTTATAATGTCACTCAAACAAGTGTAAGGTGGCCATCTCTCAAGGGGGGTAGGCAAAAAGGATAAACAGGATTATTAGTTCGGATAAACAACATTGTTTTTAGTACAAGTGTGTCCTGTGCGACATTTGGGGCATACTTATACTAGAATTTATTTTTGCTGCTTCTCTGAAATTTACATTTAACTGGACATTCTGTATTTTGTCTGGCAATCCTAAACTGGTAGGGGATAGGACACTTCTGGATAACAGCTGTACAAACTCTTACATTTTTCATCAGGCCTACTCCCTGATCTAAATGCCACATGCAGCATGTGGCATCCTGATGGGGTTATCCTATCTACCCTTGTCCAAGGTCATGCTCTTTCTCCTTATATCCAACGCATTAGCAAGGACTGTGGATTTGACCTGTGCAATATTCTCAAATGCATGCCATTAGGTCTGCATCACTGCCGTCTGAGCTTCAGGTCAGGCTCGCACCCTCCCTGACCTAGAGATTTGCAAATTTCCTCAGTTACTCTTCCAGTTTTCATCTTCTCCCATTCCTCCTACATGGTGTCAACAAGTTGTATTTCTGGATTAAAATTTCCCCCCCAACTTACTCCCAGTGGAAGACGATTCAAACCCACGAGCAGGACCCTTCACAATCTGATCTTGTTCTATTTCCCTGGCCATAATTGCTGCCACCCTCAACTGCCCCACCCTCCTTTCGCTCTAGACACAATAGTTATTCACAACACTGAGTCTTTGCTCATGCTGTCTGCTCTGCCTGCAATGCTTTCTTCTTCTCCATCACACCACCGGCCCCTGCTTCAAAAGTCTACTTAAATATTACCTCATCTCTAAAGCATTCCTATGATCCCAAGCTCTCCTCCCCTCATCCATTGAACCTTCTTCTCCTTGTGCTTCCATTATACTATGGTGTTATTCAAGCACTTGTCAAATTCTATTGTCAGTAATCATATGTATTTGTCTTGCTCACTACACTGTGAGCTTCTCAAGGACAGAGATTATGTCTTACTCATTGTTTTAAATATACAGAACCTAGCATAGTGCATGATACAGAGTATGTATACCTTATCAGGATAAGAAGTAGCTATCTATAAGTCTTAGATCTCCATCAGTGAAGGAAATTGTCATGGAGCACTTGAAGATGAGGCTGCAACCACTGGAGGTACTAGGAAGCTAGCTGGTTAAAGATGGAATACATACAGATGCCTATTTTTCTGGTTCATTGGATTGCACACAAATGATCATGCTCACACATATTTTAGCATGAGCATATGCATGTTTATTGAGCATTAAGCATATAGGTACAGATGTCTAGCACAGAATGAAGACAGTGGGGAATAACTGCTCCTAGAACTGGAAGTTACTAGATGAGCTTTCATCACAGACTTGAGGATACTTTAAGTCTAGGAAGTTGGGAGTTAGGGAAAGAGCTTGACTTGCTGTCCTTTACATCCCTTCCAAGTGTGTAAGGCACAGATGAAACTTATCATTGTAACAAGATACACCTGATCACCTTCAACGTCGCACTTTTCAACTCTCCCAGAATGCTTCTGAATACATCCAACTTTTATACTTGGGAACACTTTCCCCTGTAGAGTTCATCATCTGGCCATGTCCTATGTATGACCCCTTAGCTAAGCCCCCAACAGTATCTGAGAAGTCAAGAGAAGAGAAATTCCTTGCAAGCATTATAGTATTAAGGGCTTTTTACTTATTTTATTTCTTCCCTCAGGATGGAAACTTGGGAATTTCTCATAGTAGACTTAAAAATTGTGTATCAGGGACTACAGGTGAAAGGAAGAGAGATAATGCAGTTTTTAAAATGTCGTCCCAGGATCACCTGCACCAGAACCCTTTGGTATGCTTGTTTAAAAAGCAGATTCCTGAGCCCAATCTTCATTTATCGAATCAGAATTTGTTGGAGAGGGGTTCAGAAAACTACATTTCAAATAAATTCCATACCATTTTATATACTATATAGATCGAGAGCTGGTAAGACAGACACATGCAACAGAGCAGACTCCACTCACAGGCGGTGAGATGGTCCACTAACCATGAGATGGGTGACAAAAGCTCACTTTCAAAAAGGGCCAAGCTCTTCAGACTGTCACTACAGCCACATTCTGGCTAATTGCTGTCATGGCTTTGCAGCTGTCCAAACTATCACCGGTGGTCAGTGAGGTTCAAAGCTGCTGCTTGCTGGCTGCAGTGTGAATCATTTGAGTTGGCAAGAGAAGCCAGGTGACTCTACGCTGAGTTAAGGGTAGATATTTCCAAGAAGACAAGACTCTGGGATAATACCTAGGATATTGGATAATGAAGCAAAGAGTGTGTTTCTCAATAGGGAAGAGAGGGCACTATGATATTCCTGGAGGCTTTTAGACACTCTGCTGGAAACCAAATAAAACTCAAGTTTTTATACTTGAATACAGTAGTACCCTTATTCATGGTTTTGCTTTCCATGATTTCAGTTACTCATGGTCAACGGTGGTCTGGAAGCAGGTGATCTCCTTCTGATGTATCGTCAGAAGATCAGTAGCAGCCTAACACTACGTCACAGCGCCTGCGTCATGCACCTCACTTCATCTCATCACACAGACATTTTATCACCTCACATCAACACAAGATGGGTGAGTACAATAAATTATTTTGAGAGAGCGAGGGAGACCACATTCACGTGATTTTTATCATAGTAATTTTTTTTACCGTTGTTCTATTTTATTATTAGTTATTGTTGTTAATTTCTCACTCTGCCTAATTTGCGAATTAAATTTTATCATAATTATGTATGTATTAGAAAAAGAGTCTATAAAGGGCTTGGTACTATCCATGGTTTCAGGCATCCACTGTGGGTCTTGGAACATATTCCCCTGCAGATAAGGGGGAGAACACTGTATTCAGTTTTAAAACTTTATTACTATGGTATAAATAATTAATTAAACACTTATTACCCACCCTTGTATTTCAGAGGTAGAAATGTTGGCATTTGATACATGATGTAAAGAAATGTCCCATGTGGCACAAAATTGGTGTCTTCTCCTTGAGCCTCAGGCTACAACTTGAATCTGTAGCTTTTGTCATTGTTTATATGAATCCAAAATAGAAAAGATGATTATGAGATCATGCTTCTTCAGTCTCTTCCTGCCTACCTAAACCTCCGTGCCTCTCTTTCCCAGTTGGCGCCAGTTGCCTGCATGAGCGCAGAACTCACTGGAAGCACCTGGTCCTTCTGCTCTTCTGTGAACCATTCTCTTCCTTCTCACTTCCTCTCTGATGGAAAACTTTAATTCACCCTAAAATATTTCTCAGCCACAGCCCTGGAGCTCTCAGCATTTTGCATACCCCTTGTCTTAAGAGGCTAAAACTTTCCCTTTCCTTTGTGAGTAAACAGACAGCTGAAGCACTTATAATGGAAAAGCACCCCAAGTCTGGGGGAGGCTTAGCTAGATCATGACTTTGGTAGGACTGCATAATTATAACAGTGACTCCTGTGGGTTTGACGCTATTTCTTTTAATACTTTCAACATGGGTGCTGTTATTACCATTTTGCCAGTATATTTAGGCTTAGAAAGGTTAACTGCACCAGCTAGAGAATGGTGAACTCAGGATTTGATTTCCAGCTCTGCATGGCTCCAGCTCCCAAGTTCTCTACATCAACCAGGACATTTGGTGGGAATGACTGGTAAAGAGGGTCTATACCTGTGTAAATAGATTTGTCACAGCTAATCTTCTTTTGCCCTTTAGTGGCCTGGTACAACTGAATCAGGGCAGATCTCGCAGCTATCTCAGGTTTAGTTTTAGTGTGTATGGAAGAAACAGAAGCATCCAGAGTGCTAGCAAGAGAGTAGTGGGGAATCCAGAAGGACGTCTAAGACAAAGGGAGTAGCAGAGGAACCAACAGGCATGTGCTGTATACGAGCAGAATCAAAGATGTATGCTGCCACCATACACAATTCCAGCTGATGTAGTACGAATCTACCTTAGAGTCATTTGCCAATATCTGTGAAAACTAAAAAACTGAGTTTTTTGCATTGATTTTCAATTTTTCCTACAAGGGACCAAATGATGTAATTCAATGGTTTTCAAACAACAACAAGAAAAATCAGTAGAATTTGTGTCTTTATACTAATTCTAGCCAGCCTGATGGCCTTGGGGAAGTTTGCATGTCAGCCCCTTCCTCTGAAAGATGGTGGAGATGATGTTGATGACACGTGGTCTTCCAACCTCCTAGAGCTGTTAAGAACTAGAAAACCAGAGATCTTATATAAATATCTAGTGGTGTTATTTTGCAGTCACTCGTGGTGGTACTCTCAATCTTTGAATATTTTATTTCTTTTGGAAAAGTTTATGTCTAATAAGTGCTTTTTGATACTCAAGAATTTTGTACCATGTACCCAGCTTTCCTAGTGGGTTAGGATATTCCCATTTCTCTTACTTTTCTGTTAGCCATTTTGACTTCAAATCCTATTTGGTAAGAGGGTAGGGGGTCCCCGAGACCACCTCTAGGTTTGGTAACTCACTAGGAGCTCTCACACACACTCACGGGACTCATCACATGATTATAGTGAAAAGGGACAAAGCAAAATCAGCACAGGGAAAAGGTGCATGGGGCAAAGCCTAGAGGAAACCAGGCACAAGCTTCTAAGGATCCTCTCCCTGTGGAGTCACACAGGCTACGTGTACTCCCTCCAAAATCAAATTGTAACACCACATGTGAAATGTTATCTACCAGGGAAGCTTCGTAGAGACTCATTGCCCCAGGTTCTTACTGGGGCTGATCACATAGGCTCCCTCTGCCTAGCATGTATCAAGAGTCCAAGGCTGCTATGTTCATTCTTTTCTGCTCAGTAAGCTTCAATCTTTTTTTCCCTAGTCACCTGTTTAAACAATGTGGATATAAAAATACCTCAGGAAAATTTGGTAATGTTATTTTCACACTGATGCCAGCATATCTGAGATGAAAGTTCTCATTCAAACTCTCTGAACTCAGATAATTTACTCAGCTCCTATAAAAGCTCACCATTGTATGATGAAGTGAAATGAAAATAACAAAAATGAAACAAAAATCTAAAAGGAAGACTATAACATTTAGAGATATTATAGCAAAACATTGTTTCTTGTACAGAAAGTTTCATTAAAATACTTAAATCTAAGTCTATCCCTAAAGCCCAACATTTTTGTGTACAAGAGGATCATGAAAATAACTCTGAAAGCTCGTGTATTAATTAGATAAATGTTAAGCAGCTCTAACAAGAGACACAATAACAAGGTAACTTGCAAAACAAAGATGTTTATTGTCGCACACATAATGTTCCAAGGTGAGCGGTTCAGATGGTTAAGGCTTCTCTGTCAGTTCCATCAGGGACTCAGCTGATGGCAGCCCTGCCATTAGCATCCAGTGGTTTTCCAAGTTCTGGCCATTAGGGCCTGAAGAAAGGGGTTATGAGTGCAAGTCCAGAGCCTGCAATTTCCTCTTAAGCAATGAAAATTGCTCCCATCAGTTCTGCTTATAGTGTATTGTTGAGAAATTGGTCACATGACCACATCTAGCTGCAAGGGAAGCTGAGAAATGTAACTGAGCTACAAGCCTAGGAAGGAGGGAAGAACAACTTTTGGTGGACTGCTAGCCATCTCCCCATGGCCGTAAGAGTTTTCCATTACAGGTGTAAACCAGGATATTTAGCACTTTATTTAGAGATTCATAACTTCCCAAGTAATTGCAGAACAGATCAAGACATTTTCTAGAATGATATTCAAGCTATCACTTTAAAGAGTACTATAATAGGGGTGCCTGGTTGGCTCAGTCTACAGAGCTTGTGACTTTTGATCTCAGGATTGTGAGTTCAAGCCCCACGTTGGGTGTAGAGCTTACTTCAAAAAAAAAAAAAAAGAGTGCTCTAATAATCTGCAGCATGAGAAATTCCAAGATGGAGAACTCATGCTGACAACTTACCTAAATGCTTTCATTGTATTTTTATTCTTTTTTTTTTTTTAAAGATTTTATTTATTTATTTGACAGAGAGAGACACAGTGAGAGAGGGAACACAAGCAGGGGGAGGGGAGAAGGAGAAGCAGGCCTCCCGCGGAGCGGGGAGCCCGATGCGGGGCTCGATCCCAGGACCCTGAGATCATGACCCGAGCCGAAGGCAGACGCTTAACGACTGAGCCACTCAGGTGCCCCTATTTTTATTATTCTTTTTTTTTTTTTTTTCCCCATTCTTCTTTTTTTTTTTTTAATTTTTTTATTCTTATGTTAATCCCCTTACATTACAACATTAGTTTTAGATGAAGTCTTCCATGATTCATTGTTTGTGCACAACACCCAGTGCTCCATGCAGAATGTGCCCTCCTAAATACCCACCACCAGGCTAACCCATCCTCCCACCCCCCTCCCCTCTAGAACCCTGTTTGTTTTTCAGAGTCCATCATCTCTCATGGTTCGTCTACCCCTCCGATTTCCCCCGCTTCATTCTTCCCCTCCCGCTACCTTCTTCTTCTTCTTCTTCTTTTTTTTCTTAACATATATTGCATTATTTGTTTCAGAGGTACAGATCTGAGATTCAACAGTCTTGCACAATTCACAGCGCTTACCAGAGCACATACACTCCCCCGTGTCTATCACCCAGTCCCCCCATCCCTCCCACCCCACCCCCCACTCCAACAACACTCAGTTTGTTTCCTGCGATTAAGAATTCCTCATATCAGTGAGATCATATGATACATGTCTTTCTCTGTTTGACTTATTTCACTCAACATAATACCCTCCAGTTCCATCCACGTCGTTGCAAATGGCAAGATCTCATTCCCTTTGATGGCTGCATAATATTCCATTGTATATATATACCACATCTTCTTTATCCATTCATCTGTCGATGGACATCTTGGCTCTTTCCACAGTTTGGCTATTGTGGACATTGCTGCTATAAACATCGGGGTGCACGTACCCCTTCGGATCCCTACTTTTGTATCTTTGGGGTAAATACCCAGTAGTGCAATTGCTGGATCATATGGTAGCTCTATTTTCAACTTTTTGAGGAACCTCCATACAGTTTTCCAGAGTGGCTGCACCAGTTTGCATTCCCACCAACAGTGTAGGAGGGTTCCCCTTTCTCCGCATCCCCGCCAACATCTGTCGTTTCCTGACTTGTTAATTTTAGCCATTCTGACTGGTGTGAGGTGATATCTCATTGAGGTTTTGATTTGGATTTCCCTGATGCCGAGCGATATTGAGCACTTTTTCATGTGTCTGTTGGCCATTTGGATGTCTTCTTTGGAAAAATGTCTGTTCATGTCTTCTGCCCATTTCTTAATTGGATTCTTTGTTCTTTGGGTGTTGAGTTTGATGAGTTCTTTATAGATTTTGGATACTAGCCCTTTATCTGATATGTCATTTGCAAATATCTTCTCCCATTCTGTCGGTTGTCTTTTGGTTTTCTTAACTGTTTCCTTTGCTTTGCAAAAGCTTTTTATCTTGATGAAGTCCCAATAGTTCATTTTTGCCCTTGCTTCCCTTGCCTTTGGCGATGTTTCTAGGAAGAAGTTGCTTCGGCTGAGGTCAAAGAGGTTGTTGCCTGTGTTCTCCTTTAGGATTTTGATGGACTCCTGTCTCACATTGAGGTCTTTCAGCCATTTGGAGTCTATTTTTGTGTGTGGTGTAAGGAAGTGGTCCAGTTTCATTCTTCTGCATGTGTCTATCCAATTTTCCCAACACCATTTGTTGAAGAGACTGTCTTTGTTCCATTGGACATTCTTTCCTGCTTTGTCGAAGATTAGTTGACCATAGAGTTGAGGGTCCATTTCTGGGCTCTCTATTCTGTTCCATTGATCTATGTGTCTGTTTTTGTGCCAGTACCATGCTGTCTTGATGATGACAGCTTTGTAATAGAGCTTGAAGTCCGGAATTGTGATGCCACCAGCTTTGCTTTTCTTTTTCAATATTCCTCTGGCTATGCGGGGTCTTTTCTGGTTCCATACAAATTTTAGGATTATTTGTTCCATTTCTTTGAAAAAAGTGGATGGTATTTTGATGGGGATTGCATTGAATGTGTAGATTGCTCTAGGTAGCATTGACATCTTCACAATATTTGTTCTTCCAATCCATGAGCATGGAACGTTTTTCCATTTCTTTGTGTCTTCCTCAATTTCTTTCATGAGTATTTTATAGTTTTCTGAGTACAGATCCTTTGTCTCTTTGGTTAGATTTATTCCTAGGTATCTTATGGTTTTGGGTGCAATTGTAAATGGGATCGACTCCTTAATTTCTCTTTCTTCTGTCTTGTTGTTGGTGTATAGGAATGCCACTGACTTCTGTGCATTGATTTTATATCCTGCCACTTTACTGAATTCCTGTATGAGTTCTAGCAGTTTTGGGGTGGAGTCTTTTGGGTTTTCCACATAAAGTATCATATCATCTGCAAAGAGTGAGAGTTTCACTTCTTCTTTGCCAATTTGGATGCCTTTGATTTCTTTTTGTTGTCTGATTGCTGTGGCTAGGACTTCCAATACTATGTTGAATAGCAGTGGTGATAGTGGACATCCCTGCCGCGTTCCTGACCTTAGGGGGAAAGCTCTCAGTTTTTCCCCATTGAGAATAATATTTGCTCTAGGTTTTTCATAGATGGCTTTTATGATATTGAGGTATGTACCCTCTATCCCTATACTCTGAAGAGTTTTGATCAAGAAAGGATGCTGTACTTTGTCAAAAGCTTTTTCTGCATCTATTGAGAGGATCATATGATTCTTGTTCTTTCCTTTGTTAATGTACTGTATCACATTGATTGATTTGCGGATGTTGAACCAACCTTGCAGCCCAGGGATAAATCCCACTTGGTCATGGTGAATAATCCTCTTAATGTACTGTTGGATCCTATTGGCTAGTATTTTGGTGAGAATTTTTGCATCCATGTTCATCAGGGATATTGGTCTGTAATTCTCCTTTTTGATGGGGTCTTTGTCTGGTTTGGGGATCAAGGTAATGCTGGCCTCATAAAATGAGTTTGGAAGTTTTCCTTCCGTTTCTATTTTTTGGAACAGTTTCAGAAGAATAGGTATTAATTCTTCTTGAAATGTTTGGTAGAATTCCCCTGGGAAGCCATCTGGCCCTGGGCTTTTGTTTTTTGGGAGATTTTTGATGACTGCTTCAATTTCCTTAGTGGTTATAGGTCTGTTCAGGTTTTCTATTTCATCCTGGTTCAGTTTTGGTAGTTGATACATCTCTAGGAATGCATCCATCTCTTCCAGGTTATCTAATTTGCTGGCATAGAGTTGCTCATAATATGTTCTTATAATTGTTTGTATTTCTTTGGTGTTGGTTGTGATCTCTCCTCTTTCATTCATGATTTTGTTGATTTGGGTCATTTCTCTTCTCTTTTTGATAAGTCTGGCCAGGGGTTTATCAATCTTGTTAATTCTTTCAAAGAACCAGCTCCTAGTTTCGTTGATCTGTTCTACTGTTCTTTTAGTTTCTATTTCATTGATTTCTGCTCTGATCTTTATGATTTCTCTTCTCCTGCTGGGTTTAGGCTTTATTTGCTGTTCTTTCTCCAGCTCCTTTAGGTGTAGGGTTAGGTTGTGTACTTGAGACCTTTCTTTTTTCTTGAGAAAGGCTTGTATTGCTATATACTTTCCTCTTAGGACTGCCTTTGCTGCATCCCAAAGATTTTGAACAGTTGTGTTTTCATTTTCATTGGTTTCCATGTATTTTTTTAATTCTTTAATTTCCTGGTTGACCCATTCATTCTTCAGTAGGATGCTCTTTAGCCTCCATGTATTTGAATTCTTTCCGACTTTCCTCTTGGGATTGAGTTCTAGTTTCAAAGCATTGTGGTCTGAAAATAGGCAGGGAATGATCCCAATCTTTTGGTATTTTTATTATTCTTGATAGTTTTACCCCAACTCTAGTTATACATTATTTCTCTTAAGTTTGCTCTTTTGTGCAATATGTAATATTTCCTGCCCCAAAACCATTCCTTCACAAAGGGCTTTAGTTCTGTTGAATGCCTTTTAACCTCTATATTATAATTATGATTTCAAGGTTCAGTTATACTTCCTTAATGTAAATCTAGGGAAATTGAAAAATAACCCACCTCATTTCCACTTTTTACATTTATACCACATCAGTTATCTTACTTATGGATATAACATAATATCCAACTCCGTGAGGGTATTACATTTATAATTGACTTGCTTATATTTTCATTCTTGACACGCAAACAGTAGAATTTGATTTGTAAAGTTTAAAATTGCCTTATAAAACTGTTCACAAGGTTCTTTTGTTGTTTTATTGTATAATCTCCTATGATTTCTGTGGCTTCATTTTGAAGTCGGTGTGAGTAAAAGGGGGTAGGTGCTAGATACTGATGACCAGTAATAAGCCTTCATATGCTTCATTGGTTGGGAACACATAAAAACTGGGTCATTGACTTGGCCATTTATTTTTTTTCAGTTCCATATTCCGAGATTTTTGTATCACACCCACACACAGACACTACACTGCACACGTGCATACTTATGTGTGTAGGTATATATTTTCCATTTTAGCTGTCTTTGTTCTAAATGTGAAAAAAACTCCACACACGCAAAAAAGTATCCCATGCTGAAAGTGTGGCCCCTTATGTACTGAGATGATACCACTGTGCACCATGATAAAAAATTTCATTTTGAGTTGTCTCTTGGTGGTGGAGGCAGCTTTGAACGGAGTCCCTGATATGATCAAGAGGAGTCATTCACCAGGTGCCAGATTTGACTTAGGCACAGAGCATGTGATCAGAGGACAGGATGCAATTAACCAGTTCGTACGGATCAAACCTATGCCCTAGGATTTACACAGGACACTGAACCAAACTGCTGCAGACAAATAATCCTTCAGTGCTTTGAATTTACAGAGTGCTTTAAATATATATCGTTCTCTCCCCCCAAACTATTGCTAATCTATTAGCTCCTGAAGGTTTCATGAAAGTCTAGAAAGGTATGAAGAGAGAAGCATGACTAAATATGTTTTTCTTTATTTTTTCATTTTCTCCTTCCTCCCTCCTCTACCCCCTTCCTCCCTCCCTCCCTTCCTTTCTTCTTTATTTTCTTTATTATTCACAGAAAGAGAAACTAAAGGGGCAGAGATCTTTAAGTAAAATCTTTAGAGTTGAAATCTATTAGCTGCAAACCCAGTGTAATTGTTGCCATATAAGAATGTAGATGGAGACAGAGGAAAGTGTGTGAGGTGTGTGTGTGTGTGTGTGTGTGTGTGTGTGTGTTGGGTGAGGGGAGTAAAGCAGTTCACAGGTGTTTCTACTTCAGATCTTTCCCTGATTATCCAAACCACTGTATCTTGGAAGGCACCCTAGGAGTCATCTGGATCAACTTCCCACCACCGCATGGCACCACTCCTTGATCTGGCTTTCTCGTGATCATTTCACAGATGAGATGCTCATATCTCACAAGGCAGCATATCCTAGTTTGGATCATTTGTGCTCTAAGAATGTATATTGGATTGAAATTTGCCTTCCTGTGACTTCTGTCTCATATGGGAATACATAGACAGGTGTAACCTTGCCTTGACAATCTCTAGTCTAGACATGTGATAACACCTATCATGACTTCACCAAGTTTTCTCCCCTCCAGCAATTTCTCTCTTTTATTTCCTACAGCTTTGCCTCTCTATGTTTATATTGCATTTTGTCCCTGTCCCTCTTAAGATGTACAGGGTACTGAGAGCCAGACTCCAGCCCAGAGAACAATGGGAAGTTACTTTCCCAGAGTTGAAAGCCATGTGTAAGGGGAGATTCAAAGAATCTCCAGGGGAAGAGGCTGGCAACGTTATCCTGACGCTGTCCCAAGGTAAGTTACCTACCTTTTGTCTACTTCTGTTTTTCCATCTATAAACTGATGATGCTAGGAATAAATGAAATAATGCTTGTGAGTAGTTTGGAAGAGTGCCGAACACATAAGTCTATGTGTGAGCTGTCAGTACATTTATATTTTTGGCAGTCATGCCACATTTTAGCACATTCTGAACTTTTGGTTAACTGAAGACCATGGCCATTTATGTACAAACCACTAAAAATCAATATCCCTTCTCTCTTATATATGTATGTGTGTGTACAGTTTGTACGTGAGTGTATTTGGACCTACATGAAGGACTCCATCCCTGTTAAAATTCCTCTGACTTATTTTAGTATATCTTCCAGCTTAAGTTTTTTCAATCTTGATGGTGTCATCCTACATAGCAAGTCTCCCTTCCCATCTGTTCTCTGGGGGTTTGCTAGGCATGCCTTTTGTGACTTCTACCTTATTATTGAAAAAAGGAAGCCAAATAAGACCGGAACAATTATGTCATCATCCAGCCTGCACTTACTTATCTAGTCCATGATAGTATAAGCTATTTAATTTCATGTTTGTCCAAAATCAAGATATCCCCCTTGCAAGGATTCTGTATTGACTTACCATTAAGTATTCATATATTAGCACAAGGGAAGGAGATTAGTTTGGCATGGCTTATTTATAAAGCACATTTTTGGTTTGCTCCTTCCTCAATTCTCCCAGCTATTAATAAATCACATTAAATACATGTGGCATTGGCTATAATACGTACAGCTACTGTCATAATTTGGCTTATGGACTTGGCCAGAACATACAATTTCACTAGTTGAGGGCCAAATGCAAGTGTGTATTTCTGGTTTAGCAGAAACTAGTTATTATTAATCCAACTATGAGTTCTATTTTACAATTATAACCTGTGAAAATACCCTCTTTTTTCCTCAAAGCCCAGTTCTTCATAGACTATATCTATTTCTCTTTATAAATATATGATCCCCAACAAAGAAAAGAGAGAAAACCAAATAGAAAAGCATGTCCAGAGACTCCTACTTATTTCTTTGGAATGATCCAGGAAGTAAGTAACAGAAGGAGTAAAAGTCATATTTCCTCTCTCCTCACCCAGTATTTTCTCCCCAGAGCAACCCTGCATTGCATTGGCCCTTGTCTCTCTCATCGGACCACCTTATCTGGTAGGATTTTGACCAGAACCTTCAGATAGGCTGGTTCACATGCAGCTTACGTGTTTGAACTAACTCACCTCTGAGTCTTTTGAGGTTCATCTGTCACTAATTTGCAGTAATTGTTTTCACATTGTTGATCTCTCAGAACATAAAACGTATTTGCTAATAATAAAGGGGCTGTGATTTCATTAAAGGTGTGTTACATTTCAAGGGGGAATACAATATTTTATGAAAAACAAAAGGAACCTTGTCATATTCTATTAAAGTAATCTCCTAACCTCCACTGAAATTGCCTGAGGACTTACATGGCTCCTAATTATACGCAGTCTACCTTGGATTTTCACGTAATTTAAATGAATGGGTCTTGTACTGAACATCTCATTTTTAAATTACTCAATGTCTCTTATTTAAATTGTTCAAACTCAGTGTTTTGACCTCCTTTTTCAAAGAGTCACCTAAGAGAATAGAAGATTCTGGAAAAAAAGAAAACCTATCTCTCAGAAAGTTATCAAATTACTCATTATTTTTTTAGACTTGACTAGTTCTACTTTACTAAAATACGGAAGGGATTTTGCCATAGAATGAAAGGAATGGATGGATAGGTTGAAGTCAAGGGTTTTATTTCCCTAAACGTTTCCCAGCAAGATTAGAAAATACGTATTACTGCTACCTTAAAATCTGATCAATAGGACTTGCCCACTGCTATCTATATTAAAAGGGAAGTAAACTGCCAGATTGTAAACACAGCTTGTGTTGCCTCCTTTCTGACATTTGAATGAAACTTCAGTCCTCTTGGGATCTGAATTTAGTTTTGACAAAAGGCAGCTCTCTGTTTCAACAAGGGTTAAAAAGAAATCACCTCTTCGTGTCTCCTTCTTAACCTAATTGTCCTTAAAGTGGTCATTTTAATGAACTCGGGTATAGATGTGAGGAAAAATTCTAAATCAGTGGGAATTTCTGAGTCTTTGGTTTGAGGTGGGCTTTGAATGTTTGGAGAATGTTTTCATTCTCAGTTGGACGGGGATGTGAGGAAGTGCAGAGTGGGAGTGTGAGAGGTGGGGAGTGTTCATTACTTCCTGGCTGTACCTAAAGCTGGGTGCAAAAAAAAAAAAACAACAAAGAGAGAGAGAGAGAAAGAAAATCAAGCTTTTGGTCAACTTAAAACATATTGCTTTTCATGTCATACTTCATTGTTATAGGTTCTGTTGGGTAAACCTTTCCTTACATTACCATGTGCATTTACCGTAGCGGGAATTCTCATTGAAGTGCACAGATACGGGTGAACAAAAACTGTCTGGTAAAGTGTTATGTATGAGCATGGGCCAGGGGTAAATAATAATGGTATTAATAACAAATATAAGAATAAAATGTAATAATAGTAAGTGGTATTTACTGAGGACTCACTCTGTGCCCAACAAGAATAAGTCTTTTTACGTGTACCAACTACTTTCGCTCTCTCAACAACCCTATACATGGTAGGCACCACTATCCTCACTTTTCAGGCAAGGAAACTGAGGCACAAGGAGGTAAGGAAATTAATCAAGTTGCCTCAGCTTTAGGCCAGTGCTACTTACATAGTTTGCTTTTTCTGTTATGAGCTTAGATTTTTAGAAGCAACTGTCGCCAGTAACTCATAGGAGAGGCATCATCCACACTCCAAATGGACTAGACCAGAGTCCTGTTCTGTTCTGTTGTCTTCATGATGCCATATCAACTCCCAGTGACACTAATTAACAGTAATGTTTGGGGGAGGGACACTGGTGGGGAGTGAGAAGTAGCCCTGTCACTGTGAAGAACTAAGACAAAAGCAAAAACTTCTAGGATAGAGCTCTGAGAAATGAATAGGACTTGCATTTTGGTCACTCATGGATCCATTCAGCAAATATTCATTGAGCATCGACCGTGTGCCTGGCACCCCATTGTCAGCTGTGGGGACACCGTAGTGATCCCAACACATAGGCTTTTCCTCTTCTGGAGATGACAGAGCCTCTTAAGCGAAGTTACTTTTCACTCACACTGTTTAGATTTTCAGTTGTCTACAATTTTCTGCTTTCAAGGATCTTCCTTCTGTGTTTCAGCTACTTGTCTGGAACCTTCTCCATATAAACAAGTTTATTTTCTGAGGCACGGAAACGGATTATACGCACCCAGTCCATAGGATCAGAGGAAGGAAAAGCTTCTTCAGGTTATTTAAAATCTGCATAAAGATACACAAGCATGACTTATATAGTCCTGGGCGCAGGACCAAGAATGTGCTGATCACATCTACGACTACAAAACTGCATAAAGACCCACATTAAAACAGTAATAACAGAGAAATGAAAAAAAAAAAAGTCTTGGAGACAGAGCAGAAAGGGTTCTTGAATTAAATTACTTTTATCTGGGCTCATTCACTTAAGGATGCAATCAACTCACTATTTCAGCAGCTTGGGACCTTAGAAATGCATTTCAAGATTAATTATAAAATGAATTCTTTAAAATGGAAAAATATACTACTTTCCTATTACTCTTAACAACAGTCTGGTTAATGAAGTCTTGAAGCAGTTTAGTGGTTTGACTGCCACCTACTGTTCATTTTTTGACACAACTCACATATGTAACTTGGCAGGAGGTAAGAAAAACGCCTTAGGCGAACCTATTTTTTTAAAGAATTTAACATATGGGCTGTAACATAATTATTTTAAAAATTTAAGAGATTGAAAAAATGTGATTGATTTCATTTCAAATCGCTACAGTTGTCTTAGTAGTTTATGACAGTTACATTGGTTAAAAATGCAAGTTCTGTGGCATTCTAAAAACATGTATATATGTATACACATGTATATACAGGACATTTCCTTTAGTCCTGACAATTTTTATACTGGCAATTTACAAAAATTTCCACAAATATGTATTTGTCAACCTCAAAATATCATCTTATGAAGCTGGCCTCTGATCTTTAAAACGGAAAAAAGATCTTTATCATCATACTTCTATGCTTACACGGCTGGTGCAGACTTCTAAAATACAAGCACTTCTTCTACTTCAATAAGGAGCTCAAGTACTGTACATCTCCAGTTATTTCAGAATGCCCCAGGCTTTTGAGAGAAACCTGTTCAGTTAACACTGCCTTCCTGAGATTCTGTTAAATGCTTAGGACTCAGTAGGCAGGATGGGTCAGTGCATTTTTCTCTCTCCTACCTAAATTACTTATTGTAGAGTGAGAACTCATCTTCTGGATATGACAATGCTGTTTAGTGTCTAAATGTAGAATCTTGGTGGAAACTTTATAAACACATGATCCTCAGGCATAGTCTTTGTGAGTCATTTTATTTTTTAAATTGTGCCTTTTCAAGTCTTGGTACTAAATTGTACATGTAAAGAAAAATTGCAAACTGTTAATGTGTTTTTCTTGAGGTATTACATACATGTATATGCTTTCGTGTTTTTAAGTGTGCTTGTAGATTGCTTCATTCACACTTAAATCTAGTTATATTTACTATTTTTTCATAGCGTAAGGGAAAAATCACCCAGAATATTTTGGCCTTATTAAAATGTACTTCCTGCTAAAGCTATGTTGCAGTTTTCCATATAAAATGGTGCCAACAGATTCTAACATTCTAGAAATCTTGTCAGCTAACATTTCTTTTCTCTACCAGGGACAGGTATGGAGTGGTGGTGGTTTTATTTGTTAAGACAGTATTGGGGAAAGGCAACATAAATATCCGAATTTACTTTTTGCCATAATAGTATTTTTTTCTGATATATGAAATAGCCATCTTAGATTCAAAAATCACTATGAGGTCTGTGATTAGGCCTCTCCGTATAGAGTTTTACAGATAAATGCACATTGCTTGAAAATTTGTTCTTAATGGTGCCAGTAATCTAGATATAAAACAAAAGCTTTTCATGTGGCTTTATTTACAGTGGCACTATAGAATTTATAAAACTGGTATAAGATGATATTAAGCAACATGAGCAAATGTGATCAAATGCTGGTTTTTATAGCCTCTCCCCCGTAGCGATCCCACCCAATAACAGAAACACCAATCCAAAGCCAAAGAAAAATAGTTTTACCTAAAATATTGGCAAAGAAGCTGAAACAAATAAAATTAGGCTGACCTTTTAATAAATGTCTGGTCATTGATTTAAATTCACATTTTTCTTTCTCTGAGCAATGCTGACGAGTCCTGTTAGAATACAAGCATGTATAATAACTCGGACACAACCATTTTTATTTCTTTTGTGTGTCATTACTGAAAGATTGAAGCAAGCTTCACCTAAGTGTAGTGATGCAAAAATAATAGTACCCCAGCCAGGCTGCGCAAGAGCGAAGGCGAACAAGGGCTTCGTATTAAAGTGCCTTCTAGGTAGCTGACATGACGCATCTAGTCAGACGTAAATAATGACAGACGGAAACTATCATGAGGTCTGTGAAGCATCAACATACTGCTATCATTTTCTCTCTAACCTCGCCTTGCTAGCAGCTCTCAGCCTTATAGGCTGAGAGATCATTTAAAAAGCAAATCCTAATGACTCTGCCCACTGTAACAACAGTCAGCCAGATTGGCATCAATTTAGCTCAGTCTAGAAACTCAGGAGAACAGCCATTGTTGACTTGTGACACCCTAAACTCCAGTTGTTCTCCACATACTGACCCCCGCCCCCAAGGCTACCCCTTCCCCACGGCTATTTCCGTGCCTTGCAAAAAGATTCTGCTCCCTGGTAGGAAAATGGCTCGTCTAGGTTATTTGCTTGGCACTCTGTCCCTAATTTCTTAGACTGCACTATTTTTCTGGACTAGCTCATTTGGTACAAAATGCTTTGAGCACCCCCTCCCTTTCTCCACGGGCCACACATTATTTAGTGTGTGTTATGCATGCACAGGGTAACAGTGGGTAAATAACATCCCAGTGCCCCTGTAGCTTAAGACTAACACGGTTATGGTTCAGATAAACATGCCTGTGCGTGGCTGCCATAAGCAATGTGGAAAGGCAGAACAATTTTGCAGATGCAGTCCCAGGAAGATAAAAAAAAAGCTGTCTTGTCCAGATTCAATAGGATCTATTCACCAAGAAATCTGTGATAAAGCAGTCGCAGGTTTTATTTGTTAAGACAGTGGTAACTTTGCAAGCCGGTGGGAACTGAGGCTGATGTACAATAGGATAATAGCATTATCACTTTGCAAATCAGCATGTGGCTCTGCTTGGGTGCCGCCAGAAGGGCACGGGGTTCTGAGAGCTCTAGCTGCCAACCTGAAAAGGCAAGATCAGACTGCCTGGCTGGGAGTGCAAATGTATGAGGATAAACTGCCATGAATCTTCTTCCGCTTGGTTAAAAACACATTGCATATGTGTGTTTTTACTGTTTTGTGAGAGGCTAGGAGATGAATGCATGGACCTGAGTCTGTGTGTGAGTATGTGAGTGTGCGTGAGTGTGTGTGAGTGCGGGGGAAGGGGGGGAAAGTGGGTAGGAAACAGAAAAGAATGGGGGACTCTCACAATAGCCCATCTGAATGGAGAGCTATTGATCTCACTTCATAACACTTTAATCTCCAACTAAACATCTCACTTACCTCGTGTAAAAGAGATGCCAAGTTGAAATAAATAATAAGCACACAATATTTTAAGGACTTTTGAATTTTGCATGGTAATAAATATTAATGCGGCTTGTGACTCCCCAAGAAAATAGAAGGCACTTAATTCTGTTGTTGATATCAGGTACCGTGCAGGTTGATTTCCCAAGGCGCGAGTGAAAAATGCACTATTTGGACTTAAATTTAGATTTAATAAATAACTAATTTAGGATCTTGTTCTATATGCAAGGATATAATCACAAGGCATTCGTTTTTTAAAGGTTTCATTTATTCTTGTGAGCTTAATTATTGCAAGGAAACTGTGAGCAATTTGTTTTTTACCAGTGTCTGATTTCTGAGAATGGTTATTAAATATTAAATGGATGCATAATTCAGGCAATTAAGAAAGTAATCACACAAAGTAATGTAATGGAAGTTAATTATTACTGCATAAGCAAATAGTTCATTAATGCTAGTAGTTGCTATGGCGGCATTCTTAATACATGCGGAACTGAAGCATGACTCCTCTGTGTATTCAAGGAGCCCGTAGGAAGTTTGGTGCTGCAGGGAGAGCGCCACGAATGAAAACCAGGAGCAAAGAAGGCCATAGTGACCCCTGACTTGTCTAAATAAGGTGGGATCATCATTACTTAAGAGAGTTTTATCGAAACCACGACTACACTAGCTGCTTATAGTTTTTTTTTTTTTTTTTTTTTTTTATGTTTGTAACACAAACCATGACTTAAATCAAGGAGAAACCAAAAGGAATTCGGCTTGTCAAAACAAAAATCACCAATCCTGCATCCCTTGTTGTTGTTGTTGTTGTTGTTGTTGTCTTAAATCAATTCTTGTTAAACAGCCAAAGTCATCATTACAGCTGGTAACAGACCTTATTTTGTCCTGCCGCTCAACCCCAGTTGAAAATCCTGACATCTCTTCGCTAACACTATCTCCCTAAAGCACCATGCTTTAGAAAGGCTATTTTATATTAATTCAACACACATGGGACCTGGCGCTCTCCAAACCTTGGGCTGCTGTGAGGGACCAAGGTGGCCAGGGCAGGCCAGGCCAGGCAGGGGGGGCGGGGGGGAGAGTGAACCATGGTGGGGATTCCGCACCGAGCCCCCAGGACCAAGCCAGACCAGCTCCTTATGGGTTTACTTTTTAACTACCCAGAACTGCCCAGGGCTCACTGCCTTGCGGCAGCGATGACACCACCTGCCCCGTCTCATCATGGAATGTCACACGGAGAAAGGCAAAGCTCTTCTACCCTTCTGATGTAGGCAGTAACTCACCATAATTATCCTTCGATCATCTGCTTGCCTACAAGCAATGCTACTACTAAGCTCTACGCACTACGTCTCAGGCTGGAGGCTGTGCTAGGTAGGCACAATGGGAGTCAAGAGACATTGGTCCTGTCAAGGGGATACTTCTAGCCACTCAAGGGCAGTGTCTTCTCTGTTCCTAGCACTTGGTTAGCCACCGAGGGAAATAGGGAAGATGTACAAGACAGACTCCATCTCTGTTCTAGGAAAGCAGCTACAGTCCCATTAGAACGGTGGTTCTTGTCATCTTTGGGGGGATCGTGGAGCTCCTGGACCATTAGAACAGTGGTTCTTTTAACCTTTTTGGGGATCATAGAGCTCCCAGACATTTATGTTAAAATTTGCATTCAATTTGAAACGGTTCATGGTCTTCCTAATCCTACCCATGGATCTTAGATTTAAGACCTTCTGCTTTAGAGGAGACCGGTGTCTTCAAACAGATAGTGAACATTTAGGAGATAATCTGTTTGGCTTTCTGGCATATAGGCTATAAATACAGAAGAGGGGTTGGTGGGGTCTGAGGTAGTTTTGGGAAGGCTTTATGGAGCAAATGAATGAGCCTTGAGCTTGACATTGAAGAATGGCTGTTATTTTGAAGCCAAAGGCAGAGTACTTTGTGTAGAACAGCATGGGCAAAGGAAGAAAGGTAAGACTTCATTTTTTCATTAACACATTCATTCATCTAAACAATACTGAATTAGATAATCAGGGGAAATAAAGGTAAGACATGTTTCCCTGACCTCAAAGAGTGTACAGTCTAGAAGAAAGAATACAGCAAGCAAATAAATTATATTACAAGGGAAATGCAATGGTTCTGAGCCAAATCCAGAGAACTGTAGGAGAAGGGTGAATTCAGCCAGGGGCGTGTCAAAATGCTTAACGTAAGAGACATATTTCAGCAGGGCAATATAGCTAGGAAACTGTGCAAATATATGGGCAGATGTTAAGATCTCACCTTTGGTTTGGACGTCCTACCTCAAAAAGAGAGAAGCAATCTAGGCAAAGTCTGGGAGGTGGGGAAGTATGTCATATGTTTGGAAAACGTGTTCAGCTTAAAGAAAGTGCAGGTTTTGAGTAGAGAAAATTTCAAAAGGCGAATGGGGCCAGGTCATGGATGCTCTTAACAGGTGGGTAAGGGAGTTTGAGTAAATCATGGAAAATCACAAATTTTTCCTTAATGTGGTGCTTTAGGGAGGGAAAGCCAGGTACAGCGCTCAGGCTGGGGTGGCCCAGCAACAGGGAGACCTCACAGGCTGCTGCCACAGTGCTGGAGGGCTCCACTGAGGAACTGTAACTGGTATATGTCTCAGGGAATTAACATGGTGAACGAGAGGGGGTGGGTGGTGAAAGGGGAGAAATGAGAATTTCTAATCCACACCTGCCTGCTGGGGCAGAGATGATACATGACTTTTGTTTGATGGAGACACCAGGTTTTACTCACCAGGAAGGAAGTAGGCGTGCCAATCAAGACAATGGACTTCTTTTTTTTTTTTTTTGAAGATTTTATTCATTTATTTATTGAGAGAGGGAGGGAGGGGCAGAAGCAGAGGGAGAGAGGATCTCAAGCAGACTCCATGCTGAGCGCAGAGCCCAATGCAGGGATCGATCTCACAACCCTGAGATCATGACCTGAACGGAAATCAAGAGTCAGACGCTCAATGGAGTGAGCCACCCAGGCACCCCAAGACAATGGACTTCTATGGCATCTCTGCCATACTCTCTGAAGAAGCATTCTCAATGTGCTCCTTGCTGTAGAAGGACAGGGCATGCATACCAGAGGTACTATTTATTTCCCTATAACACATTTAAGTATCTCTTCACCCAGAGCGGTGTTTGCCACACAACACCTGGGGCATAAGTCTGGCTCATATCCATAAATCTTTGGCCTTTACACTAAACTGTTATTCTGCCAAGAGTCAAGGGTTTCCTTGAGTAGGGCTTGAAGCTTTCAGAGCATGGGCTTCTCCTCTCTCTGATTTAGGAATGAGCTGGTCTTTCAGTCCTTTTTAAATGGAATCTCCTACTTTACTTCATTTGACCTCCATAAATATAAAGAGTAAACCAGGAAAATATTATTTCTATTTTGCAGATGAGACTCAGAGGAGATAAATGCCTAGCTTAAGATAACATAGCTAATGAAAGATGAGCCCAGGCTTAAAACTTTCCACCTCAAGACAATATTGATGTTCAAGACAGCCCTGAGTGAGTGTAGCAGGAGCCTCAATTTCCTCTACCCAGATCCAAAGAATTTCTTCCAAGCCCCTCAGTTCAAGTCTAATATTGATAGGCTACACTCAAATCCGTTCCAGGCAGGACATTGGAAACTTTGAGCTTTGTCTTTGTTTTGGGGACTACTTAATTCGCATTCAGCATTAGATCCATTCTTTATTCTTATGGAGATCTCTATCATGGCAAGCTTGTATTCCCACTCATATTCTCTGCTGAGGTGCTTTTCCTGCTCTGGGTGAGTCAATTGTTATGTCTGCATAGTTCTGCTACTTAGGAACAAGTCTCTCATCCCCTTCCAAGTCTCTGATGACTTAAATGTCAGAACTTACCCAGCGATACAAAGTAGGCACTTTGTGTGTTCATCTGTATATCCGGTTCCACTGAAAGTCTCAAGGCCAGTGGTTTGTTAAGCTAACTCTAGAAGTTTCCAGAGAGTCCCAGAGGACTTCCAAATTTCAGCTGCTGCTTCCTCACTGACGAGATGAAATGTTATCAGGTTATAGAATTTTGCTCACAAAACTCTCCTTTAACGCATGCCAAATCAGCTGCTAACCAGTGTCTTTCCCTCCACATTTGAAATCTTCAAACCCTGGAAAAGCAAGCAGCCACAGCCTGGGCTGAAGATATGTGTGTTGGACACTAAGCTGTCGTAATGGGCCTTTCCAATGTCACTTTAAGGTTATGCTCAGTTCTCTTTTGGCAATTCTCATTGTGATGGGGGTGGCAGGGGAGGGGCAGGGTTGAAAGGAAAATCCCCATCTCATGGGAACTCGGGTCTGGCCTGCCCAGCTCTCATTAGACAGGGTCTAAGCTGCCAGAGAATGGCTCAGCTCTCACACCGGGGCTCTCATGTTAAACCCTCCGCATCACCACAGTGGGAGAAAAACACACCTTATGGGGACTAATGACTAATTCCCTACATCATGTCTAATGTGTCCCAGGGCGCCAACTTCAGCACACCTGCCTCCACTGCTGGTAAAGGTAATGAGAGTGCTTGTGAGTTACTGGCCACTGACAACATTTATAATATTCTTCAACCTAACATTATTGCACAGGTTACTATGCACTGTTCATCAGGAATGGGTGAGTTCTGTCACCCTGGGAGCCCCAGTTGTATGGGTAGTTGGTTGGGGAAGTGGTTCAAAACCCTTTAAAAAAATGAGGTGGATGCATTTGGAATGGTTCTAGGTGTCCCATGATACCCTGTTAAAGTTTGTTACTAATTACATCATCAAGAGGTAATTATAGCACTCTGAGGCCAGAGATTTTAAAATCATAACCATCCAGGAAATTTCGCCCATAAAAGTGGTATGCTTTGGCTTGGATAACTGGGATGGCTGAGGGAGAGTGTGGGGGTGGCGTGGGATAAGGAGCTTGGAAATCCAGTTGGCTTGAGTTCAGTTAGCATTTAAACCTGCAGTTGTCAAGCGTGTGCTATTTAAGGTTGGAGTGCTGCTGCATTAGGGACACACTTCTCAATTTCAGAGACTTGAAAATTACCCAATTCACTCAGGGTTGTATCTAGAGGAATTATTTTCTTCTTTCTTAAATCAATCTCTCTTCTTGGTGGGTTCTCAGAAAGCAGAGCTAACATTCAGTTTAAAGTGAGAAAAGAAATGCAAACTTCCTGAGGGCAGCATTTCAAGATAACGTAGATAGATTTTGATACCAAGTAACCAAAGAGAAATACAATGCAGTGAGACACAAGTGTGCCTGGACTCCTTTCAGTAGAGCTCTTTAGGCTTAGTCTTCTAGTACTATCTCTCTCCTCCTTTGCATTTCTGCCATGAGTGAACCAGAATGAAGAGCTTACTGCCCCTTTCCTGAGAGGCACTTTGGTGGACTGGTTAGGAATAGAGATGAGACAGAATCCCTTCATTTGCTTTCTGGCTCCTCCAGGGTAATTGTGTGTATTACTTAGGGTAGCACAAGTTGCTATCTCAAAGAACCCCCCCAGTTATCAGTGCCTTGACACAATGCAAGCTTATTTCTCACCCATGTAACAATCCAATGCTGGTGTTCCTGGTGAGCAATCCTCCATACTGTGATTTAGAGATGAGGCACCTGCATCTTATTGTTCTTGCATCTCCTGGAACCTCAGTATCTTCTACATCCAACCAACCAACATGTAAGTAGGGAGTGTGGAAAAAGTACAGCCAGTAATTGACAGGCAGGATGTGCATCTCTTTCTCTGCTTTCTATTGGTGAGGACTAGTCACATGGTGCTTCAGGATGCAAGGAAAGCTGGGAAGCGTAGTCCCTGCCTGGGCAACGTGATTCTATGGGAGGGGGAAGCACAAATGTTGGTGAAAAGTTAGCTATTCTTGCCACAGTTGGGCAAGGTACTTCAACACTCCGTACCTGAGTTCAGTTCCCTCATCTATAATACAGAGACAATAGCAGGATTTACTCTCTAGAAGTTGATAGATGGATTAAAGTAGATAACATGTATAAAATGTTTGGCATACAGAAGGTACTTAATAAAAGTTAGTTATCATTTCAACAATTGTTATTGTTGTTAACTTTTCCTTGAGTTACTTTATTACCACCCAAGAGAGATATTCATAATTAATATCTCACATTACTCTAATTAAAATAGCTAGCCAAGCAATATGTGATAAGGCTCATGTTTATTTTCTGAAAAAGGAGAATCTATTTGATGGGGTGTAAAACCACCCAGTGTGACAGTCAAACAGTCCCTAAAGGATGTGAAGCCTGCCTATAAAATCATGGCCCCTGCTCTACTCTGGCTGTATGTTCTACACACAGACAGAGGGAAAAGTTCGCATTTCTCAAAGGGGATGACAGAACAGTTCATCATTTCATTGTCTCCAGGTTATTTTTCAGTATTTATTTCCATACCATTTCCATTAGAAATTACAGGAAGCTTTTGTCTTTGAATCAATATCTATGTGCACTTAAAAGACTCAAAAAGGGCATTTTTCAGTCCTTGGTGTGATTCCGTTCTGTTTCAATAAAACTGTTTCATGAATAACAACGAATTCAGTAAGGTCAGTTTTTCTGGTTGCTAAATTCCTCCTTTAAAGTGCAGAAAAATTCCATGCTCACCAACAAGAATCCTGGGAAAGTAAAAATAAATTAATGAAGATAATCAAGACACAATATTATACATGGGGGAGCCATGGTTCTGATTAGATTCTCCAAAGGGCCACTTACTTTTATGCAATTCCGTAAGCCAAACCCAGCCAGACCCAATCACACCAAATCTGACCCAGTGCAACCCAGCTTGGTTAGAAAGCTAGAAGTCAGGACAGTATAGCAGAGTTTTTAAGCACAGGGGCTCTGTTAGCAGAATGCCTGGGTTGGACTCTTGGCTTCACCCTTAAGTATACTGGTACAACATTTGGCAAGTTATTTAACCTTTTGAAATCTTGGTTTTCTCCTCTCTAAGTTGGGGTGAAGAGAATGCCTGCTTTATATACTTAATCGAGATAATTGATGTGATGGACTTAGCCCAGGGCTTGCTGTGTAAGACTAACAGCAAGGACTTATGTTCTCTGCCTGAAGAGATTTCTCTGAATTTTCTCATTTAATCTGCGTAATAACTCCATGGCAATAGATAATATAATTACTCCCGCTGAAAGGGTGAGGAAACTGAGGGCAGAGGGGTTGAGTAATCTCCCTAAGATCACACAGCTAGTTCAATGGTAAAGTCAAAATTCAAATCCATGCCCACTGGTTCCATAGCGCATGCCCTTAACCACTGTATCATGCCACCTCTTCATAAAGGCTCAGAAATGTTATCCATTACTTACATTTTTATTAAAGGCAGAAGTTAAGAATTTAGTTCAGGAATGTTTGATAACATAGTTCTTGAATTGAGGATATTCCAGAATAATAGCCTGGAAAGACTTTGTTCATCAATATTAAGTTTGCAAATGAATGAATAAATGAATGAGTGAATAAATGTGCGGATGAAAACAAATCTTTCATTATCTGAAGCCAGGGATGTGTCTTGGAACCATACTCTGAAAATGAGTATTGGTTGGAAGACATAGCCATTGTACTGTCATGGTGTCACATGGAGCACGAAATGACAGTTCCAATGTACTAGATGCATCTGAGTCATGGAACCTCCCCTCCGGGTCGCCGACTTCAATGGAGGGAGGCTGCCACCCTTGAGAAGCGCTCAGTGTGATGGTTCTGTGTCGGTAATGTGCATGCAAAGGTGGTTTGCCAGAATGCAGTGCTGGCCCATGTAAAATACATTTATGTCTGACTTCCTAAAGCCACATTTGATGTTCCATTAGCAGTGTGTAGGAGGCCCGAGTGTCCTCTGCATTACGCTAATTGTTTAAACATGACAGGTTATTACTTCAGTCAGAGGGGTAATGTAGATCGGGGGGAAAAAAGTAGGGCACAAACACAATTTTCTAGTTTTTGAGAAGCAATTATAAGTAGATGAGAGACCATGAAAATATTACATGTGGGATGGCTTATCAGTGGGAAGGAAAAGGCAGCTGGAGCCAGTGCAGCCAAGAGCAGGAGTGGTTCAAAGCTGACAAGTCTACAGTGATGATTTAAAAATAGCAATGGTAATTCTGCAGCAAAACAGAACAATGAAACCAAGAGTCACCGTGCTCAGAAAAGACATTGGCCCCACACAGTGCTCTTTCATTGGGTAAGCTATTTTCATAGCAAACCCAAATTTCAAAATGTCAGCCTGATAAATAGGGGAGATCTGAGAGGATAAAGTCAAGGTGTTTTGTTTGCATACTTAAAGAATAAAAGAAACTCTTGTTTCTAAGAATCTTTTAGAGCTTTAAGGAAAGAGGATGTTGGGCTTTGAAACGAGATCAAGTTACGTCTTGTCTGGATGCTGTTTTAATATATACAAACATTAAGTAGGTTGGATCACATTATGAGGCTCATTTTTTTTTCTCTATAATAGAATGAATACTGGTTACAATTCAGTAACCATACAGAGCTATAAAAGTTTAGAATATAATGTCTTACTCAAATTTCCATTTCCTTCTGAATGTGTTGTCTCGGTGTGGTAAGATTCGATAAGCTCTACTAGCATCTCGTGTCGTATCATAAATACCATCCTGGTCTGGTGGCTATGAGCATAGACTTTAGAGTTACACAGTCCTAAGTTCGAAAACCATCTCTCTATCTTGGCTGGGAGAACTTGGACAACATTTAGTATATCTAAATTTTCCTTTTCTTAATTCTAAAATGGAGGTAAATAGCATCTACTATATAGGGTGATTCTGAGGTCTAAAATAATGAATGCAAGGCACATAGTATGAGCTAAACAGATAGCTGTCATTGTGGTTCCTTGCACTACTACTGCCTGCAATCTTGGGCAAGCTACAGGATATTTGGCAAGTCTCTTGATCCATTTGGCTCTTGAATCTTTCCAGGGACCAGGCTAGGTAGCTCTGAGGTCGCTTTGACATTCTTCATAGAAATCTCTGCATACTTCCAATCCGAGGTCTAAAAAGGCTTTCCACGAACACTGTGTTTCTTGGGAATCAGGAATTTTCATCCCAATTGTCCCTCCTGCTAAGTGAAGACCTTCTGAAAGCTGAACTCTGTATCTGAGATTAGAAATGAAGTCATAACTGATTTCAGGAGCCAGACATACTGGAACAGGTGGTAAGAGCAGTTTAACTCCATATACCCGCTCGGTCGCAGGGGTACATTCTTCTTTACTAATCATTTAAAACTGAAGGAAAGATATTTCAGTTACTGGCTTGTCCTGCTCTAAACCCCCAGTTGGAAACAGACTTAGAATTCAACGGGACCCAGAGAGGAGCAGAGTGCAGTCCTATCCCAGTCTCCTCAGCTTTGTTATTTGCTCTGTGATGGGAGAGAGAAAAGCCCTCCATAAAGTTCCAAGTGAATTAGGAAGTGAAGCAGCTGCAAGAGTCCAGGGCTGACTTCAGACTATGCTCTGACATTGATTATGCCTGCCTTTGCTACTGAATGCCATTCCAATCAATGGGATTACAACATGGAGTTTAAGGAAGCACTGAGAGAAAAAGATACACAGAAGTGCAAAGAAAGTAGTAAAAGGAAATGCTCAAGAAGGGCTAAACTAGCTTGGCATTTGGGTTGAAGGGCCAGGGTGGAATCCCTATCAAGGAGGGTAACAGGAGTGCCCAGCCATCCTCCTGCCAAATCCTGCAGCTGCCACAGAAAATCCAAGATCAGTTCTTCATTGTTCATCTTCCTGTCCTCATTTACATTGAGATAATATTAATTAGATTTGGAAATTGTTTTGGATTATTTCCAAAAATAAATTTGGGAATTTTGTTTTAAGGATCCTTGAGACAGAATTCATGAAGAAATGGAAGGTAATTCAGCACTCATTCATGATAATAACAATGTATTACTTTTATATGCTACTTAACATTTTATAATGCATTTCTATGTATTTTATTTCCCTTGGCCCTTACAGATACGCAATGATACTGTTATCTCCTCTCTCAGTTGCATGTATTAGGCTGCAAGTAACAGAAAACTCCACCAAAATGTCTTTAACAATAAATAAATGCAATCTTTTAGTTCAGCTCTGTGGGCAGATTTCAGGGTTGGTTAAGTCAGTGACTCAACATTGTCATCAAGACTCCCAGTTATTTCTATCAAACTGCTGTCATTGGTGTTGCTTCCAACCCCAGACTGGTGGGAAGATGGCAGCGGTAGTTCCAAGCCTCCCAGCAAAGCCCAGATATTTGCAGAGAAAGATGAAAGATCGTTTCTTCCCCTATGGCTCTTTCTTTGGAGCAAGAATTTTCTTCCAAAAGACTTCCTACAGACTTCCCTTCATGCCTCACTGGCCAGAGTTGCATCACATGCACTTCTTGAAACCATCCTTAGTAAGAGGAATGGGAGTACTTCTAGAACAACCCGGCCTATTCCTGGGGCTAGGGATGGAGTCATGGGTGCCCTGATGTCCATGGCTGCATGGAGACTGGTGGAGGACACAGAACAGAATAGGGTTTATGTACAAAGGAAGAAGTGGGGAATGGTCCCAGGTATACAACTCATAGTGTCTGCTCCATCCAATGTACATGTAAAAGAAAATTGAGACTCAGACTGGTGAAGGGATTGCCTAAGGAGTAGCAGAGCCATGGTTGATAAAAGCTGTGCTTGTTTATAAAGCATATTCACAGAACAGAGAACTTCTGCTGGAAGACACTATAAAGGTTATCAAGTCCTCTACCTACTCTAGTATTTTGAGAGTACGGGCTTTGGTTTCACTTGCTCCTCAGCCACAAGAGCTTCCTGCTGCATTCTCTTGAATTGAATTTATCCCCCAAATCTGTTGATCTTCCCTTTGAAGGGTGACGAGGGCCCGTCCCACAAAAATTTTGTGTGGTAGGAGAGCAGGCCAGGAGGGCTCCCGTCACTGAAGTCCCTCCTGCTCCTGAGCAAGAAGAATGTAACAGTGACAGGCACGGGACGGGAGCTTGCTTCTAGCTGAGTGTTCCCCGGGAGAACTGGGGGTGGGGATGGGCAGCCCTTCGTAATTTTGAGCATCCTTCCCATCCACCAATGGACACCTTCAGATGCCCCTGGGTCCTTCTCTCTCTCCTAGTTCCTACAGTCCTCTCTGTCTGTCATGGCACTGCCTGGCTCACGTTGTGCTTCTTTTTCCTGCTATCATTAAGTCCAGGCATTCGTTTCTATCTGGATTTACCTTGATAAACCTAGAGCAGAAGCTGGGACTTGTTTTCGGGTTCTGCAAGTAGAAGGAGATCAAAAACAGGGGCATTGTCTGTACTAGCCTCAGAGTGAAGCAGCTTCAAGATAGCAAACCTTTCTCCTACAAATATTGCTTGAGCACACAGAGCATCATTCTTGTGTGTTAGTATGCTGGCTGAGTCTTTGTCTCTTTGCTGAACCTCATCAAATATTCTTAGGATTTTCTACCTTTTAGCATAATTGTAGAACATCTTAATGCTAAAAGAGCCACTTTCCCCCACCTCATCAAAGACATGTTTATTCAGACATGGCAGGGGCAGGGGTGGGTATGCTCCTTATCACTGGGCCTGCCTGACACTGTCAGGGCTGTTGGCCACACCATCCCTGGATGGGCCACCAATCATCTATCCCTTTGTCTTTGGGTCTCTGTCCGCATGAGTGGCTGTTTGGCTAGTTCTGAGTAGCATCCTTTCCTTGGCGTGTGTTTGTGTGGAGAGCTTAGAGCTTGAGGAGGGTGAGAAAGGGGAACATTCCTGCTTTAGTTTTTGGAGCAGAAGGGGGTGCTCTGCTCCCACCAAGATATTTAAAGTAGAATTTAAATGTTGCAGATTCAAATGTTGGGTAGCCAACAAATGACCAGAGTCTATGATCCTGGGGCGTGAATGGCCTGGGTTTCTAGAGTGAAAGAAAGGCTTGGACCCAGCCAGAATAGAACAATCAACTTCAAGAACACCTACTAGCTAATAGAGCCAGTCAAACAATCAAATGTTTCTTAGGACCAATATGGCAGTGCTTCTCAAACTTCTGGGTGTGTCACATTAGAAACACTTAGTAAAAATACACTTTTCTGAACCCCACCTTGACATACTGAATGAGACACCTCTGGGAGTAGGGACCAGGAATCTGCATTTTTCAGAAACCTTTCCAGGTAATTATAATGCATTTGGTCCATAGAGCTCCTCTGGGAAATAGTGCTATGTGAGGCCTGGGAGAAGTGACTGGCATATCATTAAAAATAGCTTAATTTAGGGGCACCTGGGTGGCTCAGTTAAGCATCCGACTCTTGATCTCAGCTCAGGTCTTGATCTCAGGGTTGTGAGTTTAAGCCCCACGTGGGACTCCACACTCCACTAAAAAAAAAAAAAAAAAAAGCTAAATTTAAGTAGAGCTTTCTGTATTGAGCACTTTATCCACATTATCTCATTTCGATCCTGCAATAGCCCTAGCTGGTAGTACTATTTTACCGATTTTACTGATAAGCATAGAGATGTCAAGTAATTTGCCTAAAGTCACAAAGCTGGTAAGTAGTGGGTACAGGATTTGCACCCCACACTGACTCCAAGTCCATGCTCATGAGCCTGAGCAGAAGGTTCCCTGTTAAGGACACAGAATCTAAATACTGAAGTTTGCAGCCATGGGTCTTACTGAGGTTTGTGGGTCCTGGGGACTGGTCCCATGGAGAATACAGAGAGACAAAGGTGATTATCACACCCAAAGAGCACAGGAAGCTTGAAGCTGGAAACACAAAATTAATCACAATGGCTAATATGTTCTATTTTAATGTCTTTTAACATTCTAAAATTTGGTTCAGTAATCTTGAAATCAGATGTGTGTGTGAGAGAGAGGATTGATTTTCTATGACATTAGCTAAAACTGTATTGTTTTGATTTATTTTTGTGGGAGTAAATTAGCTAGATTCTAGAACCCACCTCAGGTTCAACTAATAGCAATCCTCAGACAACTGGATTTATTCTCCCTGCTTTTATCTGGAAAAAAAAAAAAGACAAATGATAAAGTGATAACCAGAGGGAATTTTGATTTTGAAAATATCATCTTCTAGGGCATGTTCTTCAGACCAGTGCACATTGAATCCAATATCCTATATGTTCTTTATTTGTGTCCAAAATATCACCCAGTGAGACCTGACATTTGGAAAGATGACCCTGTGGCCCTGCAAATCCCGACTCATAGAACAAATGTGTGTGCACCGTGCTGAACTTGTCAAGGAATGAGGATAGTTTGAAACACAAAGGTTTCATTTCAGTTGACCAGATTAGTCAATTAACCAGAGAGTCCCGTTCACTGGACATATGGTACTTTCGCCACCACTGCTGAATATCATGGCTTCTGTAGATACAGAAGGGTGGAAGGGTGATAGTGGGTGTGGGGGAGGGACTCTTAGTAGGGAGGGGGAGACGTCAGCCTCTGTAGTACATACACTTTTGAAAAGAAAGGAGTAGCCAAGTGTTCTGTATGTAACACAAGATATCAGTCACTTTGATGAGTTTGGATTCAACATATAACAAATAGGAGAGTTTCAGAAAAAGAAGAGTAGCTTTCTGCCAGTGGGAGTGGCGGGTCCCGTCGGGAGGCAGAGAGATGTACAAAAGTCTTTTTGTACCCATGATCCTTTGATCCTTTATTTTTATAGGAGATAAGGCGGTAATTTTTCTACTGACCCACGGAAAGATTCCTAAGAGAAGAGCAGAAACCACCCAGGATTATAGTAAATTTATAAAGCTGGCAGAAAGCATATATAAAGGTGATTTCTCTCACTTCATTTTATATATCACTTTCTATTAAAGAGAACACTAACAAACAACATTATCTTTTCCTTTTTATCCCACATTCTTAAGAAATGTGAAGAAGACATATTGTGACTATTGTCGGGAGGCAGAGGGGAATCTAGCTGGCCTGCCAGGCTCCCATGGCAGACAGGTGTCAGAGGAGGGACTTAGGGGTCCTTTGCTGCCCTCCGCCCATATCCTCTCCACTAACTAGCGCTACCTTTTACTAATCATCTGTCATTAGCCATGTGGCCTCTAACTATTTTCTGCTGGAAGTCCCATCCTAACCCCATCTCTGCTATAAATAGCCTCTTGGTCAGGGGGGAAAAAAATGATCTTGAAAATGCCATTTCTGGGATGCCTGGGGGGCTCAGTCGTTAAGCGTCTGCCTTCAGCTCAGGTCATGATCCCGGGGTCCTGGGATCGAGTCCCGCATTGGGCTCCCTGCTTGGCGGGGAGTCTTCTTCTCCCTCTGCCTCTGTTGCTTGTGCTCTCTCTCTGTCAAATAAAATCTTTAAAAAAAAAAAAAAGAAAAAGAAAAATGCCATTTCTTGTAAGAAGACTTGTAAAAACAAGTCATTTCACTGGAGAAGTGAACTTCTCACTTGAAGGAGGAGAAATCAGAAAGACCCGCAACCCTGGAATTTTCACGGAGGTTTCTCACGTGGGGGGAGGGTCTATGCACTTGTCCTCCACTGTAAGGCAAGTGGCTCTAAACATCCATTGGATTTCCCCCGTCTGTCTCAGTGGGAGTTTTGGAGGCATGGGAGAGAAAGAGACTTAGTGACCTTTAAAGCAGTGAATCCATTTGTAGCATCTACCGTTCGACTCTGCGGTTGCTTCAATATTTCAGTGGAGGTTTTTAATAGAAAGGAGGTTCAGGAGCCGCACGTCTTATTTCTACTTGACCACTGGGGATTACCATATTTGACCATGTGGGAGGTATTATAAATGTTTTTCGTGTCACTTCACTACATGGCCAGCAAATCCTAGAATTTGTTCTGAGGAGGGCAGAAAATGGTACCAGTGTAGAAGCCAGTGAAAAAAGTAGTTTTCTGTGGAGTTAAAAAGACAAGTGAGTTGGTGGACTCGTGGCCTCTACAGCATACAAGGCTGGCTTTCGTTTGAGAAGGGACGGATTCGAGGCAGTGTTGGGATAAAGGTGGTTCGTGTCCTCTTGGCTGGGCTAAAAGTTGTTCCATTCCCGTTTTGGACAATTCTGAAAACAAAAACAAAAACATTTTCCCGTGAAGGCTATGTTTCATGTTCTGGTTTCAGTGAAATGACACAGAGGGTTTCTGTGAGGTTGACAAGTGCAAATGGGGGAGCGAGCCTGCATGCCCCTGGTGACCCCTGGAGAAGGGCCCCTGGCTGACTGCAGAAGGGGTAGCCATTGCTTTTGAATAATTGCAAAGATAACGTCAGGAAAAAAACAAAAAAACCTTGAGAAATAACTAGAACCCAGGGTGGTGGGATGTTGTAGTCATCCAGGGGAGACATGGCCAGAGCCTGACCCAAAGAATGGTGATGAAGGGGCACGGGAGAAAGAGAACAGAAGGTACGGCTGGCAGTATTCAGAAAGAGGAGAGACGCTGAGTGAAAGGGATAGAAGAGGTCACATTAATGCTGGGATTTTTATTTTTTTCTTTGAGAGCCTACAGCCAGGCGCATGGCTCTACGTGATGGGTAAACGAAGATGACTCTGGTGTTTGTGGGCAATTATTGTTCTCTTCGAGCCAGTCTTGAAAACAAAATGGTACATTCACGTGAACCAACGAGGACAAGAAGGGTCCAGACAGATCTATGTGTCACCTATGTTTTTTCCTAGAGTTGCTTGTTCTTACAGAGTGGCTTATTTATGGGATGCCTGGACGGGGATATACAACCATACCTCGGCACAGAGTCAAGTAGTGTAGCATATTTTGAAAATGTTCCCCAGGGCACCTGGGTGGCTCAGTTGGTTAAGCGACTGCCTTCGGCTCAGGTCATGATCCTGGAGTCCTGGGATCGAGTCCCGTGTTGGGCTCCCTGCTCAGCGGGGAGTCTGCTTCTCCCTCTGACCTTCCTCCTTCTCATGCTCTCTGTCTCTCATTCTCTCTCTCTCAAATAAATAAATAAAATCTTAAAAAAAAAAAAAAGAAAATGTTCCCCAAAGGATTTAGCAAAGCCACAAAAAAAAGTAGTGAAATGGGAATAACCGAAGTATACCAATCAACCAAGATGTTATTGAATGTGTTGAGCCAGTGAACAATTATATTAGAAGCAAAGAAAGACCTCAGTGCATAAATGTCTTTGGAAAATGATATTATTTTGAATTCAGGCTATAAAAAAAAAATTCCAGGTGAGTTTTACTTGCCTGACAGGGAAGAGAATATTCTTCAACTTTGTTCACCCATTATAAAGGGTATTAACTTTACATAATAAAAAATTAAGTACATGAAAGTTCCGGCATATTTCTTAGCATAAAGTTAGTACTTTATAAACGTGAATGAGTTTAATCTAAAACTAAGTGAGATTCCCACACAGTTTGAGTTTTATTGCTAAGCTATTTTATCCTTTCAGTTAAATTTATATAATATATATTCCCTTATAACTACCTGCCTCCCTCTTCTACCTCTCTGAAAAGAATCATCTAGCTTTTGTTCCTATTTCCCTGTTTTCTTGCCATCACTAGGCTTTGCCCACCTACTCTTCACTCAAACTAATCTGGAAGGAGTTACCAATTGCCAACTTCAATGGCATTTTCCTTTCTCGTTTTACCAGACCTTGCTGGAATATTTGACACCATTTTTTCGCTCCTACATCTGCATTCACCTTTGGCTTCCTGGACATTTCTCTCTCCTGATTCTCTGCACCCCCCCCAACCCCACCCCAATCTCTCTGAATTAATCTGTCTTGGTTTCCTCTGAAAATTCCACTTCCTTTCTCCAGGCCTTAGATGCTGTAGTTCCTTACAGGCCTATCCCTCTACCCTCCATCCAGCTCTCCTGCCCCTATTTGTGCTATTTTTTTGGTATAAAAACACATCGATGGCTTCAGCTACCACCTGTAAGCCTGTGACACCAGATCTGCAGAGGCAGCTGAGGTCTCCCTTGGGGTCCAGAGAAACAGTGCCAACTCCCTGGAAACCTCCCCTGGGATGCCATGGATAGTTCAACACTACCATGGCTGGAACTGAACTCATTTTGACCCTCTACCCCGTAAGTTTCCTCTTTTATTCCCTATCTTGGTGAATGATAGTCCCACCCTCCCAGCAGTCAAAACCATAAATCTGAAACTTCTCCTTAACTCCTTTCTCATGCTCAAATGACACCATGTCAGTCCTCAGGCTCAGTGTTGTCTTTTCCACTCCTACTGCTATTATTTGAGTTCGAACTCTTTTTGCAGTTCCTCTCATTTTTCTTGCTGCCAGTCTTGCCATTCATTCATTCAACCTTTCATTCATTCACAACACAATTATGAAGTGTTTGCTACCATCCAGGCATTGTGCTGAAAATGCGGCCCATTAGGTGAGCACAGCAAACCTGATCTCTCCTCATGGAGACCGCACAGGGGCCCACACCCAGGTAGGATCATCCTATTCCCGTTCAGTGTCCTTCAGCAGACTCTCAAGATTCAGGGCTGTGTCTGTCTTTGTTAGTGTGGTTTGGAATGGCTTATGTGAGGTACTGCTCATCGCCTCCCCAGGGGAACCTTGACTGCTGCTGGACAAAGAGCCACCCAGAATGCAAGTCATCATCTTCCTGACTCCCATGCAGCCAGGGTCCCTCATGATGCTGAAAATTGTGGAGCCTTACATCAGTGTTGGTCTACACAGCACCTCATCTTTTGGTGAAAGAGAATTTATCCTTTATCTTGATTAAGCCACTATTATTTGGGGATTTTATATTATATGCAGTTGAACTTAATCTGACTAATGAGACTTATAAAGATACTTACAGCATGAGCCTTTCTTACCTCTCCAGAGTTATTTTATTCCCCACATAAGTACTGGAGCCCTACCAGCTCCTGCTTGTGCTCTCACGCTCTCTCTCTCTCTCTCTCTCTCACACACACACACACACACACACCTTCATGCCTTTGTCTCTGCTGCTCCTTCTGCCCACAACACTCTCCCCCCTTACCTTCACCCCTTTCTTGGTCTAATTCTTACTGCCTTGGTTCAAACCTCACTCCTACAAGGAATAATCCTTCATTACCCCTTTCCAGCTCGATTTAAGTGCCTCTCTTAAGTGCTTCCTATGCATTCTGTGTTTAAAGTCCTTTTAATCTCATGCCCAATATATTTCTTGTTTCCTTGTCTGAGTTCTTTACTAGCCTGTGAGCTCCTTGAGGGCGGGTAGGTGCAAATGAATAGCTTGCACTCTAATTTCTCCTGCCCCTCTGCCAACTTCATGTCAATCTCAATGGAAGAAGAAGTTTGAACTAACAAGGTTTAATGATTTGACCAAGGAAGATCTTAGAACCATTTGCCTGTCTTTCTTCCCCCTGTTGTGTGCACGTGTGTGGAGGGTGGGGTGACCTCATCTGAATGGAGAAACTTGCTGAAGTGTAACCTTTCCCTTCAAGAGGAGGGAAAGTGAATACAGCAGTTTCCTATGTACTCTTATAGGTCTTCTTACAATAGGCTACCAACCTAGGAACATGCTCTGCACATGGTTAGTGTTCATTTGGAAATCTCTTCCATACCCAGGGGTTAGACTGGGTATGGTGAAAATTCCACTTCCTTTCTCCACTTCAGATTTCTCTGAAATCCAAGGCTCACCTCACCACTTGCCAGACTCAACCAGATCCACTTCCTTACTGAAGATATCCCGCCTCCTCAGTAGGTCACAGGACCCTTTTCTCTTTCTTTGGCTTCTTCTCTTACCACTATTTTACCTTTTCCTTTGCACACTGAAGTGCCTGTCCTTTGCAGACAGCCCATATGGTTTCTCTCCTCCAAACCTTTGCTCCAGCTATTTCCTCTGCCTGGATTGTCCCCCCTTCCTTCTAAAAATGCTAACTCTACCCATTGGTTAAGACCTTAAACCTTGAGCCAGGAATCTTCCTTCCCTGGGAACTCCTCCCTGGGACCTCATTGTCTGGGTTAGATGTGGCCCCTCTATGCTCCCCCTGTACCCAGCTCATTCATTTTCCTTCCTCAGCATTTAATAACTCATCTCTGGTGTGTCGGCCCCTCCAAAGGTAGGAACTGAATTTTGTTAATCTTTGAATCTTCACAAGCCTGGCACATGGCAGGTGTTCAACTTCCATTGCATTAATATATAAGCAAAATATTTAATAAAAATGCTCTCAGAACCAGGCAAATGACCTTACAGCACAAATTTTCCTTGATTTGCTCTGACAAGCCATCAGTCTGCCCCTTTGCACATTTCCACTTCCTGGAAGGGATGAATGGTTTAATCAGCTCAGATAAGAGTTTGAAGTTGTATCTTAGGAAGCAGCCCAATTGTTGGAGGAGGAGGTGGGACTGACTGGAAACCCCTTCATTTAAACAGTGGGCTTCTTTTAATAACTGTGAACATATCCCCTCCCACACATACACGCCAGTTCTGAACATGGCCACAGCTCCCTGTCATGCCACATCACACTGCAGGGGGACTTGGGGTGCTCACTTCAGCCCCAGAGAGCTATCATTCACCTGGAGAATAACCTGACATCCCGTGAACTCCTCCACCTGGCAAACTGGGGCACCCCAGTGGGCAACTTTGGGGCTGCTTGGTGGATGTGTGCATCTGGATCTTGGTGTCCATGTGTGTCTGAGACACTTGGCTGTCATCCTTCCAGACTGGTTCCCCTCCTTGCAGTTGGAAAAGGTGCCAGAGATTTATGTACGTGGAGGCCCAGTTGGTGCTGACAAAAGGTTACTTAGAGCCTGTGTGATGGTAGGTAAGTTACTTAATCTCTCTGTGCCTTAGACTTCTCATGACAGGTTTGATAATGCCTCTGGTATAGGCTTATTGGGCAGACTAAATTAGATGAATTATGTAAAGAGTCTTGCAGACGCAAGGTCCCTAGTAAGTGCTTAATAAATGTCAGCTGCCATTATTACTACTGTTAAATGTCTTCTGGTCTGTGGTGCCTACATAGAACCAATCTTGAGAATGCAGAGAGAAAAAGGTCCTGGAGAGAAAGTTAAATGAAAATGTAAGCCATAGTCTTTGTTGGGATTCAGAATCATTTCATTGAGGAAGAGTACGTCTCGTGTCATTTAATGATCTAAGCAGTAAGAAGGAAAACAAAAACCAGAATTGGTGTGAAAATTTTGAATCTGACTGTTTTCATGTTATACAATTATTCTGTTGTCTTCTTCTCTCCCCTTTTTATGTTGTCACTAAATTCCCTGTGCAAAAGTCACCTCTTAGGTCCCTCATGTTGATTTGGCTCAATTATCTTTTGGAGCGGCTCTGACCTGCCAATTTATGGGAAATGGCAATAGCTTTCTTCCTTCCCCAGAGGATCTCAGCCCTCTTTTCACCGAGGAGGTTCTGACAGAAAGTAGTCCTTGCTGGTTTTAAATACTAACCTCCCTTGCCTACTTTACAAGATGTGGTTGGCATCATCTATCCCGTCAGGTGACTATGTTTTCTACCGAGAAAGCTTGAGATGAAGCAAAGGGCAAGAGACAGGCAAAGCCAGGAACACCCTAAGTCCAAAGGAGCCTTGACAGGAGGGAACCCCGGGGCCCAAGGTGTAGATAAGTAAACCATTGCTCCAGCTTTGCTTTTGCACCCAGTTGGGTTTTGCCTATTTCCTTAGGCCTCCTGTTTGCCATTCCCTTCACCAGTTTCTTTTTCTCTACTGGTCCTTCAATGCTCATGTTCTTCAAGGCTCTGTTCATGGGCCTGGGTTCTCACTCTTCAGTTTCCCTGGAAGATCTCAGCCATCCCAGAGCAACAGGAACCAGATCTGTCTCCCAAGTTTCAAACAAGTACATCCGACTACCTTCCAAATGGTTCCCATTTGGATATCCCACAGGTCACTCAAACTCGATATAACAAAAATCTCACCAATGGTCTTTCCTCCTCCCTCAAATTTGCTTCTCCCTCAGTGTTCCCTGTCTTAGCAAATGACACCATTCTCAAGCTGTTACCCAAGAAGCAACCTGGAAGTTGACTTTGACTTTTCACTTTGATATGGCGTAGATATATTTTCCCGTATTCCTCCTGCTTAGTAAAACTAAAAATTCTAGACACTACATAGAAATAAAATACAAGACTCTGGAAGGTGGAAAAAAGAAGGGAGGCCATCGAGAGAATTCACAACCCCAGGAATGCCAAGGGACAGACAAAACCAGCCCCAACAAAAGCTGCTCTCTCTAGCTAAATGACTAGGGGAAAGGCAGTCTGGCAAGACAGAGAATGTTTGGATGATAACCACTCTACTCTAGTTCAACATCCAAAAGGAAACTGAGCATACTTCCACCCAAGCCAGCAAAGGTTAAGTGGAGAGGATAACCTGCTTCCACCTGAGGCTGTAACAAGGTACCCGAGCCCCCCTCTTTCCTGTTGGGGTGGTGCCAGAAAAAGCCAAGTAGAGAGCCAAACCTTCTTAAGGTCCCCTCCCATCCAGGGTCAGTAGAAACCATGTGGGGACATAGGATTTCTACTTCCCCAGCAGTTATGAGACACCCCTCCACTCCTCACTGGGGTAATATCAGGAAGCCTAGGGGAGAGTCAGGATTTTCACCGTCACCCAGGGGTAATGAGGCCAGCCACACTATAGTGTTGATGGAGACCACATGGGGAGCCAGAACTTCCATCCCCATCTAGCAGGATAGAAGATTCCCCCCACCACTTTGCCCCTCTGGTGTCAGTGGAGGCCACGTGGGAAATCCAGATTTCTACCTCTACTGGCAGTAGTGAAGCAGCCCCTGCCATAGTGATGTCAGAAAAAGCCAGCTAAAATAGAACATTTAAATAAGATCCAGAGTCTCCTAACTTGATATATAAATGTTCAGGTTTGAATTGAAAACCACTCCTCATACCAAGAACCAGAAAGGTCTTAAACTGAATTAAAAAAAGACAATCAAGAGATGTCATATTCATTTTCTAGGACTGCTGTAATGAGTTACCCCAAGCTTTGCATAAAACAACAGAAATTTATTCTTTCACAGTTCTGGGGGCCAGAAATCTGAAATCAAGGTATTAGTAGGGCTGAGCTTCCTTCAAGGCTCTAGGAGAGATTCTGTTCCTTGCCTCTTCTAGCTTCTGGTGACTCCAGGTATTCCTTGGCTTAGAGCTGCATAATTTAAACTCTGTCTCCTCTGTATTTCTTTTATAAGGATACCTACCTATCATTAGATTTAAGTACTGGTCAGATAATCCAGGATAACTTCTATAACTTAAGATCCTTAGTTACATTTGCAAAGACCTTTTCCCAAATAAGGTAACATTCACAGTTTCCAGGGATTAGTGTCTGGATATATCTTTTGGAGGGGTTAATATTCAACACACTATAAGAGCCAACACTGAGATAACAGAGATATTGAATTATCAAAGATTTTAAAATTGCTGTGGTAAAAAAACAAAAACAAAAACAACAAAAAGCCCTTCTATGAGCAATTGTGAACATGCTGGAAACAAATGAAGAAATAGAAAGTCTCACCAAGAAATAGAAGATAAGAAATATTAAGTGAAATATTTAAAACATACAATATGGACATAAAAAGCTTAGTGATGGCCTCAACAGCAGAATAGAGGGGACAAAGAAAAGAACCAGTGAACTGGAAAATAGAATAAAAATGACCCAATCTGAACAACAGATTGAAGTAGATTGGAAAAAAAAAAAACAAAACAGAACCTCAGGGAGCTATGGGACTATAGCCAAATATCTAACATTCATGTCATTGGAGTTCCAGAGAGAGGAGGAAGAAGATGAGCTACAAAAGTGCTCAAAGAAATAATGACCAACAACTCAAATTTGACAAAAGACATAAACCTACAAATTCAAGAAACTAAAAGAATCCCAATCATAATAAAGCTGATGAAGGGCCACCTGGGTGGCTCAGTCAGTTAAGAGTCTGCCTTCGGCTCAGGTCATGATCCCAGGGTCCTGAGCAGGGAGCCCACTTCTCCCTCTCCTGCTCCCCCTGCTTGTGCTCTCTCTCTCTCTGAAATAAATAAATAAAAATATTTAAAGCTGATGAAATCTAAGTCAAGATGTATCATAATTATATGTCTGAAAATTAAAGACAAAAATAAAGTTCTTAAAGCAGCCAGAGAAAAAGTGTACCTTCCTATGGGGGAAACACAATTCAAATGACATTTTATTTCTCATCATAAACCATGGAGAAAGAGCTGGCACAATTTTTTTTAAGTGCTGAAAGAAAACTATCAATCCAGAATCCTATACTCAGTAAAAATATCCTTCAGGAATGAAGCAGGGAACAAGATATTCTCAGATGAAGGAAAACTAAGAGAATTTGTCTTCAGCAGACCTACCTTAAAAGAATGGCTGAGGGAATTTGTATAAGTAGAGAGGAGACAATGAAAGAAAGAACTTGGGAACATCAGGAAGGAAGAAAACACAGTAAGCAAAAATGTGGGTAAATACACCAGGATTTCCTTCTCCTTCTGAGTTTCTTAATTATGTTTGATGGTTGAAACAAAAAATTATACCAGTTTCTAATATTGTTCCAAATGTTTCAAATATTTAAGACAATTATAGTATAAACTGGAGAGGTTAAGAGCAAGTAAAGAGAAGTAAGATTTGTATACTTCACTCAAACTGGTGAAATCACAACACCAGTAGACTGTGATAAGTTATATATTTAATGTAATACCTAGAGCAACCACTGAAATATCTATACAAAAAGATGTACTCAAGAACACCATGGATAAATGAAAATGGAATTTAAAACTATATTCGAGTAACCCACAGAAAAGCAGAAAAAAGAAGATCAACCAACTAACCAAAAACTGGAGGTAAGAATAAGCACAAAACAAAACAAAACAAAACAACAATGGCAGACTTAAACCTTAGCAGATCAATAATTACATTAAATGTAGTCTAAATATATCAGCTGAAAGATTGGCAAAATGGATTAAAAAACATGACCCAACTATATGCTATCTACAAAAATTGTACTTCAAATAAGATATAATAGGTTGAAAGTAAAAGGAAATATATATATAATGCAAGCTTTAGTCAAGGAAAGCAGGAGTAACTGTATTATTATCAGAGCAAAGACAGTTACCAGAGACATAGAGGTATATTACATGATAGAAGGGACGACCTACCAAGGAGACACAACAATCCTGAATGCTTATTTACCAAATAGCAGAGTTGAAAAATATGTGAAGCAAAGCTGGCAGAACCCAAAAGATAAATAGAGAAATCCACAAGTATAGCTGGAGATGTCAACACCCTACTCTCAACAATTGATAGAACAACTAGAAAGAAAATCAGCAGGGATATAGAAGAACTGAGCATCATCAGTCAATAGGATCTAATCAACATTTATAGAACATTCTATCTGACAACAGAATATGCATTCTTTTCAAGTACCTTGGAACATATAACAAGATTGATAATATCCTGAGCTACAAAACAAACCTTAACACATTTAAAATAATTTATATCATACAGAGGGACTTCTTGACTAAGGTGGAATCAAACTTGAAAGCAATAACAGAAAGGTCACAGGAAAATTTATAGCATTAAATGCATATATGAGAAAAGCAGAAAACCCTCAAATTAATAAACTAAACTTCCACCTCAAGAACTTAGGAAAAGAGGAGCAAAATAAGCTTTAAACAAGCAGAAGGAAGGAAATAATAAAGATAAGAGTGGAAATCAATGAAAATCAGAATAGAAAACCAATAGAAAAATTAATAATGAAAAAAGCTGATTCTTTGAAATGATCAGTAAGATTGACAAACCTCTAGCAAGACTGACAAGCTAAAAAAAGAGAAGACACAAATTACCAACATCAGGAATGAGACAGGGGCTATCACTCCAGACCTTGCAAATATCAAAGGACAATAAGGTAACACTAAGAACAATTCTACCTGCATGTAATTGACAACGTAGACAAAATGAACTAATTGCTCAAAAAACACAAACTATCACAACTTATCCAATATGAAATAGATAATTTGGATATGCCTATATTTATTAAGGAGTTTGAGTTTGTAATTTTAAAACTCCCCAAAATGAAATCTCCAGGCCCTGATGTTTTTACCAGAGAACTCTACAAAATGTTTAGAGTTAACACCCATTCTACACAATCTCCCTCAGCAAATGGAAGAAAGAATACTTCCTAATTCATTTTATGAAGCTAGTAGTACTCTGATATCAAAATTAGACAAAGACAATAGAAGAGAAAACTGCAGACCAATATCCCTCATTAATTATATATGTTATAATTATATATATTAACTATATATGATATATATATATATATTCTCTATCAACCAGGGAAGTTCCACGGTGTGTGTGTGTGTGTATAACTACAGCTTACATTATATTTAATGGCACAAGGCTGAAAGCTTTCCCCCTAACTCTGGGTGCAAGGTAAGGATGTCTATTCTTGCCACTCTTATTCAGTACAGCTCTGCAAGTTCTAGCCAGGGCAATAAAGCAAGAAAAGAACTAAAATCATACATATCAGAAATGAAGAAATAAAACTGTCTCTACATGCTGATGACATGATTGTCTATGTGGAAAATCCCAAGGAATCTAAAAACAAAACCAAAATCCCTCCTAGAGGCAATAAATGAGTTCAGCTAAGGTGGCAGGATACAAGATAAATGCACACACACAAAAATTGTATTTCTGTATTCTAACAATGAACACATAGACACTGAAATTTAAAATATAATACCCTTAAAATGGCTCAAAAAAAGAGAAACAAGTATAAATCTAATGGAATTAAGTTCAAGATTTTTATGCTGAAAACTATATAATACTGATGAAGGAAATCAAAGGATAAATGGAGTGATATACCTTGTATATCAATTGAAAGATTCAACACAGTAAAGCTATCAATTTTTTCCAAATTAATATACAGGTTTAATGCAATTCCTTTTTTTTTTTTTTTTTTTTTTTAAGATTTTATTTATTTGAGACAGAATGAGAGACAGAGAGCATGAGAGGGAGGAGGGTCAGAGGGAGAAGCAGACTCCCCGCCGAGCAGGGACCCCGATGCGGGACTCGATCCCGGGACTCCAGGATCATGACCTGAGCCGAAGGCAGTCGCTTAACCGACTGAGCCACCCAGGCGTCCCAGGTTTAATGCAATTCCTATCAAAATCCCAGCAATATTTTTTGTAACTATAGACATGATTATTCTGAAATTTATATGAAAAGGCAAAGTAACTAAGATAGCTAAATCAACTTGGAAAAAGAATCTTTTAAAAAAGAAGAATAAATTCAAGAACTGTAATATAGTTACAGAAATGAATACTGTATGGTACTGGAAGAGGGATGGAAAATGGAACAGAATGGAAAGCCTAGAAGTAGGCCCACACAAATATGCTCAATTGGTTTTTGACAAAGATGCAAAAGCCACTCAATGGGGAAAGCACAGCCTGATTTTCAATTGCAATTGGATATCCACGGGTCAAAAATGAATCTTGACTTAAGTTTTACCTTATGTAAAAATTAACTCAAACAGAATTCTTTGACTTAACACCAAAAGCATAGTCCATAAAAGGAAAAGTTAATAAATTGGACTTCATCAAAATTAAAAACTTCTTTCTCTGAGAAAGACCTTGTTGAAAAACTGAAAAGGAATCACTACACACCTATCAGAATGGCCAAAATAAGAAATTTGACAACACCAAATGCTGGTGAGAATGAGGAGGAACTGGTCATTCATACAATGCTGATGGGACTCAAAAAAGGGCATAGCCTCTACGACAAATAGCTTGGCAGTTTCTTAAACTACCAAACGGGAAATTACCATGTGATCCAGCAGTTGTACTCCTGAACATTTACCCCAGAGAGATGAAAGGTTATGTCCACACAAGAACTTGTGTATGAACGTTATAGCAACTTTATTTGCAATAACCAAAAGTTGGAAACAACTCAGATGTCCTTGAATGAGTGAATGGTTAAACAAACTATGGGACACTCATACCATGGAACACTACTCATCAACGGAAAGGGACAAATATTAATACAGGATAATCTGGACAAATCTCTGGGAAATTATACAGAGTAAAAAAAAAAAAAAGCCAATCCCCAATGGTTACATACTTTTTGATTCAATTTATGTAACATTCTTGAAATGACAAAATTAGAGAAATGGAGAACAGACTGCTAGCTGCCAGCGATTAAGGAGAGGATGTAGGTGGGAGGGAGATAAGATAAAAAGGCAACATTCAGAATCAGTGTGGTGATAGAAATATTCTATATCTTGACTGTCAATGTCAAGATTATGATGTATTGAGGTTTTGCAAAATGTTACCCTTTTACATAGACTCTCTCTGTATTATTTCTTACAGCTCCATGTGAATCTGTAATTATGTCAAAATAAAAAATATAAATAAAACCCACTAAAACCAGATTTTAAAATAGTTTTATTTAATACTTTCAAGATAATAATACATAGAAAAATTAACTTGGGTTATGTTGACCTTAATAGAGCTAAAACAATATAAGTTATAATGGTCTAAGTTTCCTTTGACCCATTTAAGCTGCTACTAGTCTATGTGGTAAATTTCTGGATATGTCGGTTTTTTGGTTTTGTTTTTTTATTGTCTGCTTTATTTTGTTTCTTTTGAGAAACCATGTCTTTAAAAATCTAGAGAAAGTTTTTTTTCAGTATAATGCAACCCTTGAAAAAGAATTATGCTTCTTTAATAATTCAAATTACAATTGGCTTCCATCTGCCCTAAATTAAATTTGTGTTAAAGAATAAATAAATAAATAAATAAATAAATAAATTTGTGTTAAAGAATTAGGAAGAAATGCTCATAGTTTTGTTTTTTTTTTTTTAACTAATTCAGATCACTGTAGTCCTGACCCCAACGAACCTTCACTTTTAAACAAAATACTTGTCTTGAATATTGGAAAGAAGATACAGAAAACTTCAGTATAATACCTTTGCTCTATCATGAATGGGGTCGCATTATGAGTAAATCACAGCTCCTGTATCCATCTTGGGGCATGAGGTGCTTTATTCATTGAGACCCTCCTCCCCCGCTTTGCTTGTGACGTTGCTAGTCTATATTCAGCACACTGAGAACAGGATTAAGTGCTTTGCTTCACTCGAGCCCCCACTTAGTTAGGCCAGCATGGTGGGCTGGAAGACTGTGGGCCTTGGGTCACAGGGTCTGGTCTGAGATCTACCTCTCTCATCTATAAGCCGAGTGGCATTGAGAAAGCCCCTTGAACTTCCTGAGCTTAGAAATTTTAAATTTATAACAAAAGACAAATTATATCTTCTAACCAGGATTATGAGAAATAGTGATAAAATATATAAATAGACCTGCTCATATTTTGAGCTCAGTAAGTGACCACCCTTAGTAGTATTATTGTTATCTGGGCTTGGTATGCTCTGTGCTGTGTTCCTATTTATCCTTGATTTATCCCCTCCAACTGGACTGTGAGTGCCTGGAGGGCAGACATGCCACCACTTCATCCCCCAGGATAATGTCTTGCACTCAGTAGGGGCTAAGTAAATATATTAGTGGACAATGAAGGTGATGCTTTAAGTGGAGCAATTGGGGGCAGTAAATTATGCTGAAGTTCCCTTGACATAGCCAGGCACAAGTTTTAGTGCATTGGAATGATCTAGAGAGCTAAGGAAACAGATTTCCTTCTCCACCTCCTCCTTGAGACAGTCTGGTTAAGCTGGCCTAGGAATCTGCATTTTAGCAAGCTCCCTGGGTCATTACGATGCAGGTGGTCTACGTACTGATCACATTTAGAGAAACCATGCTTTAGTCGATACACCTATGTTGTGCTGAGTGTTGTAAAGAGATGCCCATATAACACATAAAGTAGGAACTGATGATGGTTTAAGTGAAAATTTGGTCTGCAGGGTCATTCAGAAAAATCCACTTTATCACAGAGGTGCCAGACAGATATTATAAAACTAATCAAAACTTACTTTTCCAAAGTTAATTAACATGTTTGATGTCCTAGTTCTCTTAGCCAAAACTATATATGTACATGCTGTCTTTTTGGCTCCAGCTTGCCTAGTGAAGAGAAAATAGAAATGGAATAAAATGCCCACTGGGCATTAGACTCAAATACATTTATCCTGCAGCAAAGCATGAATTTATGAAGATAACTGCAATGCATTATGCATACAGTCCATCCTCATTTGGCCCCCAAACCGCTCTCCTAGCGGGACGTTTCCTCTTTATAGCTGCTGCTATTTAGGACAAAGGCTTGGAACCAGTAACGAAATGATTGTACTTCCTAAGAGTGCTACCCGAAAGCACTTCTTTTTAACATTAGGAAAAATTGATACAAAATTAAGCAAATAACTGGTGGCAAGAGTTGTGTCCTCCTTCCACCATAGATAGGGACATAGGGACCGTTTAGAGACAATAAAATAAAAGTGATTTTGTTCTTCATGAGAACAAGTAATATAGAAAAGAACTCTTATTTCCTTTGGCTTTCATACCAAAACTTCAAAATATTGATTATGAATAATGCCCATTTTCAGATGGGTAATATGGAAAAAAGAGGGGAACATTTTCTCGTTAGGCTACAAAACAGAAAGTAATGACTTTGACATCTTCTCCTCCACCCGTATATTATTTATAAAACTACTTCTGTTAATACATAAATCATCCAAAATAAAATATGAAATCAGTTTACTAAGAAATCACAGTTCTTTAGAAGCTATTGGTATCTCCTATGTGTACTCTGGAACTCAGTAACAATCCAACCATCTTGACCCTAACATGGGTTGTGCAGTGAAATGAATATAACTGGCCCCCCTTGGAGGCCATCTCCAACATTCCCACCCTGAGAATATGAAAAAAAAAAATTGGACTTTGACAAAAAAATACTATATTCTTAGATCTTGATTCTACTCCAACTCTGCAATAATTATAGTAATTACAAAGATAAAGGGTAAAAGTCACAAAGTGCTAGCGGGGACATTCCAGAGCAGGAGAAAGCTTGGCGCCATTTTTATAGTTATGCCTGTTAAGATTTAATAGACGGAAAGTTTCATTAGTGAGCTGGGCTGCAATTAACTTCAAGGAGGTTCCAGACTACTGTATGTTGCTGTTACTGACAGAAAGCTGTTTGGATTTTGCTCTTGAAAGGGTGTATTGGATTTTCAACACTTCAATTATAAAAACCAGTAAGGGGCACAATTTTAAAAAATGTAATGTAGAGGCTAGTTTTTTTCTTATCATGGAACACTTAGTAATAGACTTCTATTCTTAGCAGTAGACATTTGATTGACTATCTGGGAGTGAGTTATTTGGGGGATGATGATGATGATTATTGACAGAATGAAAATACAAATTCTTTGTAACTCTTCTGTCCATCTCTCCTCCTGACTCCTAAAATCAGGTCCTAATGAATTGTAGCAACATTGGAAACTATTATTTCTCAAAACCAAAAAATTTTTCTGAATCATATACTCCACCTTTAATATAAAATGCTCACTCTCACTCCTGACAAGTTGGCAAATGCCTGAGAATAAAGACTGGGGAATCCAGTGACTTGCTATTCCCCAGTGGCTGGTAAGATTCTCGTCTACTTTTGGAGCTTTGAGTCTAGATTTTAGAGAAAAGGATCTATAAGTAGGACTTTGCACACTCCTCCCTGGAGGTTAAGCTGGTGCTCCCCCTTTTATGTGCAAACCATTGAAGTTCATCCGAGGTTATTCCTCACAGAAATTACTGCCATACTCTAGGCTTTGTGTTCTTCAGTACACTTTCTCTAGCATGTTATTTAATTTTTCTAACCTACTATGGTATGGCTAACCTGTTACGGTCCTCACTGTTATATTTTATTGTATTAAACAGCAGACTGCTATGGGTCTTTTAATGACTTGAAGAATGAGACCTGCATTTTATGACTTTTAAAACCTGTCTTGATACTCTTTCTTCCAGTTACAACCCACCCGCCCCCTTTCATTCTACATATGTTTCCATTAATAGGCTGCAGACTTTGTAGGTGTGGTAAGCATGTAACCATGATAAGCACTTTCAGATACACGTTAGCTTTTCAGACCACAAGGATACAGTCTGGTGTCTAGGAACAGTGATTTCATTTGACAAGCAGTTACGGCATGCCTAAAAGACTAGAGGTTTAATCTACGTGGAATTATCCCATGGAGCAGGGTGTTTGCTAGTGTCCGAGCTGCACAAATGAATCCATTTTCCTCTACTTAAGGCTGAAATGTGGAAGTGGGTGGCGTATCATTTTACCTTGTATCGTGTGGCAACACACTGTCACTGAATTGTGAGTGGTTGGGAGGCTGTGGTCTGTATTGGACTAAACTCCTGAACTTGGTGCAAACCCAAAGTAGCACCTCCTCCCCAGTGGATGATCCTCCATAAAGTTCTAGACCCTCCTTATTTTCCTGTACTTTAATTCATCAGACCTAGCCATACCGTACCTCCAAATGTGACAGGTATGTGAAGAATGGCGACATTGTCCTGGCAGGAAGTCATGCTCAGAGTTTCTGCAACTCCCAGGTTACATGACTGACCCAGATCATAGCACAGGGACCACATCAGGACAGGTCCCCGCAACCTTACCCACACTCCACAGTTCTCTGTACTTTGATGCCTTTTGATGTTCTAGAAAGGTAGGTTCTGTTTCTCGGAAAGCCTCTTTTGGTTTAATTCTGAGAAAATCATTAATACTTGGGTTAAGGTTGGGTCAGAGTTGAAGAGATCAGTATATTTATTTGGGTTTTATGTATTTATGGCTGCTGTTAGTTTCTGCTCTTAAACACCAGCAGCAAATTCTTGGGGTTTGTGAAGCATTGCATCACATTCTTCTTCTGTCTCCTTGTGACATGGTGCTTGGATCGTGCAGCTGGAAATCAGACTGAGAATTAAAGTCTCTTTGTCACAACTGAGTGAATTCTGACCTCGAGTGTGGTACCCCTGCATGATGTTATATATTTTTTAACTTTTCTATTAATCAACTTGTTTGTTTATCAGTTCTCTCACAGGAGGGTAGTTAGAATTAATTAATCTTTAAAATTCAGGTAAGCAGTGAAACATTATCAGAACAGGTTTGTGTGTGTCAAATGGATCACTACATTTTGCATATTTAGCTATCTTTATTGGTCTGCATTCTCATTTGAAGAAACATTTAACTTTTTATGAGCAAGGACAGTATAATATACAATACTACTAGCCTAATATTCAAGAATGTTTTCATACATGTCTTAGTATTAATTAGGGAGCAGTTCTTGTTTGACATGTTTACTTTTAATTCTTAATAGGTTTCCAAGTGGGGTAATGCGGTAAGTACCCAGAAAAGCTAACAATTATCTAGTCTAAAGAGCTTTGGATTTCACTGTAAAATTAAAATTGTGGGGAAACTGTGTTTTCATTCTACTCGTATTAACCTTTTCTTATCCATATTAGCTAAAGGTTAACTTGTTCTTGCCATTTTTATGAAGTGAGAAGCAGGAACTTTGTCTTTTTATGAAAGGAAGCACAAGAGTTGCCAAGCATTCATTAGAGATTGAAATTAGAAGCGACGGTGGGATTAAGTTAGAATGTAGCTCATTGTACAAGCCCAATTTGGACTTTTGTAAGTGCGGATATTCAGAAGAGTGAACATAATTGCATATGTGAAATTAACCTTCATTTTACCCTGTCTGATGCCGGCGCACATTGGGAGACAAGGCGTTGTGATTTCCCAGCAGGGAAATGCACCCACACAGATGGGTGTCCTTGCCCCTGAGCACCAGAGCTGGGGCAGGGGCTCTGTTTTAAGTGTAGCCCGGGACCAAGGAAGATAATTCCTGTCTGTTTCTTTGTCTTATCTTTTCCTTTTTTTTTTTTTTTCCTGGCTTCACCACTGTATTACCAAATAGCTAACTCAATTTATTTCTCTGCCTTGTATAATTGAACAATATAGCCAAAGGAAATATCATTAGTATCTTCAGAAAGTGGCACAGTGGAAAGGACTGTTGGGTTTCCGGGTCTCATTTCACAAGTACTCAGGGAGCGAGAGGGCCTGAAGGGGATGAAAGGGGTAAGTGGCTGGCTGACTGGCTGCCGTTGGATGGGAGACTCATCTCTGGTAACTGCAAGGCCTTTAAAAATGGCCCCTTCTCCTAGGAATCTGAGGAAACAAAAATGGGAAATAACTCCTGTTTATGAGATTTTCAAAAAATTGGTTAGAAAATGTTTAACCTCCCCAAAGAGAAAGTGGGAACCCTAATTTTAAAACACTCATTTCCAGTCAGTGGGGTGAACCTTTTGCTAGAATTCGTCTCATAATTTCTAAATGAGTGAACAGAAATAAGAAAGGTATTATACTATTTTATGCCAAATTAACCTCACTATATACTGCTAAAGATCTATCTCTGGAGACACATCATAAAAACTAAACACTTTTACCACCATGGCAGTATTAAAAAGTATTTCATATTTTACTATTAGGGTGTAAAATTACTAATCAAGGGTGGGAAATGACCAGAAGAAAACAGGAGAAAAAGAGACTCATTGAAACATGCTGAAACATTACCAAGCTTTCACTGAATGCTTTCACTTGTGTTTTTCTTCTCATCTTTTAAGACCAGCACCTTTTAAATAAAAGACAATTTGTTAAGAATAATAGAGAACCACAGTAAATAACTTGCAAATGAACAAATTCTGTTTTGTCCAATGGGATCATCAAAGCAGAAGAGCTTTTCTAAAGGCATCGTTGATTTCAATGAAGGCCAAACTTCTTTTAGGTTGTGGACCCCTACTGTATTGGAGAATTGCTTTCCCTCATGCAATTATGCAACGATTATGTTGGTTTTGAAAGAGGATGTCTGATTTTTAGTAAATCCAAAAAAACTTACTTTTGAATAAAGGAAGACATGGCCATATATTTTGAAGAACCTGCTTCTAGAGAGCATTTCCCCCATCCTTGTGATCCTTCAGTGTTTCCCCAGGGTGTACCCTGAGAACCACCCTTCTCAGAGAAAGAGCCAGAAGTCAGGACACTTGCCTTGCATTTTGAGTTCCTTTGTGCTGAGTCATGGGTAGGCTTCTGAGACCCTCTAGTCTTTAATTTTCCCCACTTCTGCTATGTTCCCCTTCTTATACATGGCAAGGAGGATTGAGAGATTTAGGTGATGAAGTTGGGACCCTTTCTTTCTTATGAAAGGCAGTACGTGCTCTGGAGTCAGACTGCATGCATTCAAATCTCAATTCCACCAGGTACAATGTCTTGGTTTTCTCATCTGTAAAGTGAGAATAATAATGGATTCTATCATGGAGGGATTAGGTAAGTTAATATATGTAAAGGATTCAGAGCAGTGCCCGGCACAAAACCACTGCTAAGGAAATGCTATTATTATTGTGTGATTGTTACTATCTTCCCAGTGTCAGTGCACTCAGAGAGGCTGCCTCCTCTCTGAACTTTCCGGGTTCTCCTAGGCAGAGGGTTGTACCTGGTGCATAATGCTGGTAGAACAACCGTTTTTGTTTTTTTTTTAAACAGTTTGTTTCCAAGTTTATTTGCTCACTAGAGTGTAAATCCCATGACGTAGGGACTGGAGGATGGGTTTTATTGGTCTATTCCTAACACTAGCACAGTTCCTGGCATTAAGTAGGCATCCAGTGTTGATGAATGAATGAATGCGTGTTTCACTTGTCTCCCAATATCCATTCTCTCCTTCTTTCTTTAGCAATAGAACCTGCAAAGTTTAGGAGAGCGTATAGCTGTCCAGCTAATGACCACACTCCCCAGCCCCCTTTTTTCCAGGTACGGCCAGGCTTGATACATGGTTATAAGGCAACCAGTTTTCTAGTGCCAGCAAAGATTTGCCAACGTGTTGTTCAACAGATTTTCCTTGTAAAGGAAAATCATTCTGGGGGAGAATCAAAAGATGTAAGTTAACAACTTGATGGGAAAGTATAAAAAATAGTGATGGAACATGAACATACAAATACACATACATACAGTTTTTTTTTTTTAAAGATTTTATTTATTTATTTGAGAGAGAGAGAATGAGAGACAGAGAGCATGAGAGGGAGGAGGGTCAGAGGGAGAAGCAGACTCCCTGCCGAGCAGGGAGCCTGATGCGGGACTCGATCCAGACACTCCAGGATCATGACCTGAACCAAAGGTAGTCGCTTAACCAACTGAGCCACCCAGGCGCCCACATACATACAGTTTTGAAACTTTTTATCAACATATAACATCCATACAGGAAAGTGTCTAGGCCATAAGTACACACCTTATGTACACGTAAGGACATACTTTTTAATTTTCACGAGCCAAACACACCCATGTTTACCAGCACACAAATCAAGAACGTGCAACATGTATTTTTAGTATCTAGAGCTACATAGTAAAATGCTGAAATATAAAAAACAATATTTCTCATGAATAACAAACATTTTTTCCAGGCTTTCTATACTTTTACATTTGTAAGTTGGAAATAGGAGGAACTCCTGTTTTTAGCTGCCTAAACTTCTCAGCTCAATTTTTAAACAGAAATAGTTCGGGGGGCGGGGGGCACCTGGGTGGTGCAGTCGGTTAAGCAACTGACTCTTGGTTTCGGCTCAGGTCAGGATCTCAGTGTCATGGATCGAGCCCCGCGTTGGGCTCTGCGCTCAGTGAGGAGTCTGCTTGGGATTCCCTCTCCCTCTCCCTCTGCCCCTCCCACTTGTGCTCACTCTCTCTCAAATAAATAAATCTTTGAAAAAATAAATAAAAATTTTAAAGAAGAAGTAGATCAGAGGAATCACCCAACTGTACACACAGATGATAAAATTCAGAGCCATTTCTCTCCACCTCCTGGGCAGCTGTCTTCTCAGTTCCATGCCCACTCTATTTGTCTCTAGGGCTTCTCCCATACTTTATGTGAGTTATTTAACCCCTGGAGGCCTCAGTTTCTGCAGCCGTGGATTGGGAACTGTAGCTGTACACAGGATTGTGCTAATGAAATGAGGCAAATACACAGAACCGGGTTTACATGACATTTACATGTTGGAAGTCGTCAATAAATGCTGTTTTGTTGTTATTATTATCACTGACAATATCAACTGACACATAGAGCTTCTGGGTTTGGGGAGCTTTTAGAAATAGGCACATAATTGTATTGAACTATGTAATGTCCTTTCTCAGGAGGATGGGCTAGGTCTGACGTGAGATTGCCAAATGTATGTCCTTGCTGGATGAAATGTGGCTCCTCTAGCAAGAGGAGGCAAGAGAGGTATGGCTTACACGTGGGCTTCTGGTCCTGACTGTTTTTAACGTGATGAGTTATCATGTTGGAATTGGTGTAACCCTGAAGAGAATATTTCCAAATGGTCTTAAAGGAATGTCATGTAGCATTTATTAGAGTCACTGCAACAGGGACACTTCCCTCTTGCTTTGATTTAGTGACATGACTTCTGGTTAAAAGCCTTAGGTAAGGCCACACACAGTGGCTGGCGATTTGGATAATTAGAAGAAATGGCAGAGGCCTGTCTCTTTACAAGGAAGTTAGCAGTGACATGCAATTAAAGCAAACCACGGGGGGACGCCGTGTAGCTCTAAGGATTCCAGAGGATTGGGTGAAATCAAATAATATTTACAGATTTCCCTTTCCTACAAAGGATTTCTGCTTGCTTATTTTTTAATAAGTTACTCCAAGGATAACTATAATGTTTTACATAAGCAGAACAAAGAGAACAATGTGACTCCCTCCATTGTTATTTTCCCCTGGTTTTCAGGGCTACCCCGGCCAGCTGGTAAAGTTGTTTATCCATCAAGATCCCGATGAGGCACCTAAAACCTAAATTGTCATGTGTTTATTGGGGTGGTGTTTTCTGCTTTAAAAGATGCTTTCATGTCCATTACTTGTTATGTTCCCCACAACTGTATGAGGCAAGGAAAGGAGTAATTATGATGTCCATTTCAAACAGAAATGGAAGCTGCGCTCTTACTAAGAGATTTGCTGTAGTTCATGTATGGTAGAAGGGAGATTAAGATTTGAATAAGATGACTCCCAATGCAGTATTCTTTCCAACACATGGAACTGTCTTCTCAAGCACAAATGTGCATTGTTGCTTTCTGAGCTTTTCAGGAGTATGGTTTTCTTTCTCTTCCTGAGACACTGCATTGGTCACGAATGCCTCGGAGAATAAGCTGAAAGCGCTCACCTTGTGCTCAGAAAAATGCACACTTGGACACACATGTGAAAATTGGCATCACTTCCAGGTCACCTCTTTCTAAAATCTGTCTGAGCAATAGTATAGGGTATGTGGAAAATGCTAGTCTGGGCTTGTGGGGGCACCTGGAATTCTCAGGGAGGAAGAGTGAGGTAGAAGACATGGTACCATGAAGGTTGATTGAGCCCCTACTGGGCAATAGGTGTTGCCTGCATACATCATGTGGGTTTAAATCTCACAACAACCTTCAAAGGCAAGTATTCTTATTGTATCCACTTCAGGGATAGGAACACTACCAGAATTTGATGCCAGACAGATACTTTTCACCACTATGCTCCACAGCCTCTGAAAGCGGTAACCACCTGTTGGTGTAGAGCTATTTCCCTACAAGCCAGCCCATGCCTGTGTGTGGCCGTATGGCCGGGAAGGGGAAAGGCGCGTTTCTAGAAGCCTTTCAGCAACAAGCGTTCCTTGGAGAAATCCTTTTCCTAGGGTGATGGGTTGGAACTGTTAACGGCAGTAGAAATGTGAAGTGTGAGAAAGTGTCGAGATGCAAGGATAGACAAGAACAGGGCAGCCTCCATTGGGTGGTCTGTTTCTCTTGGGGTGGGTGTTGGATGTCCAGCTGCTGTACTCATTTTTATACATTCCATGCTACATTCTCGTGCTAACCTGGCAAATGATTCACTAAGTGACTAAAATGGGGTGAGCAAACTCATGGGTAGAGCTGGGGCTGGGAGAAAGGAAAAGGCAAGTCCTACATTGGGGGTTTCCTGAGCCATAAATAACGGCCGTGTTGCCATTCCCAGCAATATGCTTCTGTCGTTAATTAACTTTTATGGAAAGCTATGGTGTTCATGACTTCGGCCTCTCCCCGCTCTTGATCTATGTGGTGTTATGTGGTGTAGACAGCAGTGTTCACAGGTGGGATTTGTCTGACAGAGGAATCAGAAGAGCTCATGTGAAATGCCTGCTAATATATGGCACGTCACTGCAGGGGGCGGCGGGGGGGAGGCGAGAAATCAGTGATGACATGCTCCCTGCTCCTGCCAATTATTTTTCCAGCACCTATTCATGGGGCCATAATATCCGGTTCTTTGTCGGGTTAAATTTTAACTGGTACCCTAAGATTTGGTGGTGTGATACTCTGTAGTTGAGAGGGGAAATGATGAAGATGGAAGGGCCTTCTAGAGATACAGGCCCCCTCCATCCATCGGACCAGACAGGGAGATCCGAGCCCAGCCTTTTGAGATGGCCCACACTAGTGTTAATGATTCGGCCAGAAAATTATCCCCCACCTTTGACCTCAAGTCTTCCTGCTTGGTGTCCAGAAGAGTGGTTTTTATTCTTATTTTTTTATACACATTGTAGTTTTAATGAGTTAAGCACAGGGCTGTTGCCATAGGCTTGTACACGTAAGTGTACTAAAGCTTACATCTGAATGAAAGAAGATCTTATTTGGAAGATGCATTTATACACAGTGTAGTTTCAAGCACTGAGGCCCTTGGCTATCCCAGTAGGCTTCTACACGTAAGATCACAAACAGAGGGATGCCTGGGTGTCTCAGTCATTAAGCATCTGCCTCTGGCTCGGGTCATGATCTCAGGGTCCTGGGATCGAGCCCCACATCGGGCTCCCTGCTCAGTGGAGAGTCTGCTTGTCCCTCTCTCTGCCCCTCCTCCTCCCCCTGCTCTTGCTCTCTCTTTCTCTCTCTTGCTCTCTCTTTCTCTCTCTCTCAAATAAATAAATAAAATCTTTTTTTTTTTTTAAAGATCACAAACAGAACAGCAGTTTTTAAACATTAGCATATATCAGAATCACAGGGAGGGCTAGCTAAAATACAGATTGCTGGGCTTACCCTGAGTTTCTTTTTTTTTCAGCTTTACTGAAATATTATTGACATGTAACATATGTAAGTTTAAGGTATACAAAGTGATGATTAGTTACATGTATATATTGCAAAATTATTAGCACAATAAGGTTAGTTAACACCCCCCAACCCCTCAAATAATTTTTACTTTTTCTTTGTGTGTGTGGGGATAACATTTCAGATTTACTCTCTTAACAACTTTTTTTTTTCTTTTAAAGATTTTATTTATTTATTTGAGAGAGAGGATGAGAGGAGAGAGAGAGCACATGAGAGGGGGGAGGGTCAGAGGGAGAAGCAGACTCCCTGCCGAGCAGGGAGCCCGATGTGGGACTCGACCCCGGGACTCCAGGATCATGACCTGAGCCGAAGGCAGTCACTTAACCAACTGAGCCACCCAGGCGCCCCTCTCTTAACAACTTTTAAGTATATAATACAATACTGTTAATCATAATCACCATGCTGTGCATTAGATCCCAAGATTATTTATTTTAGAGCTAGGGGTTTTTCCCCATTGACCAATATCTTCTCATTTCTCCCACTCCCCAGCTCCTGGCAACCACCATTCTACTCTTTATTTCTGAGTCTGGCTTTTTTTAGATTCTGCAGGTAAGTGAAAACACCATATTTGTCTTTCTCTGTCTGACTTATTTCACTTAGCATAATGCCCTCGAGGTCCATCCATGTCGTCACAAATGGCAGGATTTTCTTCTTTTTTTTTTAATGACTGAATAATTGTGTGTGTGCGTGCGTACACCACATCTCATGAGTTTCTGATTCAGTAGGTCTGGAGTGGGGCCAGAGAATAGGCATTTGTAACAAGGTCTCAGGGATGCTGCTGTATTACAGGGACCATTGCCCTAGACTATGATTAGAAGGATGGTAGGTAACGGCATGGGTTTGGGGGTCAGACAGCCCTGGATTTGAGTCCTGCTTTATGACTGTGAAATTTTAGAAACATTATCAGACCTAGGCTTGCTCACCTGTAGAAAGGGGATGATGCAAGCATCTTGTCTGTTTTAGTTTGTTGGCTGAAAATTAATGAGATAATCTCTATTAAGTGCTTAGCATAGTGTCAGGCACACGGAAGTGACTTTGCAGATGGGAGCTTGTGAGTCTGCTCCTTACACCTAAGTCACCAGAACTTCTGGCCCCAAAATTAAGGCAGAGATACCTACTTAGGGGAGTCTCTTAGAAAGTTAAGGAGGTCAGAGAAGATGTAGGTGGCAAGAATCAGTAAAACATAGGCCATAAGGCCATATTCTGTAAGACTTTCTGATATGCTAGGAACGAGGGAAAAAAAAACAAGAAATCTACTTAGTATTACACAGTGGAGAGTCACCCCCAAGAAATCCAATATGGAGAGGGGAGTAGAAATGGAAATCCTAAACTGAGCTTTGGGGCTGTTAGCATTAACATGTAATTTCCAACAAATATACACAGAGTCTAATAGAATGTTTTCCTAAATGGGCTTTAGAAGGGAAAGGAAGGACGAGGACTCCATAAACCAGGGAAGGCAGGATACAGTGGGCGGTGCCATTCTATGTCCATGTGACAGCTACTCGCAAAGATAGTGTGTGCCTGGCCAAGTTCTGAAGCAAGTGATGTCTGTCATCCCGGGCCCAAACTAATCTTGTCTTGGTCTTATTTCTGGATCTCCCCAGGCTCTTACTCAGGGCAATGAACTGTAACTTTCCATCTTTTGCTCAAGCTGTACCTCACCAACAAAATAATTCCCAGGAAAGAATTTCATAATAATTGTTAGCACAATTTTTGTAAAACTATATCCTGAACTATGTAAATGTAAAACTATATCCTGAACTATGATCACTCCCTAGGACAGCACCTTCCAAGTTGTGTTTCTGGGGACTATGAACAGGTGATTAGGTGATGTGTGGAAAAAGCATTCTTGATGAAACTTATTTGCATATTAAAGGATCTGAGAAGTCCTGGAGTTAAAAAATAAATAAATAAAAAGGCTGCTTAATTTTGATAACCCAGTGGCGATTTTCCATTTTTTCTCTTTTTCTGTATTTCAACATTTCTGTAATGAGCATATATTACTTTCATCATAAAATATGAATCAAATTATATTAGAATAAATAAGAGTACAGATTGGACCACCAAATATAGATTCCAGCCTTCTTTCCTCTCCACCCCACCTGCTGCAGACTGAATGTTTCTGTTCCCTCCAAATTCTTGTGTTGAAGCCTTCCCCCTGCCCCATGTGATGGTACTTGGAGATGGGGCCTTGGGGAGGTGATTAAGTTTAGATGAGTCATAAGGGTGAGGCCCCGTGATGGGGTTAGTGTTGTTATAAGAAGAGGAAGAGAGACCAGAGTGCGCTCTCTCTCTGTCATGTGAGGACACAGCAAGAAGACGGCTGTCCACAGACCAGGAAGAGGGCCCTGACCAGGGACTGAATCTGCCGGCACCTTGATGTTGGACCTCCCTGCCTCCCGAATGTGAGAAATAAATGTTTATGGTTTCAGCCACCCAGCCTGTGGTAATTGTTAAAGCAGTTCCAGTGGACTAAAAAACTGCAATTCTTTGGAGGAACAGGATGACATGATGCCATGTTCCAGAACAACAAATTCTTCATAAAATGTCCTTTTTGAAAGATAACTGTTTATGGATGGTTTGTCTAAGTTTCAAATGCCTCCGATATTTGCCCTATTAGAAACTTCCTTTATCCCAGTTAAAGACGTGAATGCACAAGGCATTCAGTGCAATTAACCAAATTAGTCTAAAGAAGTGAGTCAGTCAAATCCCGGGACATCAGACATTGCCAGCGTGCAGGGCTACAGGAGAATCTGGGCACTGCATTCAGCTTTACTCTGCTAAGCTTGAGCACAGGCAGATGGTCGTGGGCATTGGTGCTGCATGAATAGGCTATGACTCTGAGAACAGGCTTTTCCTGAGAGAGGAGCTTTCCTTCCATCATCAGGTTCAGTACAAACTGGAAGAGCTTAACCCCATATCATTTGGAGATCTCAACTCCATTTCTGGGAAGTGTTTAAAACTTTTCAGTTCGGGGGCACCTGGGTGGCTCAGTCGGTTAAGCGTCTGCCTTTGGCTCAGGTCATGATCCCAGGGTCCTGGGATCAAGCCCCGCATCAGGCTCCCTGCTCAGCAGGGTGTCTGTTTCTCCCTTTACCCCTCCCCCTGTTCATGCTTATGCTCGCTCGTGCTCTCTCTCTGAAATAAATAAATGAAATCTTTTTTAAAAAAAAACTTTTCAGTTGGGGTACAGTGTTGTTCTATAGGCCACATTCTCCTTGGTGGGGGGGGGGGTCGGAGTTAGTGTCTCTACTATTTTAAGGATAATCAGGGGCCCAATACTATCTCAGGTGAAATGCCTTTGGAAAGAAACTGAAGTCTGTGTTCAAATTAGGGTAGGAAGCAATATACATTTGACATTCTAGAAAGCAACTTTAGGCTGGGCCAACAGTGTGGGACAATTTTTCCAACTGGCAATACAGAAGCTCAACAATGCTCATCTCTCTTTGGTGGAAGTGAAGCATAGTACTGACTGGGTGAGTAGCACCCAGCCCAATAAAGACGATTGGACTTCTTCTCAAGTGGGTACCAAGATAATGATCAGGCAACAAGAGGCCATTTGGGTTTTCCTGAGCAGGGGTCTTTAGGTAGAACAAGCGAATGCCGGGCATAGGAGTTACTGTACTCATCTATCTAGGATGTTGATAAATTAATAAGAATTGGTCTGGGTAATTTTGGTAACATAAATTTCTTAATGGAAAAAAGATATTGGCCTTTATCTTAAGCAATTTGGGAACTGAATTAAAAATTTAACATTCTCAATTTTTAAGCAGTCAGTTCTTTACTATAAAACTGTCCAGTATCCCTTGCTAAAGAGGAGAACAAGGAGATGAGAGGAAAACAGAAGCTGGACAGAGGCCCATACTGTCGGGAATCATACTTGCTAAAGGGAACATTGAGAAACATCACAGTGTCCACACTGTGCAATTGGCCCACAGCAGCTGTGGCTAGTGGTACTTGACAAAGTACGTGCTGAGCTCTTCAAAGTTGTAGGACCTGAAACTCGTCTCAGTGAGGCACACTCTCTCTCATTCCTTGTGGCAAACCGTCCTGGAGAGAGAAAGCTCCAGTACTCACGCACAGGACAGGTCACGGTAGTAATAACAACACTTACTCACATTTACATTTATAGGTCTGGTCTTTTCTCGATCTGTTTCTCAGAAAGAAAAGTCAAATACCGGACTGTCTGGTTTAAAACCAGACACATGACAACTGTATTTCCTAAAACTTCACCAGCTGCTAGGCACTGGGCTATTTGTGTTCACATGTATTGTGTGTTTTATTTCTTACTAAATACTTGTTATGGTTCTGTGAGTAAAATATTTAATTCCTATGGTATAGATGAGGAAATTAGAACTCAGAGGTTAAGTAACTTTTAGCTAGTTATCTAACAAGGGGGTGTGAGTTTGGAATGTCTAATCTCACATTTCTTTATTTTCTTTTGATATTTGATGCATTGAAGTGATTCAAGATCTCCTAAAATCTGTCATCAAGGTTTTCCTTGACTGATTTCTAGATATGGAATACCTCAAAACTGAATGATAGCATCTTGGGGATCTCGGGAAGCGTGCTGTATATGAAATATCAGGAAAAGATTTGAAGAGTACCATCAATAATCAACTGTTGATAAACTTTAATGAGGTTAAATTTTCCAAAAAAAAAAAAAAATTACCCTAACAATCCCTGAAATACAAGGAGAAGAATAGGCTTTGATAATGATTTTCCTGTGACTTGGTCAGAAGCCACCTCGGGATCTCAATTTACCATTAAGTTTCAGGACCTGCCTAGCTGGGGTCACTTACTGGCTACTAGGTGACTAGTTTGATTAGATTTTCAGACTATTTATTTTTTGCAAGACTTTCAAGTGTTTTGGTGCAATGGATGAAACCAGATGGAGAGACCCTGATAACTCTTCCATCTTCCTAAGAAAATGCTCAGGGAGATCACATGGCAGTTCTCAGACCGCAGGCTCTTCTAATGGTGTGAATCCTTTTGGCTATGATTCCTAGAGGTGTGAACCAATTTCTTCCCAGGAGACATTTTGCTTTCCTTTCTACTGGCAAGTTACAGCCTCCTGGGAAGGAGCACCTCACAACAAAACTTCCAGAGCCATCAGCTGTATATTGGCGTAAAGTCAATGAATATGTCTCGGTTTCAATTCTGGGCAACAAAAGGGACTTCTGAAATAATGTTGTGAAAAAAAGCACCTATATCTGTTTAGAATTGACTTGTGGTTGCATGTATGGTTGTTTCTATTTTTGAATTAGCCAGAGGCGTTTTCCCTTGACCTTCTGAAAATGATATAACTCCTAGACTTTACTGTCATGGTGCCAAGTGGTGGGAACTCTTCCTCAACTTCATTTTAATATGTGTGGGGAGTGCATGAACTGCCCTTGAGAATCTGCACTCTAGACTGATGAATTTGTAAGCAGAGCACTGATGAAATCCTTAGCAGAAGAGCAGAAGTTGGTTTATCTGTGATGATATGCAGGAGTTCTGGGGATGAGTACTTTCTTTTAGTAAGAGGCAGAGGGCCCATCTATTAGAAGCCACTCCCTAGTATCTGAGGCATGAAGAGCTAGACTAGAGTACTTTACAGGGCCATGACAAATGTTACATTTGAATTAGTCAAGAGGCTCAGAAATCCCCCCAAAATGTTGGGTTGAGTAAGGGTGCAGTGTAGGTGGTGTGATGCCCTCACTAGTTTGTGGGTTATTTTTATGAAATTTTAGTTCCTTTTCTATAATTGATATGGTAGAAATAAACACTTTTCAAGCAACCTGATATGTTTACCAAATACCCTCATCTTAAGTGAAGCAAGATTAGTGATGGGCTTTAGAAGAATGTATGTTGTGCCTCACAATCTTCAGAAACACAGTGGGAATGTATTTAAGGTAACTTTATCTTCCATGCTCCAAAACACAAGAAGGCTCTCGGCATATATAAATGGTGAAGACTCTTTTATTCACAAGGAATAGAAGCTGCCTCAAACAAGCAAGAACACCAAGGGCGACTTGCTAGGTCCCAGATCTGGGGAAGCTTGAGGCTGGTGCTCTCTTTGTGACTGCCCTGATCTGCCTGATGTCCTTGGCTTGCCCTCTCTCCCTTCCACTCCTTCTTTTCAAGTATTAGCCTTATTGCTTTCTCCTTCATCCCCAACACTTCCTTTCTCCACTTAGACAGCTTGAGGCTTATATCATTCAGTTTCACAATTCCCTGAAGGAGTAAAAGAGCTTCTTTCTTGCAGGGTCTTATGTACAATTTAAAAGTAAAACTCCAGGGCACCTGGGTGGCTCAGTTGGTTAAGTGACTGCCTTCGGCTCAGGTCATGATCCTGGAGTCCCGGGATCGAGTCCCGCATCGGGCTCCCTGCTCGGCAGGGAGCCTGCTTCTCCCTCTGACCCTTCCCCCTCTCATGTGCTCTCTGTCTCTCTCATTCTCTCTGTCTCAAATAAATAAATAAAATCTTTTAAAAAAATAAAAAATAGAAGTAAAACTCCAATTGTTTCTGTAGTTTCATATGCTCATTAGAAGCCCCCCTGTTTCAACCAGAGTTTGAGGCACTGGTCCAGGCAGTATGAGGAAATCAGAAAAGGACTCTTAATGGCAACAAAATGGTAGGAGGTGTAGGACATTAACAAATATCACCTAATTTGAAGTAGCATGTGAAATTGAGACAGAATAAGTCTAAATGATGGAAATGAGACATCATCTGAATGAGACCAGGGTTCTTTCATGAGGAGAAATATTCTGTTTACCGAAGAATGGATTAGATTCCACGTGAAAATCAACTAGGGGGAAAGTCATTCCAGAAGGAAGGAATCGTGTAAAGAATGGTAAAGAGACGGGAAAAAGGAAAAAGTATCTTGAACAAATTATAGATTTTGTAAGGGAAGAAATGTGAGCCAAAGTTAGTAAGAACTGTTGGCATCGGATCATAGAGGACCTTGAAGTTCTCAGTTTCAACCCAAGTTGTGTCCACTTTTTTTCAAAAGGCTACATAGAGCCAGTGAAGGTTCTGGAGCCAAGAGAGACCAGGTCAAATCATTTATTAGAGAGTTTCCAAAGGCAGCCACAGTAAGGATGGGCTGAATGGGGAATTTGCTTCAGCTTCAGGAGCCCACCTGTGGCTGGGGAGGAGCCAGCAGGGCACCCTGGCTGTGGGAAAAGAATCATTGGGATTGCTCCTCTTGAAGCAAAGCTCTAAGTTTCATACACAGGATTAGGGTCATAGCTATGAATTGCCAGCCAAGATCAAATTTTATTTGTAATCACATGGCCCCATTTCTCTCCTAAAGTCAGGTCCACGTCTCCAACCAGTAGCTGGCCATTCCCTGGTATGTCCCGGCACCACGACCTCATGTTCAATGTCACCTCTCCTGTCACCTTTTTATGGTGGCATCATTTTCTTAGCAATTCAGGCACAGCCATTCCTGAGAATAGGGGACAACTTTGGTGAGTTACCATGATAGTCTCAAGCGCCAACATTTTTATGTAGGAAAGCATTAAGTTAAAATGAACACGGAGGACATGCTGAGAGGGCGGAGCCAGCACACACAAGTCAGGTTTGCTGCCTCACAGCCGGGGTGCCAAGAAGCAGGGCCAGCCCAGCCCTATCTGCAGATAAAGGGAGCAAAAAGTCTCATTGTTGTGGACAGATTGACAGGAGCTCAGACCATTTTGAGCAGTGGCGGGTGGAAACTCTTCCTTCCCCTCTAGCAGATGAGTCTGGGAGACAGCCCGTGTAGTAACTCAGAGGCCCCCAAGAAGCTTCCTCCAGGTCCATGATAGCCATGAGGACTCATCTGAATACAAGTCAGCTGCCATCACCACAACCCCCAAATAATAGTGACTTAAATCAGATACAGGTTTATTTTTCTCAGGCAATAATCTGAGCATAAGCAGCCCCGGGCTGATACAGCAGCTCACTGTGTTGGCAACTTTGGCTTCTTAACACACAGCTTCCATCCCATGGTCTCATCACGTCCACATCCCACCAACCCTACAAGGGTTCCCTGAAAGTTGTACACGTCCCTTCCACTCACATCCCAATGGCCATGATGCAGCCCTATGACCACCCGTGGCTGGAAGTGCTAGGGCTGTGTGCACAGCTAATAACAATAGCTGATGTTCACACCGTGCTTCCAGGAACCAAGCACTGTTCTAAGAGCTTTACACACATGACTTACTATCCCATGAGATAAGTACTGGCATTATCCCCATTTCACAGGAAGATAACAAAGGCACAGAGAGGTGGAATAGCTTACCCATGGTCATCAAGTAAGTGATGGGAGTGACACTCAAATACTCACATGCTGGTTCCGAAATTTGTGATCTTAACCACTCTGCGACACGGCCTCTAAATTCAGGGTTCTCTCAGTAAAGGAAGAAAGGGAGAATGAAAATTGGGGGACAATCAGTTATCACAACCCCAGCACCCCAGTATCCGTGTTTGTCACGCACCACAATGGCTCCAAGCTTCTCTCCCTTACTGCTCTGTTATTTCTACGTTTCCAGCACATTGCCGTTCACAACAGCCTGAGGCCCCTACCCCATGTCCCTGCTGAGATGGCTGACATGGTCAGGGCTGGTCTAGCCTCTTGGCTTCTGACTTCTCCACACTCCAGCCTCCCCTCCACTCTCCCGCCAAATGAATCTTTCCCAATGCTCCATTTCTTCCTGCCATGCCCCTCTTTAGAAACCAGCAGAGGATAAGCACAGCTTAACCTGATCAACTTCCTTCTGTTAAGCTTGGCCTTCAAGGCTTTCACAGTTTGCTTCCAACATACATTGCAAACTTATAAATCCCTCCTCAGAGTCCACACAGATCCTCTCTACACCTGTCAGATGGGTCTACTTACGCCATAGGTACCCCTGTAGCTTGGCTGTCAGATAGAAAAGGAGGTGTCACCTGTATAGAGATAAAAGATTTTTGCTTCAGTCCTTTGGCCACTGAGAATGGCTGCACCTTGCCCCTGTTCGCTTGTCCGAAGTCTACTTGCATCTGACTGCCCAGGGGCTAACTCAGTTCTGTGCCCCTGTGTATTGAATAGAGAGATCCTCAATGGCTTACCCTGCCAGCCTGTGGTGCCCATTCCTCCCTCCACTCTCATTGCTCTTCCCACAGCCTGGCCAATAGTGTCAGCCCTCCTCCTATGTATCTAGTCTTGCATGTTATAAGGTGGAGGCCAAGTTTTTTGTCTTATCATGATCCCCCATTGCAGTGAGATGCTCAATGTTGTTCGCTGATGGCTAGTGGTTGGTTCTAAGTGGCTTGGTTAGTCACTTTTGAGATCCCTGTAAGTAACATAATTTGGAAAACAATTGCCCAGCTAATGTTCAATGATAAGGAGAAATTCCACATTAAATCTGCAGGATGGATTGCCTAACGTTAAATGTAAAGAAAATAAGAGTATTGCATCTCTTCCTTTGCCACGGGTGTGGATTGTCCATTTTAGATCCGTTAGAAAAGGCAGATGGAGATCTGAAAGGCTGTTTGATGCTCAAGAAGACGCTTTCCTGTGATTGCATTAGGAGAAATATTAAAGAGCTCTTCCTTGAGCTGAAGTTGAACACCAGCCATTTCTTGAACATCAAGCTCTAAGATGTGGGGAAGGAAGCCAGCAGGCATTGATGAACAACCTTTGTTTCCAAAAGGATGGATCGAAGAAGGAGGAAAGTAATTTTCAAAGGGCTATCTTTCAGAAACATTTTTGTGCTCTTGGCTCCAGAGTAAGAGGGGAAAAGTGGTGACAAGAATATATTTTTAAGTCAAAGCATTGTAAGCTCATCTTAGACTTCTGAGCTTTCAGAGTGTTTGTTCAGGAGGTGGTTTCCAAGGTTTTACAACTTTGCTAAAAACATTCGGCCTCCTCTTTAGATCCATCCAGCTGATATCATTTTTAGTGACTTCCGAGGCAGCATTGTTGCTGGATTGATACAGCAATGAATCTTTACTAGCACCCATCAAAACTGGACTTTTGTATCTCACATTTTACTTTGACTAAATTTTTCCCTTTTAGAAATGCCCTGGAAACCAGCTTTGTCTTGTCAATTGAATAACAAGCATGGACTTTATATATAACTTCTGCCTGGTCACAGGACCACTGATTTGCATCTTCTGGTTAAATGCAAATGGTTCATCTCTAAGGTCAACGGCATTTGCCTCTCTTTAAACAAACAGCACTAAAGCGACTTGTGGACACGCACTGTTTTTTTAGTTTGGCTTCTCTCTTTGATCTCATGTTAACATACCTTAATGGCAGGTAATGATTGATAATAGAGTATTGTAAAGTTCAGGTAATAAATACTGCTTAACTCATAATAATGCCGAATAATGTACTTTTTATGACTCAGTTTGATGGAAAATTTCCTTGTCAGCTCAGTCTAATTGTCCAAACAAAACCACCCATTACTTGAAGAAATACATGTCCACCCTAGACACATTAATTAGGGTCATGGCTGGGCTGCACAAAGGAATATAGTAACACTTCAGTTATCTTTAAATGTAATCTTTGGGCAATCTTACTAATGCTAAACTCAGGTTTAATGAGAGACTTTTGTTTACACTTTGCCCTTTGAGGCTTGCCAGCCTCCGTTGGAATCTGTCGTGGTTGCTGTAGGCCACATGCTGTAGGTCTTTCCTTTGAGACATCCAGAGGTCATCAATTCTAGTGATCTGAACATCAAAAGTCACAACAGCCACTTCTCTTTATCTTGGCATGGGGGCAAGGGGATTTGTATGAAGAGAGAAGGAACATCTTTTTAATTTGTTATTACTGGATATTTAAAGATGGATGGCATTGAGATTAGAGTTAAAAGGGGACCTGGTGTTTTGGTGTTGAGAAGCTCAGGTGCTATACATCAAAGTGCTTGGTGAAGTCCTACTTGCCCAAGTGTGGTATTTCCACGATGCTCTGCTGTCTTCGAAGTCACAAGAATATTCCAAATACAGCACAGCAGAAATCCGGAAGATAACCACGTGGGCTTTTGACAAAATGACCAGTGTAACACCCAAGGTTTGACTTCAGGGCATACCCATAATGAATCCAAAAATAGTTTTCTGAGAAAGAATGCTTGGTTTTAAAGTTTAGCATGATTCAATTCATGATTCCAAATTAGTGAATTGTTACTATCCTCAATCCAGGGGCTAGTTCCTTGCATGCATGTGGTGAACGAAAGGGTGTGTGTTTAATTTCTCAGATTTGAGACAAATTGCCATCTCATGGATGATAGTCTCATATGTTATTTAATACCTAGATTTCTAGGGAAACCCACAAGAGGAAACCCATGATGGGAAAAATTTCATTCCCACTTTTCTTTTCTCACAACTCTCTATAAATGACTTATTCCTTAGGTATTAGACATTTATGGTTAGGTACCCAGAATGGCTTGCTTTCATGAATAACATTGTCCACTTCATACAAATTACTTGCTATCTACCTTGAGTCCTATTCTTTTGAAAGAGCAGAATATGTCACATTGGCTTTAAAATAAAATCTGTTTGTCCTTAATAATTTCACCCATTTATCCCGATGATTCATTTCATGTTCTACTTCAGTCTGTTTTGGCTGAAATTCTTGGAAGATTACAGAATTAAAAATGATATTCTTTAGAAATTTGGCTTGCCGAATTTATACAAAGGTTGACGTCTTAGTGGGATCTATTTGTTTGTTCCTTTCAATTAAAAACATAAATACTTTTTTTCATTGTTAAACATGAGAATACATGCCTAGAACTCTTATAGCAGTTAACACACCATGGACTTTAGAAATGTTCCACGTTAAGAACTGCATGCACCAAACAATAGGTACATTGCAAATGTCACTGCCAATCAACTGCTTTGCCTTTCCTGATGGATGCATGCTGATGATTGGTGAGGCTCACCAATTGACATTTGTCTCATAAGTTTTTAAGACAAATTAATGCAACAAGAATGATCATTTGATCACTGTGTATTTAAATTACATTTATCTTTTCTGATATTTTATTCATTTAGATAAAAATCAAGTTTTCAGAATCCTTATTTTTATATACTATTTCTTTTTTAATTTTTTAAAGATTTTATTTATTTATTAGAGAGAGCACAAGCAGGGGGAGCAGCAGGCAGAGGGAGAGGGAGAAGCAAGCTCCCTGATGAGCAGAGAGCCTGACGTGAGACTCTATCCCAGGACCCTGGGATCATGACCTGAGCAGAAGGCAGATGCTTAGCTGGCTGAGCCCCTAAGCATCCTTATATTCTATTTCAAGGGGAGTCCATTTCAACTGTATTTTGGTAACTTAAATCAACACATCTAAAAAAACTAGACAGAGCAGATATTCTCAACCCTAGCTGCATGGTAGGTCTTTAAAAATGCTGATATCCCAGGACCACCCAAGAAAACTTAAATTAGGATCTTGGAGTTGGGGCTCTGACTTTATATGGGGTTTCTCTTAAACCTTCCCCAGGTGGTTCTAACATGTCGATCAGAAGTTAGAAACCACTGAGTGGGTGCAACATTTCTAAAACTCAGGTCCCACACAGCCGTCATACAAAGTTGAGTGGGACACTTATTAAATGCATGTTCCCCAGCCCCACCCAGCCCCACTGAAACAGACCTGCTTCAGGAGAGCCTGGAACTGGAAGTTCAGCGAGCACTTCCTGGGTATGCGGCAGTGTGAAATTTACTACCCTGCTCCATCTGCTTCATTTTCCAGATAAACTGGTCTCACATTAAAAAAAAAAAAAAAAAAAAAAAGTTAGACTAGCTCCTTTAATCCTCACAACAACCCTTTCGCAAAGGCTACTAAGATTACCATTATACCAGTGGGAAAACTCTCAGAAGGTCCCACTGCAGAAACAGGATTTGAACTTGTGTGGTGGGACTTCACAGCCCATGCACACGCACAGCCATGACTGTAGCTCCAGAGCTTATGCTCAGGACTGCTGCTCTGCGGTGATCACAGAGAGCCAGCTCTGTGGTTAAGTTACACATTCATGAAGCACAGTAAATAAGGTGCAATGTATGGTAAGGTAGAGAAAAAGGGGGATTCTTCGGGGTTTCCGGAGAGGCTTCATGAAAAGACCAGACATTTGAGCTGGCCCTCTCAGGGTGCAGGGGGTTTCTACAGGCAGATTTTGTGCAAACGCAGGCAGAACAAGGTAGGAGGTGCTCAGAGAATGGCAAGAGTCTCTACAATCAATTCAGGGTTGTGCCAGGTGGGAGCCAAGGCCAGAGAAGCAGACTTGAGGTCTTCTGTGGGGGACTGGATTACATTTGCTTCTTACCTATTCCAGCAGTCAGCCATTCAACCAACAAATATTGTTATTCCAATACTTAGATGGTGCTTAGCGAGCAGAGGGGAAATTTAAGAAGTGGAATCTTTCATCACTACTGGTCAAGAACTCATGCCCCAGGGGTCACTCAGATCATTTAAAATATTATTTATTAACTTTTGAATAGGAAATACATTCGCATGGGATAAAATCCAAATGAACAAAAGGCTGTCTCCTACCCACTTGCGACTACCAGCTACCCAGATCCTCTTCCCAGAAACAACCATTATTACTCAACTAGTGAAACCTTGGCTGCTGCATCTTTCTTCCATTTACCACATTCACATGGGCACATAGTCTGTGCAACTGTAAACCTGCCCCATACCAGTAACTTGCTGAGGTTCAGCCTGGAGTATGGTCATACAATAATGCATCCAGAATTCTCATAGATACCCATTCAACCAACATTCCTGGATGCCTACTATATGCCTACTATGGGATGGCTAGAATAGGGATAGAGAAATCAGTAAGAGATAACATTTGCCCTTAGGGATCACACAGTTTAATAAGGTAAACCACCAAAAAATAATGATTACAATGCACTGTGGGAAATGTTGTAATAACGATAAATGCAGGGCTTTATGAGGATAAGTGGCCTCTAAAGCCCAAGCTCTTTCTAGTTCCTGCTGCCTCTGGGCAGAGAAGGTTGCTGAGCTACTAAAGCCCTAGGCTAATGTCCTACTTAAGGTGAATTATATCCTTCCAAACTCGCTGTTTTTCCTTTTGCATAATTTGATCAAAATCATTCCTCCTTGTCATGGTCTCTTCCACATGTGGACATTTTTAGATGGGTGTTCCCTTGTTAATTATTAGCTATGAACCATGGTTCATTCTCTTTTTCAGTCAATTCATTTTACTTTTGAATGCATTCTCTCGCAGTACTGTTTTGGATTTGGGGCAAATGGCATAAACCAAATTTTGTGAGTTTTGTGCCACTGGCATGTGATTTTGAGCACTGCTTTGTTCTGTTTAATTCTCGTGTGGTCCCACTGAAATGTCAATAGGCTATGAATATTCACAAGAGTGCAGGTCGCAGTAACTCATTTATGAAAAATAATGCAGCACGTTGCACATGAAGTTTTTATTCTTTGGAAACAGTTTCTTAGACTGTGTTCCAAGGACACATTTCATAAGATATTAATAGATATTATACTCAAAAAAAAAAAAAAAAAGGATTCATGGCTCAGTACTTTTGGAGATGAAGAAATAAATGGACTTCTTTACTCCAGAAAGTCTTAGAGCCTTTAATGTGCCGACATACATCATGGATTTCCAGGAGAAAGTTGTATGTGGTGCTCTCAAACCAATTTTAAATGAAAACTGGGTTTTGTTTGTTTGATTTTTGGAAATATAGCCATTGTCATCTTGGGACGTTCTGTTTTATTAGATGACTTATGATGTCTAGTGCAATCTGCATGTGAAATGCCTCCAACATATGGTTCTCTATCAGAAGAGAAATCCTCTTAAAAGTATATATATTTATATTTTACAACACATGTTTGTGTAACTAAAGTGGTAACCTTTCTGTACATTGATAGAACATTCTAGATTACTGTGTCCCAGTGAGGCCTTGAACATGCCTGACTCGGTTTTCAGCTCCAAGGCTGGTCATCTCCCACTTGATGACTCTTTCCTCCCTTTCAGCCTTTTGACTTTTGTTAACACCTCTCCTTTCCTCTTGTCCAGCTGCCCCCTCTGGCTGTAGGGAGATGTGGACAATAGACATTGACTATACAGATGACAAAAACAGACCGAGTGGGAACAGGCTGCCAGAGCACAGGGACGGGGATGGGGAGTTAAAAATGAAGATAGAGGAGAGAAACATGACCACCTGGCCCCTAACAATGATCTTTAAACATTTATGCCTCGTCGCTTCTCCTAGTGGTTAGATGCGGCAACGCGTGGCATGCAAATCACGTAAACCTAGAAAGGTTCCTAAATTGCAGGGGAGGGTTGGGAAGAAAGAGGAACATTGTCATCTGTGTTGCTCTGTTATGAAGCTGATCAGGGAAGTTCCTTAGGAAATATCTAGCCAGACAAGCTCTTCCTTTCCATTATCACTTACCCCGTCAGACTCTATGCATCTATAGTCTTAGTCTATGTTCCTAGAAGAAGTGAAACTATAGTTGATCTCCTTCTGTAGACATTCTCACTGCGTGGTTAAGAATGAGAAAAATGGGTGTGGAGGAAAGAAAGACGCTCAGAAGCTTAGAAATGAGCTGATGGGTGAGTGGAACACAAGGAGCAATGGATGGGAATGAGCAGACTTCAAAAGAAAGCCTTTCTGAAGGTGCATTAGTTGTGATTCCATTCAGATGTAAGTGACAGAAAATCCAAGATAACAGTGGTTTCAACAAGATAGAATTTTATTCCTCTCTCATCTAGAAGTGTGGGTAGGTGGTCTGGGGCTAGTATGGTGTCCACATACCTAATATTTTCTCTATTGACCTTATGCTCCAAAATGCTCGCACATGCACTGTAGGCAAGAGGATGGAGAAAGGGATGAAACACACACACACACATACCCACAGAAAGAACACATATGTGCTATCCTTTTAGGAGGGTTTCTGGAACGACTCTACCACTGTCTGCTTATATCCCATTGACTCTAATTGGTATGGACCAATACCTAGCTGTAGGATAATCTGAGAAATTCACTCTTTATTCAGCCATTTGTGCAGTCAAAACGTGAGCTCACTGACCATGGAAGAAAGAGATAACTGACATTGGGGGATGTGTAATTATTCACAAAAATTGCCCCTCACTTGTCACCGACATCAAATTTGGCCATGTAACTTAATTCAGCCACCGAACTATAAGTCAAAGCTTTAAGAGCTAACCAGGAGTTTACCACGTCCTTTGCCCTCTGCCATGGGACTGGCAACATTCCAGCCAGAGACTGTTCCATCACACTGTGTCCTGGAGGGACGGTGACAGAGAGCAGAGTGGCAGCTGGCCTGTGACAGACATGGGACATGAGTGGAAAATACCCCTGAGATTCGGGGGCCATTTGTTACCACAGCATAACCTACCCCAGCAGTTTCAACATGCAGTCCCCAGACCATCACGTCAGCATCAGCACTGCTGGAGAACTCAAGAAATGCATGCTCAGCCCCACCCTAGACCCACTGAGTTAGAAACTCTGGGTCAGAGCCCGACAACCTGGGGGCTAACAAGTCCTCCAGGGGCTTCTGATGTGGCTAAAGTTTCAGGCCACTGACCTGGTCTATTTTGCCTGCTACGGGGGACTAGTTGTCACTACAGGGAGAAGCAGGGGCAGAAGCTGCTATCAGTTCCTCATGAGAGGACAGGGAAAAGAGACAGATTCAGGAGCTGTAGAGAAGAAATGGCATCTCCCTGCCCTTCGGTGTGGCTTTAGCCCCAAGAGAAGACACCACACCTAGAGGAGTTGTGGATCCCAGCTCCTCAATACGGTGAGGGAATTGGTTATTGCAAGAAGTGGATAGTTGGGCCCATGTCCTTGAAGAAGCAGGAGCAGAATGATGCCTTACAAATTGATTTCTCACTTCTTTGACTTTATGTCACCCTGTTGTTATAGTTGGAGGGCACACAAGCCACTAAAACAGCATTATCTTAAACATTACAGTAAATTACCCCTTCTGTGGTCTATATCTGACTTTCCCAGGTACTACCACCCCACTCTGGTTTGTTCCAAAGCATGGCTGATAAATTACACCTTGAATTCTCAAATGTGGCTCACTGTAATGCCTGTGGGGAGAAATACCAAGGTGTTGCTCTGTAGGGCTGGAAATGAGCAATGGACACAGCCCAAAAGTCAATCTTTGGTGCTCATTTTGACCCCCTTGCAGAACTTTCTGCGTCATCCAGATTGCTTTGGTCTGTCAGACAGAATTCCATATTCTAGATCTTTCCCAACCATCCAACATCTCCACTTTCCTGCATATCATTCTCTTAGGACTCCAGGTTCCATGATTAAATAGATGGAAACTATGATGTCTACTGGTATGTTGCTCTCTTAGATGTAGGTTTTATTTCAATACCACCAGTCTGAAAGTATGAACACCCATGGCTCAGGCTCTAGGAGATGTCTGTAGGAAATAAGTCTTCCATAGGACCATGAAGGGAAATGCAGCCAAACCAGGGTGAAGTGTGGGAGAGGAGTGGGAAGAATGTTTGAGCTCAGAAACGTTGGTATGTGGTGAAGTCCCGGCAGTGACGTCTCTCCTTACTTCAGGCAACTGTATTTCCCCCTCTGTTATGGTTTTGTGAGAAATTCAGGTTTCAAATAAAATACCAAATAACCCTAATGAGGTAGCAATTTAGCCTGAATCAGCAATATTCTATATACATCTGCCTCACAGTGTGAACTGAGCAACCCTTCCCACCATGTGAAGAAGCAGGCACTTCACTTGCTGCTTTTGGCTGAAGAGTTGCCATATTTAAAAGAACAAACATGATTTCCCTAGGATATAACTTTTAATGTGCTCTGGTCAATGCTCAGACTATGCTTTTATATTAGTCATTTGGCATTTTCCTCAGAGCCCACATGGAAACTCCACTGTGTCCGTCCTACTGAATGCTCTGTGCAAATACCACTGCATCAGAGAAGCCAAATGTCCTGAACTCCACGGGAGAAAACCACAGATGACACAGCTCTGGGACCGATCCCTGAGCAGACTCGCTCAGAATCCCATGCCTCTCTGCCTGGGGCCATCTCCAGGACATTGCAGGGGCCCAGAACAAATCCTACTCCCCAACCCCTAATATTTTTCTATAAGGAAGATCAAATTAAAATGAATATCAAGGGGAGCAGAAAACCAGAAGATGACAGAAAGATATCATGATGCTCAGAGCAGGGACCAGGGTGAGTTATAGGAAGGTGACTTAGACCCAGTGTTTCTCTGCTTGTGGGTCTATGAACTCCTGGGGTCTTTTTCTCAACGCTGCTTAGTTGACCTTGACAGTGAATTTTGAAACTCTGTTTGAGGGACGCCTGGGTGGCTCAGTTGGTTAGCGTCTGCCTTCAGCTCAGATCATGATCCCAGGGTCCTGGGATCGAGCTCCACATTGGGCTCCCTGCTCAGCAGGGGTCTGCTTCCCCCTCTCCCTCCGCCCCTCCCACCACTTGTGCACATGCGCACCCTCTCTCCCTCTCTATCAATTAAATATATAAAATATTAAAAAAAAAAAAAGAAACTCTGAGGTTCTTTCTTTCCCTGGGAACAAACTATTTAGTGACTGTGGGAGGATATGACAAACAAGACAAAGGCAAGCAGCTTCTTTAAACTTCTTCCTGCTTTAATTTATTTCAAGACCAAAAAAGACTTTGGGTCCCTTGGCTTTGTTGGGATCAGCCCATAGGAATTTCTGGACTCTGAGGCTGAGCCAACAGTGGAGGGTTCCCTCACAGAATTCAGAGGCAAAGGAGTTCCCTGAAGCTGCTCTTCAGGGGGGCGGCTTGTTAGAGTGACCTAGCCAGGCGGCTTGTTAGAGTGACCTAGCCAGGCGGCTTGTTAGAGTGACCTAGCCAGGCGGGTGTAGCCGTGATTAGAATGGGATGACCACAGCTTTACTGTTATCACTCCCACACAGCAGACCCCTTGCCTGTGTGCTCCCTATCTGTCCCTGCCTTCTCTTCCCCCTGCTTTTTATATCTGTACCTCTTCTTGGTCTGATGGCTACTCACCGTATGGACACTTTTTCTGTGCATATCTCAGCTCCTACCTAGGCTGAATAATTGCAGTGACCTCTTTCACCGCCATCATTTTCTGTAGCTCACGGGGATGAATTGAAAACTATACATACTCCAAAAAGAAGAAGAAGAAGAAGGTAGCAGGAGGGGAAGAATGAAGCGGGGGAAATCGGAGGGGTAGACGAACCATGAGAGACGATGGACTCTGAAAAACAAACAGGGTTCTAGAGGGGAGGGGGGTGGGAGGATGGGTTAGCCTGGTAATGGGTATTGAGGAGGGCACATTCTGCATGGAGCACTGGGTGTTATGCACAAACAATGAATCATGGAACACTACATCTAAAACTAATGATGTAATGTATGGGGATTAACTAAGAATAAAAAAAAACTATACATAACTCCAATGAAGGCAAATGATTCGCTATTTCATAATTTTTATAATTATAATCAAAGCTTTCACAGTATTCCCCAAACCACAAAGGTAGAGACATATCAAAATGCTAAAGACCAACCCCCCACCCAGGCCTACCCCTTGGGTCCTAGGGTCTGATGGGTTTCCCCACCAGGGTGGGGTGTGGGGTGCACACGTTTTGCAGCACTTTGTCCAGCCCTGTGGCCCAAGGCTCAGGCTGGCCTCCAGGCGCCTTGTGGCTGAGTTCCACTCCTCGGGGAAGGAAGGGCATGTGCCTTTAGCAGCTGGGCTGCCCAATCCTCTTCTGTTCCAGGGAAAGAATGAGAGTTTTGCATTCTCTCTCCCCTGCAGGTAAGATCTTTGTCCAAAGACCACTGCCATCTTCTTCCCAGCCTCAGGCCATTGCCCTTGGCTGCTCCTGATCTTCTGGCTCGGAACTGCACTAAGGTATCCTTTCTCCTTTTTTCAATATTCTCTTCCCTCTGATCTTACTCCTTTCACTTTCCGTGTCTCTTCTACCTCATTCTTCTATCCCTCAGTAGAGTATTGCCCTTCAGTTTTTCTACCTCTCTGTCTTCTTCCCCTTCCAGGACATTCTACCCTGGTACAAAATGTTATCATTAAGCGAAGAATAGTAAACAAGAGAAGGTTTCCAAGCAGTGGATCCTCTTTTTTAAAATTCCAAGGTAGTGTCTGTGAGTCTAATTTATTTTATTTCCAACTTTTTATTTTGAAAAATTTCATACCTACCAAGAAGTGGCCAAAATGGTATAAGGAATACACATATGTCCTTCACCTAGGTTCACCAACGGTACATTTTGCCACATTTGTTTCCTCTTTCAGGGTGTGTATAGTCATTATTGTTATTTAAGAGAAAGTTGCAAATGTCGTAACCCTTTATCCCTAAATACTTCAACATGTATCTATTAAGAACAAGAGCATTCTTTCACATAACCACAACATAATTATCAAATGCAGAAAATTTAATATTGGTACAAAACTACTATCTAGTGACCCAGCCATGTGAGTCTTTTTAAATGTTTGAAGGAAGAATCTGCATTTGGCTTTGATTTACATAATCTAAAAATAAGGGCTTCATTGCAGTTTCACCCAAATCCACATCAATAGGAATGGGCAGTGACCTCAAGGAAATGCTTTTTTCCCTTCTTAGTCCTTAATTTATTTCCCTTATAAAGCACAGATACCACTAATAATACCTATCAACCAAAGGAATTTGGTTGATGAACAGTATTTCCAGCATGTTAAAATCATTGAAAAAGTATGGGAGGGGGCGGGGGCGGGCGATGGTACTGTACCCACAAAGACCAGTGTCTCGTTTGGAGATAACTCCCAGAGCCCTTACATGACATTTTGATATAATTTAATTTCCTGAGGACTCACATTTAGGGACATAACCCATCAAGCTTCCTCCAGGGATGTGTTTATAGCAAATACCCCTTCAGAACAAAAACCCGAGATGATGTTAAAATGGAACCCGTAGCTCTTTGTTGTGTTTTTCGAGGGAGAGGTTTGTGCTTATACACGTGTCAACAAGCAAGCGTTGGTTGAAGAGCATCTGTATTCCTGCATCCCAGACGCACAGCTCTGCCTGACAACAGCCGAAGTCCAAGGTTCGACTTGAGGTTGATTGCACCAACCTGCTTGGAATAGGCCACAAGAGATACCTCTCTGGCCCCTCACCAAACCCAAACCAGTGCCTCTGGAACTGGTACCTTTCTGACTTTGGTGCTTTTCCTGCGCCGTTAAGAGGACATCCCGTCTTTTGCCAAAAGGGATTTGTCCTTTTTATCTCGTCAGGAGCGTGCTCTAGCTATTTGCATTTTTGAATTGCTTAGCTGCCCAAGCACGCTCCGGGTGTGTTTGGGTGTTTGAAATGTGTCACGGAAGCACGTGACTGCTCTTCCCAAGCTGATGTTGGACTTTCTCCAACAAATATGGATTAGGTTAAAGTCGGTTCTGAATTGCCGAGGCTCTGTTAATAACTCCCAGACGGGCATCTCCGTGCGCTCCAGCAGGGAAATGCCGGCCGCCGATGGCAGGAGCAAGTGTTTGGCAGGTCCATCATTCCGTCATTAAAGGCCACATTATGACTTACAACTGTGCTTGCATGACAATGGCTGCGATGAGCCCAGCCTCGCAGTCAGGAGCCCTAGGAATTTGCTTTTGGGTAGATTGTTTTCCAGGCGGTGAAAAATATTTTGTATGGAACTGCCCTCTTCCCAGCTCCAAATAGGATAATATGACTGAGTCAAAGGGCAGGCTGGGAGGTGGGGTGGTGGGTCTATGCTCTTCCTTGGAGACGCATGGCAAGGCAAAGCTACATGGCCAGGGATATGTGTCCAAGGATCCTCGTGCCGAACGGCCCTTGCTCAGTGGAGCAGCTTTTCTCTGCGCCTGTCCTGAGCTGTGTCCTTCAATGCCTACTTCCTGCCCTGGCAAGTTCCGGTTGGAGCAGTGAATTACATTAGGGTTATGGGCACTGTGGTTCTAGTTTCCATTAGGGGCATATTTTCTTTGTCTCTGGTCCTTAAGCTATAATAATATGGGCATTTTAATACTGTTGTGAATTTTTTAAAAAAAGAAACAGAAGGGGCACCTGGGTGGCTCAGTGGGTTAAGAGTCCAACTCTTAATCTCAGCTCAGGTCTTGGTCTCAGAGTCGTGAGGGCAAGCCCCGCATTGGACTACACCCTGGGTGTGGAGCCTATTTAAAAAATAATAAATAAATAAATAAATAAACAAATAAATAGAAAATGAGAAAAGAAACAAAAACGGCCCATCTTCCATTATAGCATTTCCAGTCCAGAAAATAAAATGGTGTACCTTGGGTGTTAAACACCAATGTGCCAAGTATTGCCTCGGAGTATGCAGGTCGTGGACTCTGTGGCTAATATAGTTAATCGTGATGAAATTGGATATGATGATGAAAGAGAGTAATTTGACAGAAAGATAACATATTGGTGATGGTATCAGTGCTGCGATAGATTTCAGCAGAGTGGTGAGAGGCAACAGGGTCTCTGTTTGCCAAGTAAATGCTGCATGTGCATTTCTTTCACCTAGAATGTAAAAGAATCTTTCGTCCCAATATGTATGTTGTGGTGAGACTGACCGAGCACGATAAAAAGTAATTGAAAACATTCAGTTGTAGATGATGCGCTTTCTCCTTTGCTCTGGGTCCCTATTTCAATAACAAGTAATCCAGCCACGTAGAGTCCTTACAGTCAGGTATTTTATGATGTCATTTCATCTGCATAGGCATATCTATATGTTCTCTTTTCCTTTCCAGCAACTCCAAGGAATTTAAAAGTATAAAACCACATCTGCCAATAACATTAGGATGAACCATTTAGGATTTGGTTTTTTACAAGGCAGCAGCACTAAATGCCATTGATTCCCAGAATGCACTGGTACATTTTTAGTGCTAACAGTCAGGATTTTAAAATATTTCATTTTAAGTCATTTAAAAATATCCAAAGATCAGCAAAAGATTTCACAGAACTTCCGCATTGAGGCCTGCCCGAAAAGGGTTCGTATGGGTGTGGGACTGTTGAAAGGTAACAAGTTGGATATTCCAGACAGTTGGGGAAAAGTAATCTAGCTTGCAGGGTTTTCCGTGAGACATGGCCATGGAGCTCCCTGTAGGCTGCAGTATTTAGACCATCTGCACAGAGGGGGAAGGATTTTTGCCATCACCTGCATGCAAACTACCCCAGTGCTTTATAAGTGTGTTTTAATGTATTACACTTCCTTATGTGTGAATATCATGAAGTCTCTATAGGCCAATAGTTCCCATAACCCTGAGAGGCTGCGTATTTATTGAAAATGCCTTCAGCTCGCCCCCACAAATGCAAATGACTGCCCAGTGGATTCAGATTCAGTAACCCCAATGCAGGACCGTCAGGGTCCTTTGCTTGAGCTTGCCCAAGCAACAAAAAGGGGGAAATTTTTGCTTAAAAGGCACTGTAGGTTTATTGACACTGGGTATTTCTTAAGTGTTCAGAAAGTACTTTCGTAGTACCATTAATATTTCATTAAAGAACTTCAGTTCATGAATTTCTATTTGTAGAAAGTTTGGGGAGTTGGCAGGTGCAATAGCAATAGAAGATATCCTATTTTAATGGTCATTAAGTTGAAACTTTCTGAGATACTATTAGACCCCAATTAGTTAGCTGAGTACCACCAGTGGTTCATCATTGTCATTAGGTATTAATTAGCAGCTACAGAGTGCTAGATGCTCTGCAGAACTCACCAAAGCAACCGTCCCTGTTTGGGAGAAATGTATACTTCTGGGGGTGATGATCTTTGTTGTTGTTACATTAGCATTTGTAATGAACATTTGCAGAATGCAGTTCTCGGTATTTTGGAAGGGCTTTACCGGCTCTAATTACAGCCTCCATAGCTCATAGTGTACATGGTTACATTTACAGGAAAGGGCATCGACTCCGGAAGAGGTCACGTGGTTGAGCTGGCCCTGCTGTCGCGGCTTTCTGACACCCTTTTAAATAAATGTTATGTCACCTTTGACAGAACATATGCTAATAACCCAAAGAGGTGTAAAACAGGAGACTTTGAGGGAGAGAGACCCTTGTGTAAAAACCCCAATGGTATTCATCAGAGAGCAGCATGGGTGAAGGGGCCAGGGTTTTGTTTCTCCTTCCCTATCCTTTACCACGTAGGACAATATTCTTCTCATAATGGCGCTCAAGTTTCTGGATTGTTAAAAAGAAGCTTATAAGAGCAATTGAAAGTAATGTGGGCATTTTAATATTGTGACACTTAATGCTACATAAAACCTTTGTTTCCTACAGGTTTATTGAGCTGGTGTATTAGATTTCCTGCTGTATGAGCAGGAAGATTATGGTGGCTTAGGTCTAAGTATACTTTAGGGAGACATTTTGTATTTTCTCTATAAATAGTCTTTGTAAAACAACACAATTGTGTAACTATTAATGTTTATATTGCATTATACATCTCCCAAAGTTTACTATGCATAGTGTAGAGTGTGATAACCAAAGGAAATGTCTTTGTCTATGAAATAAGCTAGGAATTGTCATTATCAAAGTAAATCTATTTTACTTATTATTTCATCAGTAGGATCTTCATGCTTTGGTTTTACATTATGGTATTACGTCATTATGTCTATAAGCTTCCAGGGGCTAGTATTTATAGACATACACATGGACACATCCACCTGCATACATGTGTATGTCATGTTTTGAAATAAAAGCTATAGCAGAACTGAAAGACTGACTTTAACGTAGAAATAATGACATTTCGATGAATCCAGAATGGGCAGAAAACAAAAAACGTTGGTTGCAAGTATATGGTTTTTACAGATGAAAAATCTGATCAAAAGGACTTTTGTTTAGAGCATGCACGCAAGCTTATTTTTCATCCTGAAACAATTTCTCAGGCTTAATGAAACCGAACAGATCATTAACTCCTTATTCTATGTGCATTTTTGAATAGCTTATGCCAGGTACCTCTCGCAAGTACAGGGTCAATGGTAGGCCCGCAACAGTGCAGCACAGACTTCCACTTGGGTTACGCTTCTGTTCCTTTTCCTGGGGAAACGTAACCTATGGTGAAATTGCATTTCTTTGTGTGAGTAATTTAATGAGCAATTTCTTCAGAATTTATAAGAGAAGGGCCCCAGTCCTAGCAGCGCAGGTCCCCCCAGAGCCACTTTTCCTTCAATACATGAATAGCCAGTTTCATTATTATGGTCAAAAGCAGAGCATGAGAGAAACAAATGGGGAGGGCCGTTACATCCGAAGAAATGAAAGATTATCTTCTCCAAGCGGCAGATATTAGATGTATCGGGCCTACCTTGGAATCACTCCGGGCTTCCGATAGAACATGACGTATGGGTAATCTGCAATTTGCTAGGGGCATTGTTAGCATGCTTTGCCTCCAGGGTAGGATTTTAACCAGGCCTCCAGCAGCTGTGTGTTTGGCGTCTCAGCCACATTAGGTATACAGAACCCCCCTGCTATTACCCTGGTGAAACCCGTGCCAAGGCCCCTGGTGACACGATGGAGGTAGTAGGTCAGATGAGTTACATTAAGTGGCAAGTGATAAATTCAAGATGACAATTCAAAACAGCAGTGTTTCTTCTAATAATTAATTCCAGTGGTGCCTGAGGCGGTGCTTGGTCGCTGCCACTTGGTGTAGCTATGCTGTGTAGCTAATGAGGAAACATTACGGCGAGGATTAGGGGCCTGGGCATTCTGGCAGGCTGAGGTCACTGTGATTAGGAAATATTAACACAGACTTACTGTGATAAACCATATACGCCCAGGAAACTTAATTTTTATTTTATTCATGTAAAAACTGTTGGAATCCTTTACAATGCGGTGATTCACTAAGTGGGCTGGGGAGAGGGGTGAGGCATTCCACCGTGGCTCTGGGGCAGCTCCTCCAGGGACACTGGGATGGCAACAAAAGGGCTTGCCAGAGCCACTGGCCCTTTTTCTTCGTGTTGTTGGCACCTAGAGACACTATAAAATGATGGGCCTGTTTCATTTTCCCAAATGAGACTTAATTAAGAGGGGTGCTGGGTGGCTCAGTCGGTTAGGCGTCTGCCTTCAGCCCGGGTCATGATCCCAGGGTCCTGGGATCGAGTCCCGCGTTGGGCTTCCTTGGCGGGGAGTCTGCTTCTCCGTCTCCCTCTGCCCGCCACTCCCCCTGCTTGTGCTCTCTCTCTCTGTCAAATAAATACATAAAATCTTAAAAGAAAAAAAAAAAGAGACTTAATCAAGAACTTTTCTTATGAGTCATCCTCCTTGCCTAAGAAATCACTCTGAATTGGTTTTATGGTGATCTTGTCAAGCAATGGACGAGGAGTTTACTCGCCCTTGCTAAGTCTGTGCTTGATGAGGGCACCCTCGATGTCATGGTGCTAACAAGTCTTCAGAGGGCTTGCTCCCAGTTATTCTCACTGCCAAACAGTCCAGAGAGCTGTGTGCAGGAAGTGTTGCCATCCCAGGATGATCGACGACAGACACAAGGCCAGAGTGTTGATGGGAATGAGTTGGAATCACATAGTCAGGTAGCCAACTCCTGGTTGGGCCTAGAACTCAGCACTCAAGGCACTGACATGTTGTTCACCTGAGTGTCTCCTAGAGAAGGATGCGGAGCCAACCAGCCTAGCTATCGCCTACGGAATTCCTGGAGAATATTCCACTGGGCATCGTTTTGCGCACACATTATGTGTGCATGAATGCACACACATTTACACACGCACACGCACACGCACACATACACGGAATGTGAACTCATCCCTGGCGAAGGACTTTTAGTATGAGCAACTACAGATGTCCTGTGGTGTATTGGATATATGACCTATAAAATACCTACTAAATACTTTGCCTTTGGCACTGAAAAATGAACTGCTTCTAGAGGTAAGACTGTTTCCTTATCACCTGCTATAAATTGGCTCTGGTGTTTGATACTCAAGTTCAATATGCGCTCGTCCCACAGGTATGTGTGTGAGTGAAGAGAGACGAGTGGAAAGGCCATTAGCAACATGTGTTCTCTGAAATGTTGAAGGGCTGCCACCACTTATATCTCTGTGTTCCAGCTTCTTCGTTTATTAAGTCAGATACATTTTAGAGAAAAACTATAAGCACAGTGTGTTTTCTTGTTTTCCTGAATTCCACAGAACACATGATGTTGATCTTGCATTGGTGACAATGAAATTTAGCCAGTTCCATTTTCTAGAATTGTAGAAATCATGGAGAGAGGTTTTTTCCATGATAATAGAAGAGGGAGGCTCAGTTTCAACAAAGTAACAATTAAAAAATACTTCTAATAAGGTATATATAACTCTTGTCATTTTTGTGCATGGGAAAGAAACTTAGGAAAAGTCAGTGTTTAGCAAATAAGTCTATCATTTCTTTACATGTTTTGAGCTGATGGTTTGAAAAAGCACCAAAGTTTCTATAAAACCTTTCTCAACTTTGTTTGAAGTGGGCAAGAGGTGTGCAGATGAGAGATGCCCGAGTTAATAAAGGAGTAGGTAGAATGGTCAAGTCCAATCACTGGGCTGTGCAGAGTAGGCAGTGGGGATTCATGTAATGAAGGCATTGAATCAGAGTGTACTCAAATTATTTTTGTCTTAACTTCTATATTTTAACCTTGAAAGAGTCCTATCCTTTTGCTTACTTAAGTTTCCACAGTTGAGCAAAAAAGCATTATGCAAATCATTTTCTAGGAGGCTAAAATCTACTGAGAACAAAACACAACTTCAGAAATGTGTAGGAACTCACAGTTCAAAAACATGATCCTAAGCTGCCTGCCATTTTAGGAAATGAAGGAAGACTATATTTCCTTTTGCAAGTGCTTAAGATTACATTCTGTTCAATTTATGTCATACTGTTTAATCACCTAATTTTATGTGTAATTTCACACTTGAGAATTTTAAATATTCCTTTAGTAAGAAGGGAAGGAAGTGCTCATTTCAGGCCTTGGATGGGATGTTCTTTTTTCTCTGTGACAAGTCAGAAAATAAAAGGTTTCTAATGTTTGGAAGCTTGTCACATGTCTAAATCAGTAGGCAGGTTTTAGCTACTAAGACAATGCCAAGTCTTACATTAAGAAGGCTCTAGAACAAAACCATTAATTCATCTGGATTTACGCCTGTTTCTCATCTTGTGTCTAGCCACTATTTTTTAAATTAACCACCTAGATACCGCATGCGGAAACCAGGCTATTGCTGCTTTGTTTCTGCCAAACTGCAGGTTTCTCAGGGTCTCACATTTTAAAATACTTTCTGTTATGCTATGAAAGGAAGAGCACTGGACTGGGAGTCCAAAGATTGGGCTCTAGTTCTAGCCCCACCGCTGACTCACTGTATGAACTCCAGGCCTCGGTTTTCTCATTTATGAAATGGGAGAGCAGGTTCCTGTCCCAGTCCTGACATCTGATACATCATGTATACTTGGAAAGTTTTCTTTTTTCTTCTTTTTAAAACTTGTTTAGAGAGTCTTTTTCTAATTTTTTTATTTGAGAGAGAGAGGGAGAGAGATTGTGCACATGCGTGAGCATGCTCATGCCCTGCAAGCAAGGGGAAGGAGCTGAGGGAGAGGGAGAGAGAGAGAGAGAATCTTAAGCAGCCTCCACACCCAGCCCATCATGGAGCGGAGCCGTGGCAGGGCTCGATCTCATGACACCGAGATCACGACCTGAGCTGAAATCAAGAGTCAGATGCTTAACCGACTGAGCCACCCAGGCCCCCATAGATAGTCTTTAATTTAAACTATACAAGTCATTTGTTCTTGTTTTAAGATGTCAAATAGTATGAAATATAAAGAAGAAATTTGATAACAATCCATCCTCTTCCATCACACATGCTTCCAATCTCACTCCCCTGAGATATCCACTATTAAATTTGGCATGGGTATCACTTAGGATTACACTTTGTGTTGTGTATAGTTGAAATACAGAGGAAAATAACTTAAACAAAAAAGAAGTCTATATCTCTCACAGCTAAATCATGTCCCAGAGGTAGGATGTCCAGGGTTGGTATAGTGGCTCCATAGTGTCATCAGGGACCTTGGCTTCTGTCTTTCCATCCCACTATCCTAGCTCATGGCTGCCATGCTCAAAGTCACCTCATGATCCCAAATGGCTATTGGAGCTCCAGCCAACAGAGACACATTACAGGAAGAAGAAGGAGGAAAGGCAGAGGAAATAAAAAGAGGTGGGGGAATCTCTCCCGAGTCATCTCCCTTTAAGCATACAGTTTTGTCTACATCTTATTAGCTGAAATTACATGGTCACACTCATTGCAAAGGAGGCTGGGAAATGTAGCCCCACATTCTGGCTGGTAATATACCTGGATACAAACTCACTGCAATTCTAAAGAGAAAGGAGAAAACTGTGTATCTTTCCCTAGTCTGCAGCTTTCCACACTTACTTTTCATGCTTGTACAAACATACATAAATATATAGTTTCATTGGGTGGTTCTGTTGTGATTGTTTATTAAAATGAGATTACATTTTGTTTTTCTATATGTTTTTCTATAACTTGATTTTTTTCTCTTAACATATGGACATTCCTCCAGGTCAATGTATAGTGATTGGAATTGTTCCTTTTAATAGCTATAGAATATAATATGAATTTATCATAATATATTTACTCAGTCCCCTACTGATAAAAATTCAAATTTCCCATTTAGCTACCAAAAAAATGTTGAAGTAAATATCCTTTTATGTATATCTTTAGCCATGTTTTCTTAAATTTTTAAAATTATTAATTCCATCACACATACAAACGAGTATATGTCATAAATATGCCCAGTTTATAGAGTAATAAAACAAATGCATGTATACCCACCACTCAAAAAAATTATAACTATCTTTAGAGTTCCCATATACTATTCACACATAGCATACCCCCCAAAGGTAACCAATATCCTGAACTTCATCATTTCTTTGCTTTTCTTTATAATTTTACCATGTGTAGATATATCGTTAAACATATCGTTTGGTTTTGCTTATTTTTGAACAGTGAAGTCATAGGTATATTCCTGTGACTTGCTCTTTTCGCTGTACACTATATGATGAGATTTACCAATGCTGAATGTGGCTCACTATGGTTTACTGATGCTTGCTTGTGTGCAGGGTGGCCTACCGCATGAATATGCCACAATTTCTTCATCTGTTCCCCTGTTGATGAACATTTGTTTCCATTTTTATTGCTAACACCAAAAAATGCTGTTTCATGCATTCTTGTTTGCCCTTATTTTCTTAACCGTATGTGCAAGAGCTTCTCTTGCTTATATACTCTAGAATGTAGTTACTAAGACATAGGGTAATATGCCTTTCCCTCCCCAAAGTATTTATCCCGAATTACGCTGCACCTGTTGTTACACATCTTCATCAAAAGTTAGTCGTTCCAGACTTTTTTCCTTTTTTTAAATTGAAGCAGAATTAACAAACAATATTATATTAGATTCAGGTGTACATTGATTCAACAATCCTATACATTACTCAATGCTTGGTAGTGTCAGACTTTTAAAGTTTTGCCAGGCTAGCTATTGAATTGTGTGGAGGGCCCTGTTAAAAGTGCCTTAGCCCTTGAGAACTGATTGGGTAGGTCTGGTCTGGTCATCTTATAAAGGGTCCTAGGAATCTGTATTTAATAAATCTCTGGTTGGTTTTGATGCTTAGCCAGGTCTGAAACCGTGAGACTAGACTGACCTCTAAGACCCCATAGAGTGTGACCATTTCCAGATCCTCTATTGCCTTTCATTGCCCACACTGACGCCACCATCTTGGTCTGGGGAGTCTTTTTCCACAGAGTTCTTCGCATTTGCAATTCTCCTTCCTTTCCACTTCTCTAGCCAACACACGAGCCCTGAATCAGGCCCTTATTACTCTCTGTCAAGATTAGAAATGACAGGGCGCCTGGGTGGCTCAGTTGGTTAAGTGACTGCCTTCGGCTCAGGTCATGATCCTGGAGTCCCGGGATCTAATCCCGCATCGGGCTCCCTGCTCAGCAGGGAGTCTGCTTCTCCCTCTGACCTTCCTCCTTCTCATGCTCTCTGTCTCTCATTCTCTCTCTCAAATAAATAAATAAAATCTTAAAAAAAAAAAAAGATGCGAGATGACATAGAAAGTGGTTACATACACAGACTCTGGAGTGGGTCTGGGTTCAAACACTGTCTTCAGAAGGTTGCCTTCTCTGTAAAACGAGAATGATAACAAACACACCTATCCCATGGGAAATGTGAAGATTAAAAGAGTTAACATAGGTAAAGATCTGCAAATGGTGCCTGGCACAAGGTAAGCACTGAAGCAATGTTATCTGTGACTCTGACTGTCCTTGCTGCTGTCAGCTTTGTTCCCACAACAGCCTCCTGCCGGAGTGTGGGGAATTGGAAAGAAAGAAGGCCTCCCTGACAACCTCTCTTCAACCTCAATTCTCTTTACACTCGAGTGCTAAAATAATCTTCCACCAGCAGCATTTCATCGCATTCTCCACTCTTCGAGAATGTGCAATGGCGGGGCGCCTGGGTGGCTCACTCGGTTAAGCGTTGACTCTTGATTTGGGCCCAGGTCCTGATCTCAGGGTCACGAGATCGAGCCCGCTGTCGGGCTCTGCGTTTGGCGGGCATGGAGTCGGCTTGAGATTCTCTCTCCCTCTGCCCCTCCCCCTCCCTCCCCCTCTTAAAAAAAAGAAAAGAAAAGAATGTGCAGTGGTCCCTTTTGCATGTCTTGGGGAAATAACCCATCAAACAATCATGGAAATGTCAGTGGTGTGAGGGGTTCACTATATTTGAAAGAAACAGTTTTGCCTTTTCTTCTCATTCAGCTGTAGCTTGTCTTCCACAATACTTAAAAAGTGGCTTATGGTCATTGTAGGAGCCAAGATTGTGGTTCAACTGCTTTAACAGAGACCAAATAACGGTATTTTAAACAAGCTAGAAGTTTATTTCTCTCTACTTAACACCAAGCTTCTAGGCAACACAGGAGGTCAAGTGGCTGCATTTCATGAAGTCAGACCCTGGTTTCATCCTTGTTGTTGCTACACCATTCTCTAGAGCAGAGGTCAGCAAACGTTTTTTGTAAAGGGCCAGACAGTAAATATTTTAGGCTTCTGTGGGCCATATGGTCTCTGTGACAGCTCCTCAACCCCGCCGTAGGAGCACGAAAGCAGCCATAGGGAGGACATAAATGAAGGAATATAGTCTCTAGCTGGGCTGCCATGTTCCTAGCTAAAGCTTGAGGGGTTTTACTACTAAGAAGGAAACGAATGGATATCGAGGGTCCATTAGCAATCTCTGCCACAGCACCTGAGAATCAAATTGGAATAATGACAGAAAGATTATCTCCCAAAGATCCTTTGAGTTTTGTCTTCTTGTCATTGCCAAAAATGAGATCTAGGATGCTCAGTGACTGTAAAATAAACGGCTTTTGCTGTCCAGTGAGACAGACATGAGGGTCGTAGAACCGAGGGGGCAAAGGTTACTGGTCATCCCACTGGCACTATCACTACAGAATGTAGTCAGTGTTGTCAAGCCATTTGGTGGAGAATTGTCATTTCATACTAAAAGTAGGTGTCAAAAATCACTGCAGAAGCAAAGTGCTTTTGGCTCTTGGTTTTAATCTCCCACTTGTGTCATTTTTTTTTTAATTTTAAAAATTTGCTGATATCTGGTAAGCCTTAACATAATCCAAAACCCTTATCTAGATGTTAATATTGAGGTTGGCTACCCCCCTCCCAGTCCCAAATTTTTAATTCATGCTGGAAGAAAAAGCCAGGGTGAAGGGCAGGAGGTCAGATACTCACTTTATCAGAAAAATAAGAGCTTTCTAGATAGACTCAACTATAAACTATCAATCTGACAAGAAGTGAAGATCTTTTTTTTTTTAGCTAGACACATTGCTACCCTGAAAAACCTGAGGTCCTGTTGGTAAGGGGAAGGACATTAGTTATCGGAAGAACAAATGACTGTATTTACCATGTGCAATTCGATTGTTGAGTTTGCAACAGATTTATTGAGCACCTGCTATGTACAGGGCACTGTACTGAGCCATAGGAAAGCAAAAATTAACAGTATAAAACATTTGTTCTTGAGGAGCTCATAGTCTAGAAGGGGAAACAGATTAACAAACACATAATCACCATGAAGTATGATAATAGAAGTGTGTATAAAGGCCAGAAAGAGTTCAGAACAGGCAGTAGTTGACCCTGACTTTAGAAGGGTGAGAAAAGAGGTCAGAGAAGCATTAGCAGAAACAGAGAATCTCCACCTTCTTCCCAGAGAATAGACTCTGGGTGTGAACAGAGTAGCATCCCATCCATCCATATCATGCATGTGATAGGAGAATGCTAGAATAGTCACATCGAATGTGTGCCAGGGTGCATGCATGTGTGTGTGTTTGCACAGGACAAGTCAGCACCAGGAGCAACACCATTTCCCTGCCAGAGTCTGAGCTTTACTGCCTGCCGTTGGTATCCTGCATTTTTCCTCACCATGGTGCAAGGGCTTCTTCCAACCCCAAGGACCATTTTCACAAGCCTTACCTTGCCGAAAAATACAATTTGTATATTAAAATATGCTTGGGATATGTATGTTTCTTTCTCTTATTTGGTGCTCACTTGGTAAGAAGTAAAATGAAATGCGTTTCTTAGGGTATGAGGGAATATATGCCAGGAAGTTCCCTTTTTTCTTTTTCAAATTAAAATGGTTTGCTTATATGGCAATATTTATTTTTTTTGTTTACCTAGAATGCTGCCCATGTTTGCATCCTGGGCTTACACATCATGGACCCCAACAAGCATTAAAAGCCAGAAGCGGAAGGCTCAGAGAACATATAAACACGGGGAGATGACAGGCCTTTGAGGCAGTTGGAAGCTGGGGAATAGATAATTACATCATTGTCTCGTATTCTGTTCCCACGCGGACTTGCTTAAATGTCATTTCCACTGCAGGGTCTCACTCTTGCCTTCCTCAGAAACCTGATTCAACCTGCGCTCGGACATCCCGAGAGCCGCCCCGCAGCGCCCCACGCGCCCCACCGGGCATTCCTACTCTGGTAGCGCGGGTCCTTAACCCGGCTCTTGTTTGTGATACCTCCCTGCAAAGTTTCTCAATCGATACGGCATCAGCCCCAGCAGATCCTGGGAATGCAAGCCCGCAGCAGCGTACTTAATCTTAAACCAGCTTGTGCTCTCTGCTCGGCTGCTAAACTGGGTAGTTGGCCTACTTGATGGGGCATTAATGCTTCTGAGGTCAGGTGTGAGCGGCGCGGCGAGGGCTGATGAATGGCTGTTGGGGAGGAAGAGCCCCTCCCGCCCACCAAGAGACATTTAATAATGATAGAGCATAACTGCGCACGCACAAAACTCCGTGTGGCGTGTTTGTGCATCCTCCGGGCTGGAGGTGTGGAAGGATTGGCATCATTATGGAAGGAAGCTTTCAAAGTGGTGGCTTGGGGTTTCCCACACAGAAAGGACAGGGGAGAAGCTAGATGGGTTGTTGTGGCATCTTCAACGATAGTAGATAAAGTTTTCTCTTCCTTCTCAGAGAAAGCAGCAGCTGTAGGATTGGTCCACCCTTTGTTTGAGCATGACTTGGAGGCAGTGTGGAAAAAAAAAGGGGGGGGGAGGAATTATTTAAATTGTATCAAAATGGAGCATTAATAATATGTTCATCATGGAGGGAGTAATTATTCAGAATGAGAAGGTGGATTTCGCAGTGTAACACCCACTAATATGGAGAAATTCATATAGAAATAATAATTGAGCATAGCATTGAGCCCTCACCCCCTATTGTTTAGAATGTAACACTATGAAGCCTGAATCATTCTAAAAATGGTTGTCCTGTAAGAGGTTTCAGTGCATTATTCATCTATCTAGCTATTTCCTATTCCGTGCAATCCTTTTTTTAGTAATCAGACAAAGCAGAAAAAAGAAAAATGCTTGGAGTGACCTAAATATTCTGTCTGTTATAAATGAAGGCAGGTTTCTCTGTAAATAAATAGACCACAAAATATTGTCAAGAAAATCATCAAAAGTGTAAAGGTTGGGTTCAGACAGAACCTCTACAGAATTGGAGGGCTTCATTAAATATTTGATTACACAACAATTATCTAATGAATAGGAGAGTGATGACCGGCTTTTCAGAGGTATGACAAGCTTAACGAGTCTTTGGACAGTGCATTTAGGGAAGAGTTGTGAATAATAGTTGCGTGCTCTGGGCAGAGCTCTTGATTTATTCATCCTCTATCCCAGGACAGCGTCTCCTGTAAAGAAGGTCTGCTGTAAGCTTGGATAGTGAATGGAATGAAATAGAAATGAAATGAAGTAGAGGATGGTTTGGGGACACACCTTCTGGGGGTAAGAGGATTGATGCTCTTCTAACTCCACAAGGTTATATTTTTCCATCTCCCTAGTGGTAAGGATGGGGCTAAACTAATGATCTTAAACTACTGATGTTTGGTTTGCATGCTGCAAAATCATTTTTTCAAATATTTAAGGTAATTTCAACTTGTCTTTTTTTTTATTATGTTATGTTAATCACCATACATTACATCATTAGTTTTAGATGTAGTGTTCCACGATTCATTGTTTGCGTATAACAACCAGTGCTCCATGCAGAACGTGCCCTCCTTAATACCCATCACCAGGCTAACCCATCCTCCCACCCCCCGCCCCTCCAGAACCCCCAGTTTGTTTTTCAGAGTCCATCATCTCTCATGGTTTGTCTCCCCCTCCGATTCCCCCCCTTCATTCTTCCCCTCCTGCTATCTTCTTCTTCTTCTTTTTTCTTTAACATATAATGTATTATTTGTTTCAGAGGTACAGGTCTGTGATTCAACAGTCTTACACATTTCACAGCGCTCACCACAGCACATACCCTCCCCAATTTCTATCACCCAGCCACCCCATCCCTTCCACCCCCCCACCACTCCACCAACCCTCAGTTTGTTTCCTGAGATTAAGAATTCCTCATATCAGTGAGGTCATATGATACATGTCTTTCTCTGATTGACTTATTTCGCTCAGCATAACACCCTCCAGTTCCATCCACGTCGTTGCAAATGGCAAGATTTCAACTCATCTTTATGATTGTACTTGATCCCATGGCGACCAGTTCTCACAAAGGTGCAAAGAAAATTTAGCTTTCCCATTTTTTATGACTAGTGCAATCTTTTTTATGCACTCCAAACCTTATCACCAGGACAGAGCGGGTGTGGGGATCATCTAGGTCCAAACTGTTAAATTCAATCCCAAGCAACAATTTCCATAGATGGTTTAGGTATTGTTCCTTTTCCGATTTTCTACTCTTCTTCCTGTGCTTCTCTGGTACAGTTTTCTGGGTGTCTGGGGAGAAGACTTTACACTACCTCCGGTGGTGGGGAAGAAGGGGTCTTGGAATGACAGGCTCAGGTCATTGTCCTGTCCTCTAGTTCCTGAGACATGGCTATCCCATGTCCTTCAAGTCCCTGGGTGCCCTGCTGGCATAGATGCTGACTTCTGTGGCTGATGAACTTGTGGTCTGTTTGCGTGGCTCCATCTCCGTGTGGTGAGTTGGGTCCACCTCCATCTTGTAAGTTCTGCGCATGCATGAAGTCTGGCTGCTGTCCCCATTTATTCCCAGTCTCGGCAGGCTGCCCTACGGACTGGGACTTCAAGGCTCCTCTGCCTCCACAGTGGGGGCCCCTTAGGCAGGACCCTTGTCTTGGCCCATGCCCTCTTGGGGTGTGGGAGAGATCACGTGAGGCTCTTCCACACATCTGGCAGCCAGGAAGGACTAACTCGGGTGCTTTCCTTGCTTGGCCTTGCCACAGCTCCTGGTTGTGGAGAAGGCATCCTGTAAGGTGATCTTCTTCCCCATCCTCACATGAGAAGTGGAGAAAGCCTCTGCTTTTGGCTTCCCTAGACCTGTCGAACACACTTCTCCTCTCCAAGACTTGGGCCCAGAATGGGGGAGACAGAAGATACACGTCTCCTCCTTCCCCCTAGGAGGCCCTCAAGGCCTGAAAGATGAAGGCTATTTGCTTCCTATCCCAAGCATGGGACTTCTCCTCTGTTAGCCTGTCCTCCTCCTTCACAGGATGTCATGCCCTGCATTTCCCGGAGACTGTACTCGAGAAGCCGTGGGTGAGACTACCACGTGAGGGAGGAAGGAAGCCCAAACTTAACTATTTTTGAAATATCATCCCCCTTATACGTACTTCTTCATTTCACTTCTCTTCTCTCTTGTTGCAGTGCTCTTTCTCTACACCGCAGTAAAACACAGCCCAGTCAATGTTTGAACCCAAGCTTCAGGTTCCTTATAAAGTTTGGCACCCATGAGGGGTAGCAGTTTGAATGATAGCTCCCCGAAAGATACATTGCATCCTGGAAACTCTGAGTGTAAGCTTACTTGGAAAAAGCGTCCGTGCAGCTATAAATGAAGCTAAGGAGGTCAAGATAAGATCATTCTGGATTATCCATGTGAACAGAGCAGAGAAAACATGGAGAAGACAAGGCCATGGGAAGACGGAGGCTCAACTGGAATGAGCGGACACAAGTCAAGTCCAGCCTTGCTGGAAAAGGCAAGGAATGAGTCTCCCGGAGAGCCTCTGGAAATCAACACCTTGATTTCAGACTACTGTAAGAGAGAAATTCCTCTTGTTTTAAGCCACCCAGCTGATGGGAATTTGTCCCAGCAGCCACAGAAACAGTTGTGTGAGGTCGTGTCAAGTTGGTTTTCCCAGCCAGACTCCTTGGATTCTGGATTTCATGAGTGTTCAGGAAGTAGTAAATACCATGTGACTGGTTTCTGTGCAGTATTTCTCAGTTGCTTTCCTATGCTAGTTACCTTTTTTTCAGAAATACCTCAGTTAATTTTCATATTTGTGGAGCACCTACTAGGTGCTGAACACTATGCGAGGTGTGCTGAGACCCAAGATAAATAAGACCCAGTCCTTTCCCTTCAGGAAATTGGATGCCAATGCCTATTAGCACAAGAACATAGTGATGTATCTTTTGGTTTACTCTGGAGTTGGGATTCCAAATGGACCTCTTTTTATGCCTCTCTCCCTATCCAAAAGAATTATTTCTGTACGAATTTGAACCAAGGAATTTCAATGGTTTACATGCCAGCCCAGTTTTCAATCTTTCTTCCCAGGATTGTCAAATTAGTCCCTGTTTTCTGACACAGACTCCCCAGAATATCAATAATAAGGACAAATATCTCTAGATAATAAGATAACCTGGGAATTAAAGCATGTACCAGCATTCATTTTGCAGTGATTAGGCCGTGTTGGCTGGAGTAGGCCAGATAATAAGTACTAATCAGTGTACACATATGCAGATTAGAGGGGTACTGGGACTGTCCGTGGGAACCTTCAGAGATCACTGAGATCATTAAGTTCGAACACAGATTCAGTTTCCTTAGCCACATCTTTAATTTATTGAGTGCACGGTGAGGGCTGGGTTTACATGATCAACGGTACCCTGTTGGATGTCCAGGATGCACTTGGGATGACGAGACAAGAATTATGGGCATGGGTATTGGGCGCTCTATATTAACAAAAGAAAAGAAAGCCAAAAAAACTGAAGATCTAGAAGTATGCCAGTGATTCTATAGATATTTTTAAAGGCAGCAAGAAGCTGAGAATCTAGAACTGAGTCATTGATTCAGGCTTCCCACGCTTGCTTCCAAGGGAGGAAAGATGCCCCAGAAAAGCAAGCTTTGGAATAAAGTAGACCTGGTTTTAAATCAGGGCTCTGACATTGCCTATCATACAATTTGGGGCCAAGGACCTCTCTGCCTCTGTTTCCTCACCTGAAAAATTAAGACACTATTACTTGCCTTTCAGGCTTATTAAAAGATTATAACTCACATTTGTAAAATGCCTAACATGGCGCCCGTCACTTAGTGGTCAGTTAATGAATGAAAACTGTTATTATTTTCTTTTCATTCCTGTTCATCATTTTAGCTGAAGCAGCAGGGAATGAGAAGTGTCAGAGGAACATCTTTACTGGCACAGAAAGGGCCAGTGGAAGAGTACACTCTCGAAAGAAAAGGAGGATAACATGGAGAGATAAGGGCCATTCAGTCAAGAGGCAGTGGAGAGACCAATGGCCTGGTCTGGGAGTCAGGGCAGCTGCGGTTTAGCCCAGCTTCTGCTGCTGAGCTGCTGGGTGACCTGTGGTGGGCGCGTAGAGGAACCCCCTATGTCTCAGTTTCTTCCCCAGTAAAATGTAGAATTTGAACTTAATTAATATTCCTAAACACCTGTCTGGGAACAAATGCTAGTCCGTAACTAAGTTCTCACCGGTATGCATTGACCTAAGAAAAAAAAAAAAGGACACTCTCGGTAGTTTTTCACAACACTAAATGGATTACCTTCAAAGGATTGCCTTTAATCTCAAATTATGAGTGCCCTGACTTTTTGATGTTATAATACCCTTTCTTTTGAGAAACGATGGTGATAGTAGATGGTGACTACATCTTGGCAAAATATAAAAAATGGGCAACCTCGTAAGTGCCCCAAAGTTACTGGTGTGTGTGTGTGTGGTGGTGGTGTTTTTTTAACTTATTGGACCATGAAATCCCCAGACTTGGGAGCCACTGAGCTAGATGATCCCAAGTGCCTCTTAGCTGTAAAACCTCTGGCCCTACCAAGTATCACTAATAGTATTTTTCTCTTGGGTTGTTTGCTGGAATGAGAACTTGATCCAAGACAACTGATAGGAGAGATTACGAGCAATTCAGGCAGGCATGATTTGAGAAGAGAGTGTGTCTGAAAAGGGCCGAGATGATTGGTAGGCAGTGGGATGGGCCACTCGGAGAGAGAGGTCCTAAGATCCAGGAACCAGGCATGTCCATCATGGTTGAACTACCATTTGGAGGTGGAGAGAAATTGAGATCATCTAACTCAGTGGTTCCCAAGTCTGGGGGATTTTTTGGTTCAGTAAGTTAAAATAAGTTAAAAGAAAAACAAAAACCAAAGCAACATGAGCAGTTATAAGGTTGCCCTTTTTAAAACAATTTTTGCCAAGATGCTATTGTCAATCTAATTTACTATCACCATTATTCCTTAAAATAAAGGGCATTATAACACCAAAAAGTGAGAAAGGGCATGACCTCAGAGTAAAAGACAATCCTTTGAATGTAACCAGGTTAGTGATGTGAAAACCCAGAGCTGATGTAAGGAACCCCATCTGGTCCAGAACCAGCATGATGTCCAGATGACATGTGGACAGGTGACGAGGGAGGGTCCAACCAGAAAGAGGGACGCTGGCTGTTAGGCCAGTTGGGAGGGGAGCAGGCATCTCAGAGCAGGCAGCTGGGGCTCTGCCTGAGCCAGCATCAGGGTGTTTGGGAGCTGGAGGTGATCTTTTCATTAAGAATGGGGTTCAGGGCCTCACCTCTAGTCCTGGAGAGGGGCGGATGGATGGATGGATGGATGGATGGATGGATGGATGGATGGATAGGAAGAATGAGGCAGGGCACCACCACAGGAGAACTTTGGGTAGAAACCTGGTCATCAGGCAAATAAACTAGGCAGAGAGATAGAAGACCAAGAACCAGTTATTCAAACTGGGAGACAAGAAGTTATGGAGCACAACTGGAATACAAGATTTGGGTGGTGCTGAGCTTACCAACTAGGGCTGCTTACTCTGGGGGTCTCAGATTGGCTCAGCACATTCAAACCATCACTGCCCATTTTCCATCCCAGATTCTGATATAATTCTTATGGGGTTGGTCCTAGGCTTGGGCCTTTTTTTAGAAGCTTCCTCAGGGGACACGAAAGTGCAGCAAGGGTGGGGAGCCCCTGAATGATTCAGCGCCTCTGTGGAGAGGACAGAATCGAAGCTGGTAGGAGAGGGCTGAGATGTGGTTGGGCCTACAGGTGGACAGGTAGTCCGGACAGTGGGGGAAGTCACACAAAGGAGAAGAGAGGTCCCGAGCACATATGCAGGCGTTGCTCCGTGGCTGTCTGGACAGGAGCTCAGGGAGAAACTAGCTTGCTAAAAAATTCAGAGCTCTTCGCTATTCACTGGTATAAGCTAACACCCCCGTTGGGGAGCACTGGCTTAGCAAATATAGCTTTGTGTGTGTTAATTGCTTCAGTAGATGTAAGAAGCATGACAGGTATTCACTCAAGCAGAAAGATCGGAAATTTCTCAGATATCTTCCACTCATTTTATTCAAAATTGAAAGGATATTCTGCTGTCAGCTGGGACATTCTGCTCTGCACAGGAAACACAAAACCTTCATCACCTGCCTGATGGTCTCAAGCTGGAAACCTGAAGAAATGGGCACAGCACCGCTCATTTCTACTATTTGAAGTCCATTGTTAAATTCTGCTTTGAAACCAAAGCAGTAAAAAAGGTTGGGTGCCTCCCCACCTTGGTAGTTTGCCAAGCAAAAGAAAACACCCATTAGAAGAGCTTGAGAACTTTTGGTGGGAGACCTAAAATACCAAATAATAAAGATAATAACAATAGTAGCCAACATTTACTAAGTGCTCACTGTCTTAGTCTGCTTAGGTTTGTGATAACAAAATACCACCGATCGGTTGATTAAGCTAACCAACAGAAATGTATTGCTTATAGTTCTGGAGGCTAGAAAAGTCCAAGATCATGCCAGCCCATTTGGTTTCTGGTGAGAGGTATCTCCCTGGCTTATAGATGGCTGCCTTAATTGTGTCCTTGGGGTGGGGGGGCGGAAGGAGACAGAGGGAGAGAGAGAGAGAGAGAGAACTCAGAACTCTCTTGTGTCTCTTCTTATAAGGCATCAACATCAGGGCCCTCCTGCCCTGACCTCATTTAACCTATCACTTCTCAGCTTTTTGGCTAAGATCAAGTGTAGTTTGACCTCATTTAACTTTAACTCCTTATAGGCCCTGTCTCCAAATACAGTCACAATGGAGATTAGGGCTTCAACATAGGAGTTTTGGGGGACACAATTCAGTCCATGGTACTTACTATGTGCCAGCATTGTTTTGAGAACTTTGTACATGTTATATAATTTAATTCTCACAGTGCTATGAGAAAGATACTCTAGTCATCCCCATTTTACAGGAAAGGAAATTGATGCTCACAGAAGTTAAGAAATCTGCCCAAGGTCACATGGCTGTAAGTAATCTCTTTGAAATATGAAGTATACCAAGAAATGAAGAGACAGAAGCACTACTAATACTTTCCCTGATTCTTATAGAATAAGTCCTCTTGGTTATGTCAAGTTCCCCGAGGACTCTATACAGCTAATGAGCTCTGACACCCATGATTAGGAGAGCTATATTGGAAATATGTGATACTTACACCCTCTCTCTTTGCAGTAAACCAAAAGTTCAATTCAAATGCACAATCTCACGCTTGTGTGTAATACCATTAGGTCAATATTACTTCCTTTATGAATTAAACCAATATTTTTAAGAACCTACACTACTATCAGGCACTCAGACCTTTTTCTCTTCTCAAAGAATTTAAGTGAGGAAGCCAGACATATTTATAAATAATTACAATTCAAAGTAATGACTGCCGTAAAAAGTTGTTGTCTAGTAGGAGCTGGGAAAGAGAAGGGAGAGACCACAGGTCACAAAGACCATCAGAGAAGAGATAGTACTCAGCTGGAATGGATGCCAGTTGCCCAGCGATCCTTGCAGGAAGGGCCTTCCAGGCATGCGCCGAGAGGAGCAGGTTAGGGAGCCATGGCAAGATAGAACTGAAACTCCTATTTGGGAAAGAAGCCAAATCCCAAACTGTGCAATGCTTTCTCTGAATTACTCAGAAATGCTCCTGCTGGAGGTGTTGGCAAACCATGCGGGACCTTAACTCTAGGAACAACATGACCAGATTTGTGTTTCTGAAGGTTGATAACAAGGACACCAGAGAGTTGAACCACCAGATTGAAGACAGGCGTCCATTGCTGTAGATGTTATCAGAGATTCTGGGAGCCTGAACTCAAGAGCCAAGTGTGGAGACAGAGAAGCTAGAGCGGTCTTGATATGTATGATCAATATTTACAAAGTAAATCCAGTGGTACTCAGCCATAAAATAAAACTGAACTCGCTCCCCATTATCTGAATACGTGTAAATATAACTTCTTGGAAAACATGAAGCAATTTCTTTCCTTACTAGCTTATGATACTCTTTAGCTAGTTTTCATCAACAAAAATTATACAATTAGATTGCTGTTCACATGTAGAGCTCTCCCAATTGCCAATATGAATTGACCCTTCCTGCTATATTGGTGAATAGTTTACATTCTACTATACTTGAGACTCCTTTATGTCTTTCTTCGACTTTTCTTAGTTCTGTTGCTGTTGAAAGCAATAGGCCAGGTGGGAAGAGGTCCACAACCCGAGTTCTCCTCAACTCTGTCAACACCCTGAGTCTATCTTCATCAGTTCCTTATTCCTCACCTCCCAGACTTCTCTAGCTGCCTCTAGGAACATTCTCTCCTTTACTTTTCTGAACTTGGGATTAATAGTTCTCTTAACTCCTTAGTTTGGCTGAGATAACACTGGAAATTTTTAAAAGAAACTTTATAAAGGACACATTTCTTATCATATGTCAATGAAAAAATAGCCCCTCTAGATTTCCTTATGCATGACATAGCTTCCAGAATTTTATGTCAAAGTACTTTGGCTTCCTGGAAGAATTGCTATGCTGTATACTTTCTTAAAAGGCAAAAGGCCTTACTTTTTACTTCAGTTACCAGGAAGCACAACGCCAATTGTGCACTCAGCTGTCACAAATGTTAGAGTTTACTCTGGATTCTTCCACTTCCACTCTCTCTTTGCTTCAGTCCTTTTTTTTTTTTTTTCCTTTTAAAGCTTATAGTACATCATCTCAAATCCTTTCAGAGAAGGGAGCCATAAGTAAATTCTCATTAATAAATTCTCATCAGCTGAGCTTGAGGTGCGTATGGACTTGCCTGGAACAAGTTCTCTCGTGTCAGTTCCTTGCCTTCCTGTCTGATTCAGTCAGAGGTAATGAAAACATTACATCTGCCTTATGGCCCAGCCACTGGAAAAGTCTGAAGCTGGGTGGTCTCTGGAGCGAAAGTTGGCCCATCGCCAGGGCAAGGAGGTCCTCAGAGTGGGCAGCTTCTCCCTGTTGACCTCTCCTCAGTGACTTCCCACCTCAGAGAAGGTGCCTCTGCCCCCTGTTCTAAGTCCACAACGCTGCTCCATGTCCTAGCACTCGCTTCCATCCTAAGAGGTCTCTCTAGTTCTTTGCTTGTCTTTTAGAGCAGAGGTTATTGGTTTGTTCTGTCCCAAGACATCCTCAAACCTTTTCCAGTCAGGCCAACTAGACCTTGTACTTCCCCCAGTCACTGTTCTTACTAATAATAGTTACATTAGTACCAATGCTATGAATTTCTCATATGCCCAGAATTGTGCCAAGTGCTTCCAATACATTACGTTATTTAATTCTCACTGAACTCCCAGGAGTTCAGAAATATTCTCATTCCCATTTTTGAAGAGAATTCTGAGATTTAGAGAGATTCAGTAGCCTATTCAAGGACAAATAGCTAAGTTCAAATCAAAGCCAGGAATTGAACCAGGCTTAGACCAAGACAGTCTGATTCTTGAGTGCCCACTTGTGAGCCTCGCAGCAGCCTTTACCCTCAGGTGAGCTCCGTGCCATGGAGTGATCACAGCAGATTCTGATCATCACAGTTTAGTGATGGGCATATACCGTCAACTTCCTGGGGCAACTGCAGGCTAAGAGGTAAGTGGTTGTCTCACACACCTATGTCTTAATTGACTTTTAGTTGTTTTGTCATTTTTGGCTTGAGTACAGATGGAAATTTGTATGATGTAAATTATCTTGTGCATACCATTCTCATGCTTATCGAGAAACCCTATTTTTGTATTTTTTTATATTTTCAGATTACAAAAATAATAATTGCTTACAAATGCGAATTCATTCCTTCAAGGAATAATGAACAGGACTTGATTTTTGCCTGGGAGAGCTAACAGCTACTCTTCTCCATGTACTGCAGACTTTCTCATTAGAATCCACATATACAAAATGTTCAGAAATAAGTAATAAAGGACAATATTACACAGAAAACAATACCTCGATGTCAATAACTATCACATTTAGAACATTTCAAATGTCCTTGTTGTCCATCTGGTCTAGCACACCAGGACTGGGTCTCCATATCCTCTGAGAGCAGTCTTTAAAGTTAGTATAAAGAAGCATACCTCACTTTGGCAATAAGAAAAAGATTTCTAGTGCAGAATCTGTATCAGGTTATGTTGTCCTGAGAATCCTATTCTCTCTCTCTTTTTCTCTCTCTCTCTCACATACACACAGAAATCCTTAGCTCACTATAGGCAGATACCTCTGAATGGGTTAAAAATAAACACAAGCTCTCAAAAGAAAGGCAGAAACAGTAATGACAGTTTTGAAGTATCCAGTACCTGTTGTGACAGGAATAACAAATTAATTGGGACTATAACGGATTCTTTGTAAAGGTGAAGTAAACACACTTGACTGTATATTTTTCACCATCAGTTAAGTCTCAATTGGTTCTAAAAATAAACAGAAGACATTGAACAGTTTTAATGGATTCTGACACCTAGGTATTATGCTGTCACTCCAGTATAAATGAATCATAACTTTAGACTGCACCTAGGAATTACTACACATTTGGAGAAAATTTATGGTGCACCAAGCTTTGAATCATGATGTGATATCAAAACTAAAGTCAAAAGAGGAAAAAAGCTGGGCATAAATTACTATCCTCAATACCGTATGTACCTTTCCGTGCAACAGGTAAAGGTTTGAGGATTTAGGAATACTGCCAATAATTATCATGGGTGCTGAAACAAATTTATCCTTCTGAAAGTGGTTTATAGTTAAAAAAAAAAAAATCCAGCGGAAGGCCAGTCTTGTACACACGACAGAAATGTTTAATGTCTGCTTTGTGTGTGGGTCTCTCTGTTCAGTCAGACTGACCCCTCCTGAGGGCATGAGTATTTCTGCAATCTCGGGGTATCTCTCAGGGGCCACACATCTCTATTTTCAGTAGAAAGACCATTCGCTGAATGGACGACTTTAGTAACTGTAATCAGTCAAGCTCATTGTTTCCAGTGACATAGGCAAAAAACACTACTTCTTGCTCTTCAAATTAACAGTTGGTGTGGTCTAGACATTGCCTCGAAGGCTGTGACTCATCATAGAAGGAAGGCCGCCAGAGGATATGTCATCTTGAGATGAGAAATCTGTGAATGAATAACTTAATATTTTGAGACTCCACATGTATCATCAGGAGACTGCTAAATGCTCACGTATTTATGTGGTTGAAATATCAGGTTTAAAAGAGAATAACGTCTAAAGATATCAGATTCCAACATCAGGAGAAAATTTCTATGAAGTGCTTCTATTGCATAGTAGAAATTATAATACTGCACATTTGTATGGCATTTGGCATTTTTCAAAGCATTTTCATCAAGAATACTTTATTCTGTTTTCTGCAAAGTAATGGGGCTGGCATATGACTCCATCTTATGGATAATGAAATGGAGATAAACAGGTTAACTCAGTCAGTGAAGAAGCAGATACTGGAATGCTGGTCTTTGCTTCTGGGATCAGTATGCTTTCTAGAAGTTTACTGATTTTACCTTTGGATAAAGAGAACAACATTGAACATTTGCATAGTGCTGACAGGGTAGGTAGGCTTATCCCCATTTTACAGAGGAGGAGACTAATGATCTGAAAGAGAAAGGGAATTGTGCATGGTTGCACAGCTAGTAAATTATAGAATCGAGGGAGAGAAACTCCCACTCTTCTCACAAACCTTCTTCACACGCACTGGCTATAGAAACCTGGCATATTAAACAGGACTATTCTTTCTCCTATTCAGCTTCCTATATTCTCATGGTTCCAAACAACCCTGTTAGTTAACTCATTGGGTTTGTCGATCTTCCCCGAGACCCTTAACTTGCAACAACTGCGGCCCTACATGCTGGAATAGGCGTTGAAGTCTAACCAGAGATAACCCTTTGCGGCTGGTTTATAAGTTGATTCTCTCTGATGTTTGAAGAAAATTGCAATGAGTGTCCTCATCTTTTCATGATAAATCCGTCAATGATCACACATGTACCAAACTATAGGAGACTCGGGATAGATGTCTCCAAGTAAACTTCCATGTGTCTTTGAGATAGGGTCCTAGTCTGGGTCCTGGAAGGACCCAGAGGACAAGACAAAGACACGTGTGGAAGGGAGCGTGAGAGTGGGGTAACGAGGGCTGCCTCGGGGGGCGGGAGCTGGGGAGTAGAAACAGACTCGAAAGAGGCAGAATGGCGGTCCCCTGGGTCAGCAGGCCGGGGCCTGGGAACCTCTCCCCACCACCCTGGCCTTGCACACAGGTGAGCCCGACCACACCTTTCCTTGTCTGTCGGCTCCGCTCTTCCTGGCTGCCATTTTGTTACAGGCATCGCGAAATGGCATCCACCTATTCGCGACGTTCACTCTAACTGGAGGTTTAATCCACCCCTTGTGGCTACTTGGGCCGGTTCAGTTTCGATGCAAGCCTTTCTGCGTTGACCTTGCACAGTTATAAATGTTTTAACATCCATTAAAAAAAATAGAAACGTGCGCTCCCACAAAGAGCCGCAAACAGAAAACACAGTAGGTCGCGGAAGGCTTGAGGCCGCGCCGCCCCGGCTCCGGAAGGCCGGCGCTCCTGCCCGCTCGCATCGCATCCCCGACGTTTGGTGGCTGAGGACACGGTTATCGCGGGCTTTTTAGAGGGCATTATGTTAGTGTCGCCGCCGGTAAGTGCCAGCCTCACATTTTTATTTCCACCGCGGAGCAGATCGCTTCCTATGCGCCTTGAGGGAGGCAAGCGGGGCTTTGCGGCGTTTTTAGCCCCCAGGAAAACGGACGGCGGCTGCCGTATTCGCAGCGCCCCCGCCTCCGAGGCTCTGGGGGCTTTCCTTCGGTGAGGAGGATGTGCTGTTCGTGCTCGAACGCAAGTTTCCCAGTGCTTTTGTTTTTAAGATTAAAAAACACCGAGAGGGAAAACAAAGCTTTTAAAGCTCCATAAAAGGTGGTGAGTTCACCCCTTTCTGTTTCTCGGGGTTATAAACGTGGTTCCAGAAAGAGCTCCATCTCGGAGCCGCGAGACCAGCTCTTTAAAGGGGTAGCCCCTAAACATGTCAATTTCGAGACTACCAAAGGATCCGGGAGGGTCTTTATTCCTTTAATCGGCTGTGATTTTCAGCTCTGATGCTGTCTGACAGGCTTCAGCTCAACCCCCGTGGAACATTGCTCCTCTGGCTCCTTCACCGTAAGATACAAATAAGGGGGAGGGGATCTGAAACATGAACTGACAGCCTAAATTGGATGGGACCTCACCAACCTATAGGGACTCGTGCCACCAGTTGAGGTGTGAAGGGGAAGGGTTGAGAGGACGCCCTCTTTGTGGGAGAGGGACAGGGGCCAAGACTTTTTACATTTCTTCTTTTTTCTTTCTTTCTTACCTTCCTTACTCCCTCCTCTCTCTCTCTCCCAGTTGTTCTTCTCCTTTGGATGATAGGCACGCACACATCTGCATATATGTGCACACACATGCACACTCAGAGACAAACACAAGCACATGTACACTTCACAGGGGCATTCATATCTTGCACATCGAGCAACAACAAAACAGTAACTCTCATGTATTGAGGACTTTCTCCATGCCAGCGCTGTGGTCCGTGCTTTACAATGCATTATCTCCATTAATCCTCAAGTCCTTTCTACGAGGCTCATTTTACAGATGAGGAAGCTGATAGAAGCCTTGAGTGTGGATGAAAAAGAGACAAACTCCAGAAACCCATGGCCACCAGATCAAAAATATCCCTGCTTCAAATTAAACGCTCAGTTTTATGTATAACTGGTAATCCCCCATATACACCAACAAGTAGTTGGGGTTTGCAAGGAGTCATATGGGGACTGGTGAGCCCTCAGGGGTTGTGTCTCAGGTGTAAGGACCACTTAGGTCCAAAAAGCACTTCTCTTTCACTGCACCCTCACCTACGTGGGGCTTGGTGGGAGGCCACGAGATGAAAAGTGTGACCTTGGGCTCAGAGTGGGGGGGGGCATAAGGAGTGTTTTCCCACCTGAAATGCCAGCACGAGGGAGTAAAGGTGATTCTGGGCATTCTTTCTGATCTTGCACCCTGGAAAGGGTCACGCCAGTGCTTTCTGGACGACCTGCCCGAGAGTCGGAAGACCTGCTTCCATCAAGGGGAGACCCTATCGCCAGGTTCCACACACATAATGCAAGGCAATCTTTTCTCTCTGTCTCTTTTTTTTAAGATTTTATTTATTTGAGAGAGAGAGAATGAGAGACAGAGAGCACGAGAGGGAAGAGGGCAGAGGGAGAAGCAGACCCCCTGCTGAGCAGGGAGCCCGATATGGGACTCGATCCAGGGACTCCAGGATCATGACCTGAGCCGAAGGCAGACGCTTAACCAACTGAGCCACCCAGGCGCCCTCTGTCTCTCTTCTTAAGTAAGGCTTCAGGCCTTTCCCAGGGAAGGTATCCTAGCCTTAAATATGTAGATACACATTACCTGGATTATTTCAGAATCATTTTTAGGAATTCTCTTTTGTGTAAACAATTCGTTTCAGAAGTGTTCATTGCATTCCTACCTTAGCTTCCTTGTGGGTAAAATGAAAACCGCAAATCTATTCCTGTTAGGAAAAGATGATGCAAGAAAATACTAAGATAAAATTAATTTTAATAATCAAATGGTTTTAGGTATATATGAATAGTATGTTCCTAGCTGATGTAATTTTGTCATTGTATAGCTATAGTCCACATTGTATTTTGTAGGTAGGTCCCTGGGTATCCCAGGCAGCATGGAATGAGGATGTGAAAATCATACTTCTTTCTCATTTCTGTCCAGTGATGCTTTCTCTCATCTTCATTCTCATCCTCCTCCATCGCCCCACCACAAAACAAAACCAAAACAACAACAACAAGATCATACCCTAACAACTTGAGTACAGGGTCATTCAATTCCATGTATCTTGTTTTTTTCTATTTTTTTTTTAAATATGTGAAAAATCCCACAATTCTATATAATTTGCTACTTCACCCAGGAGTAATTTCTTATTGAGGAATCTCCTTCCTAAATTACAGTTCAAGGTCACTACTGACTTACTAGTTTGATCAAATCTAATATAATCATTGGCACGGGAGACTCAAATTCTTTGGCCCTTTGCTTACTATTGCTAGTTTTAAATCCTACTGCATCTTCTAGCTACCAAACAATGTCAAAGATACAAAATAGTACCTTGAAGAAGTGAAATAATTAAGTGGCTTTTTAGGGTCTTAAACTTATAAAACACCTGTGCAATCACGTAGGTGAGACCATCACACATCATGAAGAGAATTATGCTCTGGAATTATGGTAATTAACTACCTCCCCAAATGGCTGGCTGCACTTGTAACCCTCACGTCAGGAGTAGAATCCTTGACATAAGTACCGTGTTTATGGTTCTAATTTGATTTGCAATTGATTCTCCTAAAAACCATAAGCCAGAAGAGTGCTTATTTTATAGACCCCCATATAGCATTTGTGGAAACTGTTTTAAAATTACTCTGGTGTCCTACAAACTTCAAGATCTTTTGTTCTCATAAATGATGAAAGGGAAATGTCACAAGCGCGCATCGGCGTGGGGCCCCGGCTCTGTTGACAGCTGTATGATGCTCACTCAGTGCAGCTGGTTGGGAGCTGAGAGTTTCTTCAATAAATATGACTCTGATCGCTTCATGTCGACGGTCAAGGTAATGGCGTTTAGTATCTTGGAAACATATCCCACTACCAGTCATATGTGGACTTGAGAGTTGAAATCCACAGTGTGGAGCTCGTCTCATGCTTCCCTCTTGACAGAAATTTCACTTTTTATCTTTCTCACAATTCTTGATGATAATCTGTTTTTAATACAGTCGTATTTCTTACTTGTACTATCCTACCATGTAAGGCTGCTCATATCCTATATACAGCATGTGAGAATAAGAGTTGAAGCTGATGTTGTCTATTCCAGTAGAAGGAGTATTTCCCCTCCCATCCAGTAGTCCACCTCCCAAGGGCTGGACCACTGCTTCTCTGGATCCCTAAAGACAATAGATCAGTGTTTTAAAATATAAGAAAAGCAAACCACAGGAGGCCAGGGGAAACTAATCCTACATATAGGAAGAATCGTGTGAGATAAATCTCAAGGGCATGGTTTTTTTAGAAATCAATATTAAAACATTTTGTGTGTGAATTCATTTAAAAATAAACTGTAGCTCCCCTTAGAACCCAAGCTGCCCTACTTTATCAGTTTTTTCATTTACCTTTTATTCTTTATCTGCCAGATATCTCTACCATGGAGGATATTTTGCATGGATGTTATATCCAGATATGTGCATAAGGAGCCTTTAAATTCATTAGTTTCATTTATTTAAAAATTACACTAAAAAATAAATGAATGAATGAATAAAAATAAAAATTACATTTGTCTACATTTTGCTTCTCTCACGATTTCATAGTAGAGCTCAGTATAGAAAGTTGATGGATGAAAAGGGGTTTTTTTGAAAACAGATTGAAGATACTACATTAAAGTATGGAAAACTACATATACACGGTAACTGAGTATTTTTTATTTTTCATGTGCTCCTCTTATTATGAAGCAATTCTTTTTAGGCAGTTCTTTGTCCATAAATGCTCTGCTCAGAAAAATTTTAAAGTTAACATGAAACACCTAGGCTTAAAATGTCACACAAAAAATTAAGTTTACATCTCTATGCCACTAAATTTTTGCTTCAAGATTTTCCAGTGTTGACTTATAACATTTTTTTAATATCCACAATCACCTTGACAGAATTTTCAGACTCTGAAATATAGTGTATTAATTTGACTGCGAATGTTTCCTTAAACCACAAAACACAGAAAGGCAGGAAATCGTGAAAATCCTTGCATCTGGGAAATAGGGTGGTAAGTAGGTTAACATGTTATTGAAACTATAGGGAGATATAGTTTTTGACATATGAATGTTAAGAACAAGGTCTTGTAGACATTTAAGCTGTGTTTTTTACCCCTTTGAAACTATTTTTACACTGACCATAATTGAAATAATGTTAAAGTGTAACCAAAAGAATTCTCAGCAAAAATGTTGAAAGGGACAAATTTATGTGTAAAAAGATCAAGAAAGACAGGCTAATTTTTAAAAAGCCCTATTCTCCCACCATTAATTCTCGATCTCTGCAAAATTCATTTTGTACGTATAATGACTTTCTGTTTTTGTAAAGAAAATACTTTTTCCTCCTTTATTGACCGAACTGTGATGAGAAGATAAGAAATTTAATGCCAATGGATTATTCCTACATTTTTTTCTTTTCTGAAGACCTGGGAAAGAACTGGCTCCAATTAATGCCAAGACCACTTTATTTGTGTAAAAATATAACATGGTTAATAAAACGTTAGCCATGAATAAAAATGTAACGTAGTGAAATGCAAATGTGGGCACTACCAATGTGCAGTGCTATATACCCGTGTTGATTTCTTTAATGGAGAAAAATATCTAGGATGCTCTCAGTAAATTAAATTACATCAGAATGTGTTCTTTAGGAGGTTTCGGAAGCTTGAGATTTCAGACTTTAATGCCTGCACACAAACTGACTTTAAAAAGCAAAGATTTGAAACAGATAAAGCAACATTTTGCCTAAAGTTCATTCATCAAAGGGCTGCATATTTTGAAAAGGGTAAAAGTACTACTAAACCCATCAGGGATAAGTAAAGGCTATATACTATAGATTATTTTAATCCCCCAGCTAGATATAAAAGGGATAATTACATATTTGTGGTTGAAGCCATGTGGTGGAAAAATCAATACAACTTTTTTGTATGACACTTCATTAGTGTGAAAAATTTTAAAAGCTGAGAAGAACTGCCTTGCAATTAAATGCCTCTGCTACTCCAGCTCCAGTAATGGGTTTGTATTATTATCTAGTTTATTTGAAATAGTGGTTGCACTATAGAAGTAATTGGAAAACATTGATTATGCACTTGTATCTGGAAAGCCTGGCAAATCATTACAGGGCCTGGCAACAGTTAGTTAGCCTTCCTAATGAAGCACTAATTGCTCTAAGTAGGTTAACATGTTAGTGAAACTATAGGGAGATAATAGTTTAGAAAATTCTGAGATATCTGGCCAAACATGCATTTTCATTTAATACTGCAGAGATAGAAGCCATGTCGGTTGTTTTTTTTTTTTCCCCCTTTTGTTTTGTTTATGATGCTCTCTTGAAAAAAAAAAAAGGTAGCCTCAATGAAGTTCCCATATTCATTTGGCTTGAAATGACTTCATTTCCTTTCATGCTCTTTTCCTATTAACCCAACCACTTCTAGCAGAAGGAGCTAAACCACTATCAGCATGGTTGCCTTGAGCAGGTGTTTGGGTTCTTCCATTCAGAAACCTCTGACATATCTCTCTTGGCTCATTCTCCCAGCTCAAGGGTTTCGTGGTTCAATCCATGCAGAATCTTCCTGCTGTTGGTCATCATCCCACTGTCCTACCTACATAAAAGTGATAATTTAAGAACTATATGCCTTTTTACTTGAAATTAATTTTGTTAGTGGAGCGTAATACAGCTTTAAGGGCAGGAAGAGAAGCAGTGCATCCCCCCCTCCCCCAACTGCCATTCTTGGGATTTTTCAGGAGGGAAGAAAACTCAGTACTGGAGAAATTCTTGCATTAGTGCACTAGGAGACAAGGACAAGAATGTTCTGCAAAAATAGCAAACAAGCAGAAACACTTGCAACCACTCAGTGCCCATTGATGGGAATGGATAAATAATTGTGTTATATGTGCCCGATGGAGTATTATGCAGCCGGGGAATATGGGTGACATACAGGCAGACTCGTTATGAATGAATCTTCGAGATAAAATGTTGAGTGAGAAAAGAAAGTTCCAAAGGACTGCATATGATATGATAAAAAGCTCCCAAATAAGCAAGGCTAAATAACTGTAGTCATATATACATATATAGCAAAATTACACTCTTAAAAATCTATGCGCTGGTATAAAGTTCAGGATAGAGGTTATCTCAGGAGGTGGGGTAGGGCCACCTAGGAGTTCCCAAAGGTTTCAGTGGTGGTGTAGTTTTTGAATTGGGTGGTAAATTCATGGGTGTTCATTTTAGTGTGATTTATAACTCAAATTTATGTCACAAATGTTCTTTTATATATTACAACAAAACTTTCTGAAAGGGTCAGTGTCTTCCAGTCCCTTAAAAATATCACATCATTTTGCCATGTCAAATAAGCAAGTCTACCCCTTCTGGTTTTCTAAGGAAATCAGAGGTAAACTGTTGCCATTTAAAAGTTGTATTTTCTGGCTAATTATTGAGAATATAAATGTAAGAAACCAAAGGAGAAAAATGTTTTCTTTAATTAAAAAATCTGCATAAAAATACTGCATTTTTATAAATACAGTAATTTACTCTTGTATGATTATTTATTCATAGATGTATTTATTCGTAAATGTATTTTTCTTTGCAAGGCTTGGGTGGTGAGTCCTCTCTACCAGTGAGTAGGGAGTACATCAAGGTTTACATCTGAGAGGCAGATTTATCTTTAGGGGCAATTAAGGAAACAACAGTGGTATAGAGGCTGGAAAGGGCAAGTTTTTGCCCTTCTTAAAAAAAAATAAAAGAAACTGTTCTTCATGTAGCATCATTTACCAATATAAGAAGCAACTGAGTAGCATGTCCCTATAAGATGGCCAACAGAGTCTGGAGGTCAGTGTGAGAGGGATGAGTCTATTTCATGTATCTTGCATTCCCTGCCTGGCCATTTCTTTATTCCAGTATCTAACAGAGCTTAGCATGTAGCAAGTGGTCAGTACATACATATACATTTGGATCAAACTTTTGTGAAGACAGTGTCTGCGAAGACAGATACCTTGAAGTATGTGATTATATTTGAATGCCAGAAGTGATCATTTACAAATAATAAGACAATAGCTCATAGAAGAAAGGTTTGTCTACCTGTATCCCTCCAATCAGTGAGGAAAACTCTCCTCTGAAACAAACCAGAGACTAGCAATGCTCTTGAATTTTTCTTTATATTTTCCAACATGTGGTAGAATGGTATTATTATGAGAAATGCAGCTCATGGGAAAACATGTCCACAAAAATCTTAAAGGGTATAAGGTTCAAATATTTCCTTGACCTATTAAAAAAAAATACCAAGGGCTTCTTATCTTTTAAAGATACCTGCTAGGGTGTTTGCAGGTCTGATAAATGAAATAATGCTTAGGGTTGGCTCCAGAACAGTGCACGGTGGGGAGAGGGTGGAAATGCGGATGAAACCAGATTGACCATGAGCATGAGCTGATATTGGTTGAAGCCGGGTGGTGAGTACATGGGGGTTATTATATTACTCTGTCTCTTTTTGTATGTTTAATTTTTTCTGCACTAAAAAGCTTAAAATGTGTGGGGACAGATTTATTGAATTTCTCATGTGGAACTATTTTTGTTAAGCAGTTAGTACCTAGCTAACTACTCATTCTCTCTCTTTGGGTTGGGGAAAAAAAAAGAAAGAAAAGTCAGAGTCTCATTCTGGCCACTGATTGCTCTGAAAAGACTCATTTGTTTATTTTAAGGTGACACTGGATGGTAACAAACAGGTCCCATTAGGTGATGTCAGTTGAAATAGAACTCCCAGCTTTCAATAGGGGTTTGTGTTTCCCTCGATATTGATATTTTTATTTTCTCTTGGAGTTACTGGAAGAATCTGGCTGGGGTGGGTGGTTTGCAAAGAGAGGGGATTATTGTTTAAATGGAACCCTGTTTCTTAGCCGTAAGTAAGAGGAGAGCCGTTCTGGTTGTATTCAACATTGCAAAGAAAAGTAACAATGCTCTCAGAGAGCCGCTTTCTACAAAGCAGCTCATTATTGTAAAAGGCGCATGTTTAGACTGCTAAGGCAAATCATAAAAGTACGGCCTCGACCGCAAGCTCCTTCGGCAGTAAACATTGTTCTCAGGCCAGATATACTTCTGGGGAGCCCCCACACCACCAGCCTGCCTGGAAAGCTCACCCAGTGATTCTGAAATGCAGAAAGTGTAGTTATGGACGTATAAATGTGCATGGTGAACATTATCTGCAGGGTCTTTTATGTTAAGGAAATCATGACACCTGCCAATCTTTCAAATTCCAAAGGGTAAAGCACGAGGCCTAGTTGGCTGTCATTGAACATGACAGGCTTAATGCCAAGTTTATAAGAGAAAAAGGGCAATCTTATTGTGGTTTATTCGGTTTTATGTTGCTGGGTCTGGAGGAAGGCTCCCTCTCTCTCTCTCTCTTTCTCTTTTAAAAATCTAATTTATAACATTTGAAATACCAAACAGATTCTTTACATATCTCCTGAGCCCCTTGCTCCTCTTCACTACCTCCAGTCTCTTCTTTAGGGAGCAACCCTAAATCCTTCCAATTTAGCATCTTTGTGAGGCCAGACAATGGTGTTAGTTGAGCATTTCCTTCCGTTGTTATAGAGCTGTTTCCAACTGCAAACATCTCCGTTTAATTACTGCTCCGACGGTTGCTATATTTTCACCCAACCTGCCCCCTCGCTTGAGCCCATTGGGCTGAAGAAAGAATTACTCCCCGCGCTGGTCCTTAGCCCTGCTTGTTCGGATCTGTAATTGGCCCTGTGTTTTTGACTTTTTGCTAATAAGCAGCTTACTTTCTCTCCCCCTAGACTCAACCCACCACTTTTGTTTCATGAATTTTACAAAGGATTTTAATAGATGCTTTAGGCTATGCAAAATGTTATATGAAGGGAAGCATTAATGCAACAGCTTTGACACAGAGGACGTGTGAATGGCTGCTTATCATTACAGTCAGGTCTCAAATTTTCATTAGGAGTTCTGGAGGACAAAAGAAGAAAAAAGTGCAGCTATATGAAGGAATATTAACCTATACTGTGTAATCAACTATAATTGCTTAGCATTTTACATTAACTCTCTTCAGACACGGCCTCTCATTATTTTTACACATACATAATACCTGCTTATTACAGCGGTATAGTTCATGTCGATACATTGCGGATAGGTTGTGTCAGCACTTCTCATATAAGACCCACTTTCATGGGTTTAAAACAGCTGTAAAGTTTACCTCCAGACCAAAGATTGGTAATCAACTTTCCACCTGGAGAGGGAATTTTGTTTCAAGTTTAAAAAAAAAAAAAACAAAAAAACCACGTACGCGCACACTTTCATTAAGAGAAGAAGTTTGCTTGTTTTAAATTATGGACGTAAACAAAATGAATGAACATGCCAAAGACATTTTTTTAATTTCTAAATGGGGAGGTTTGTTTAAAGCCATTCCAAAACGTGCGTTTGAGGATAAATGTAAATAAATAAATTTTCAACAGCGCCAAAATTAAATGCCACATCCATAACAGACTTTATTGAAAATGCTTATATTCCCAGTAGATTGCATTTTATACTCTGGTTCCAGAAATTCCACACATATTTTCAAGATGCATAATCCATAGTTTTCATCAGAGAATGGATAAAAATATTTATCAATTTCAAGTGTGAAGAGCTCATGAACACTCACCCACTTATATAACAACATGCAGGCTTTTAGAATTATGCTGAAATTCTGTTTTCAGAAAGTCTCTGAACAAACGGATTCTAAGAGAAGGAGAAGAGGAATTCAGCAAAAATGCTGATTTTATTCTGACCTAAAGTTAGAGACAGTTAAGAGGAGGTGGTAGATATGCCATATGAAAAAATGAATCCATTTGTAGGGGTTTGGGCTTCTGACAGAGTAATCCAGAGAATGGTGTTGCTAATTTTCATTGACTTTGCAAGATATTCCAGTTTTCTAGCCCCCCCACATTTGTTATGAGTTAGATTACTTGTTTCTAAAGGAAATGAAAGCCACAGAACAGGATGTAATTTCTTGAAGTTGCCAGAGAAACCCTTCTAATGGACGAATGAGAACTTACATGGAAATTTTCGCTCATGTTGAAAAAAAAGCTCAGCAAAATATTTTGGGAGTACTTCCGACTACTGGTTCCTTAGCAACAATTGGAAATATAGCCTCATATGCATTATGTTTCTGAACAATAGATCAACTCTATCAAACACCAACGGGATAAGATAGGTCTTGTGTCCTTAATTTCCATTAAGTTTCTAGTTTTTTCATCTGCTTCTTTCGAAGACCAGTCACAGCTACATTTCTCAGACCTCGCTGATTCCCTGACATAGCCCAAGAACCGCGAAAAACCAAAAAGGAAGAGATGTTCACTGAGAAGGCAAATACGGAAGAATATCAGATGGCATAAAGCGCTTTATTCGCCTACTGTCTCTGGAAGTGACAGCTTACAGGAGGTGGGGACGTGGACGCAAAGTAGCTCACGGCACAAAGACATTCATGTGTCGTGGTTTGGGTGTTCCAAGGAAGGAGCAGCTCGGTCCCTAAACTGTTGGAGTGAAGGGTTCCTGGCTGGCAGGTGTGCAGTGACTCTTCCGCGTTGGAAAAGCTGCAACTTGTTAGTACGGTTCCAGTAAACAGCGAGCTGGCCTCACACAGCTAATTGGCTGTGGCCCCGGCTTGCATGTGCTGTGTAGTGACAGTCTAATCAGAGATGATTGTCATCAGATATCACAGATGTCTCCTCTCGCTGCTCAGCCCAGGCAGGCACTCGTGCAGTTTGGGGAAGGCCGCTCTGGAGGCTGTTCAGAGACACCGGGTGTCCGGGTGCCTCAGCTGCGGGCTCCAGGCAGCTCGTCACTCCTGCCTCGAGCAAGAAGGCAGGGTGAGGCAAGGGGCGCAGCATACCTGTCGGGTTTTCCAGGAGGCAGTGATGCAATCAGTTTGAAAGGAGAGCTTTCAGAATGAAAGTATGTCAGGGAAGCTACTCGGGACTTTTTGGAGACACCTGGGATTCTGGGAGATGACAAATTGCGAATTCTTTCCATTTATTAGGTACGTTTGAACCGAACCTCGGAGAGGGGGAAAGAAACGGGCTTAAAGATTTACAAGCCACAATCAAGTTTGTGGTCAGAAAGATGAAGCCCTGTGCAAAGAGGTGTGACTTTAACCCCCAAGCAAGAACCTGATCGCCCCATAATCCTCTGCCTCTCGTTCTCAGCCTGTCCTGCTCATTCCACCCTCACAAGCTTCCGAGGTCTCTGACCCCCCTCCCCAGCATCCTGTCGCCTCTCAGAAATATGGAACTTCCTGTCACTGGGGTTTGCTGGTAATCTTCCACTCTGAAGACCCTCAGCGTCCAGAACTTCTCTCAGAAACACAAATTGCCACCCCTCTGCCCTATCTCAGCATCATCCACATGGCTTCTCTAGCACTCCCTCTGCTCTCGCAGCCCTTCTTGGGCTCTCTGCCCGGGCCCTCCTTCCTTGCGTTGTCCCTGACACTGGAGTCTCAGGAGCTCCATCCCAGCCCTTGGCTAGTGCCCTTCTCAGCTGCCGTCTCCTGCCAACCTCCTCCACAGCAATGGCTTCAACCACCAAGCCCGCTCTAGAAACGCCCACATTTTCCTCCCGGGCTGTCACCTAAGTGTCACGTATTTATTGAGCAACATTCACTAAATACCCCCGTGGACATCTTCTATTTAACCTGCCCCAGACTACAAACTCATCTATCCTGGGCCCTGCCCCCCCGTCACCCTACGGTTCTCCCTCTAAACCAGGTCCTCCCTCATAGCTGCCATCCTGGTGAAGGCTGCACTCTCTCTCGGGTCACCTGAGGCAGAAACCTGAAACCACCGTGAGCCCCTGCTTCCCTCCGCTCCCAAGGCCTGGCTCTCCAAAAGTCAGGTTGTAGCCTCCACCTCTTCCTCCATGTCCCTGGATTCATTCCCTCCTCTCCATTTTCCCTGTCTCTGGCCTTTGTGATCTCCCTGCGGGGCTTATTCTTGGTATAAATAAATACAGCCTTTACCCGGCATTCAGCATGGCATTTCTGAAATGTATCTGATCCTATCATTCCCTTGCTCAAAATTGTCAACAGATCCCTAAACTTTGAGGAAAGCCCTGCATACAAGGCTCTGTCAGTGGACCTGCCTGTTGCTGCAGTCCACAGCACAGATGGCCGCAGTGTCCCCACTGCCCCGTGCCCCCCACCCCACCCCTGGTCCCAGTCTGGTCACGTCTTTGCATATGCATGAAACGTCCTTCCTTGTTCCACTCCGCAGAGTAATTCCCAGATTCGCCTCCGAGGTGTCTTTCCTTGGAAGCCTTTTCTAACATTTCCAGTAGAAGAAAATGCTACTTCCTAAATGCTCCTAGCACCACATTTTCATGTTCCTGTTACAGCTCTGATGACATTCCTAGCAACGTTAACATCTCTGCCTACTCCACTTAGCCAGGAATCCCTGGAGGGCAAGTAATGTTCATCTTTGTAACTCTTCATCTGGCCTAGTGTCTGGCACACGGCAGACCTTGAAATATTTGTTAAATGAATAAATGAAATAAATGCAAGGATGAATGAATGAATGATTAGAAACGTATCGTTGCGTCGAGTCAAGTAAGCATAAGACTAACATTTTGATGGTTTCTTCAACTTTTCACAAAGTCTTAGGGAACTCAGAGTCTTTGTCAAATGAGAAGGCAAATAGCAGTTGTAATAAATAATAATAATAACCACCATTCATTAGGCACTTACTCTGTGCTAGCCACTAGGCCAAATTGACATGATTTATCCCATTTAATCCAGTTTAAATCTTATAACTCGATCTCTCTTACAGACGAGGAAACTGAGGTTCAAGGTCATATAGCTAGTAAATGAATAGAGTCAGGATATGAACTCAGAATTCAGAATACAGAACTCAGGGTTCTGCCTCTGTCAGTCTGTGGTAGAAAGCACTAGGCCTACACCGCCTGTGTTGTTTCCACGAGTATGGTCTTGAGAGTTTTGCACTTCGGAATTCAGGCTGTGGTCGAGATGAGAAGGGGGTATGAAGAACACCCTTTGAGCTGCCGGGTGAGAAATAGGATGGAGGTTTTTTACTGAAAGCTGGCCAATCTAGTCCCTCAGCTACTTATGGTGCCACGCTATGCGGGGGTTCTGTTTCTCCACCAGTCAGCTGTCTTTCTCAGCTTTGGGGTCACTGGTGAATCCCTTACCTGGGACAGTCACCTTGCAAATTGCAGGCCTTCATTCTTGAGCGGAGCTCAGGAAGGAATTGGGTCTGAAAAAGCATTTAAGTCGCTGACATGGAATGGAATCCTTGCCCGGGAAGTTCAGCAAAAATGTGGCCAGAACACTTGGTTTGCAAATGAAACGTTTTCACAACCCACTTATGATTTGTTGGATGTGCTGTTTTTCACTGCCCGAGTTGAAGAATGGAAAGCATGGTTATTGTGGCACCGGGCAGACAAGCTCAACAGCACCCAGCATAAAGAATGTGTGTTAGAGCAAAGCGAGAATGTGGCAGAGTTGTTGAATTTAAAACTTCTGGATGCTTGTAAATAATACTGAAAGGCTGTTTTCCAACATTTAATAGGGTGAAATATAAGGGTCTTTTTATTTAAAAAAATTTTTTTTGTTGGAATGGGGAGGAAGTGCTGGAAAAAATATGTCTTTGGCTTTGGCACTGAAAACATAAAGTTCTTGTACCCCCTCACCCACCCCCTGCCTTTCTCATGTGTTTACTACATTTTTCTGTCTCTGGTTTGATCTTTATTCTGTCAAGTTTCTGGACCTGTAAGGAGTACGAAATTTCCTAGCAGTTGAGGTAGGTATGGACTCACTTTAATTTGAACCGTTTTGCTAGGCTCATTGAAAACGACAATGGTCTTAAAAAGCCACAACACTCTTAAAAGCACAGTCAGGACCAGGGAGGACCAACTAAAGGCTCCTGATGTGAGTGTGAGTTCATAAGTTTAATAATACGTAATCTATTATTTTTACAGGGGAGCATTTTTTTTAACCCTGCGGTTACATGCTAGAAAAATAAAAGCAAAATATGTGTGGCCAAGGAAATAAGAATAAGTAAAATAATCTAAATAAGCTAGTGCCGATTTCAACCCGATACATAACCATATAGAGTAATACTTACTATGATCACAATTTGCGCCTCTGGTACCTTGCAGCTTGGAAAGTGCTTTCATATGTATGGTCAGTCACATATGGACTATAGACCAAACTTATGAGATCAGCAGATAGCATCACTATGCCCAGTTTCGAGAAAGGATAACTGAGGTTCAACCGGATGAGGTAACTTTCCCAGTACGGGTAGGTCCTCTGAAGCCTATGCTTTCTTGTCCCTACAACCACACAGCCTCCACTGTCATGTACCCGTGCACATAGCTAGAAGCTGCTCTCACAATTGAGGACTCAAGTTTAATCCTTGTAGCCAGTTTAAACAGTAAGCAAATTCAGGATTGTGCAGAAGTTGCATTTCTGGTCCCAAAGCCTGGTTTCATAAAAGCAAATCAGCCTTGATTATTGCCTAAGTAAATGGAAGTGTTAATTAATCTTTCTTCCCTGGTCCAAAAGAAAAGCCTGTGAAATTCAAATGTACCTGAGGAAGGTGAACAGGCAGTTGTGAACTTGGGACGAAGGTGTAGACACATTGCGTGAAACTGCAAGATGGTAAACACTGACCAAGTGTGCAAGGGAGGAAAGGAGGGGGGAAAAGAGAAGGAGGAAGAAAAGGAGGAAATGAAAACTGGAAAGAGGGAGAAAGGGAAGGAGGGAGAGACACTTATTCACTAATTGGCTATATTCAAGGTGAATATTAACTAAGGCATGGTTTGGAGAGTTGCCAATTTGTTCTTCCTGCCTCAGCCGTTAGCTGACTGCCTTTCATTAGGTCTGAATATATATCCGCATTCATAGAGAAGTCAACACTTGTGTATACACCCCCGCCTCCCAACACCAGTGCGTGCACACACACACGTCCTCAAACGGAGCTTCCTGTCTAGCACAAAGGGTCGAACGAAGGGAGGGTGGAAGAGGAAAGATGAAAATACTGCAGATGGGCACCTGAGTGGCTCAGTTGGTTAAGCGACTGCCTTCGGCTCAGGTCATGATCCTGGAGTCCTGGGATCGAGTCCCGCATCGGGCTCCCTGCTCGGCGGGGGGTCTGCTTCTCCCTCTGACCCTCTTCCCTCTCGTGCTCTCTGTCTCTCATTCTCTCTCTCTCTCTCAAATAAATAAATAAAATCTTTAAAAAAAAAAAAAGAAAGAAAATACTGCAGATGAGGAAGAGTTAAGAGGGAGCATTTCGGTCGAGTTGATATATCTTGGACTAATTAGGACGATACAATTGAAACACACACACATGCACACCCACAGAGTTTCCATAAACTTGGAAAGTATAAAGAAATCTTTTGCTGGAATGGGGTTAAAAATATTCACTGAGATGTAAAAGCTGCTCAAGATAAGAAGCTTTCTGCAAATCGTAACAGGGGAGAAAAGAGCCCAACTTCGGAAGATGCTCGCCAAATTATGGTCTGTTTCCAACAGAGGGATCCACCTTAAGAAAGGTCCAGAGAGCTCAACAGAAACCAAATACAGTAAGAGGAAGTTGGAAGTGTGGGTGTCAGGCTGTCAGTAATCTGACAGCTATGGTAACTACCCTCTAATCCAGCCAGCTCCAGCCACGCTCTCCGCTGACACCACCAGGACTGACTGACAGCTGAGGAGCAGGCACTTTTTACAGGCTCAAGTGACATCCAGGCTATTAAGGCTGACAAGCACAAAGCAGAGATTTGCCCTGAATGGTTTGGTACTGAAGCCTAGTAAAGGGGTTATTTGAAAGGTCTTAGAGAAAGTGTCAGACTCCAGCTCAGATGATAACAATATTGTAATGATGCTACTGGACAATGAAGTGCTATGATTGCCCATATGGGCCGGTTAGACTGTGGGCGAATGGGGAACGGGGAACGCTGAGGAGCACATAGAAGCCGGTCGATTCTCCAAGGCCAGTGTACCACCGGTTAAGGAAATTTCTTTGGGCGGTTAAGGCATTTCTTTCCGCGGTGTGTTCGCTTGGGCCTGGGGGCATTTCCCAAAGTTGCATATTAATGGTGTCGTTTGCATGGCCGGGTGGGGGTGGGCAGTAGGCAGTGAGGGAGGGCTGGGTGTAAACCAGGCCACACCTGAAAGGGATGCTTGCCTGCCTTTGGTTCACTCTTCATTGCATCCAGAGGCATGGAAAATATTTTCCAGAAGAAAATGAATGGTAATATTCAGACGACTGCTTTGCTTATTAACTCTGGCTGAAAAGTGTGTTAGCAAGTGCAACAATAACATCATGATTATCATCACTGCTGTTCTTGATGGCACTGGCTCCCGCAGGCGCCAGGCGCCGTGTCAACCCCGACACCCAGAATTTATTCAGCAGGCTTTTCTCCTAAGGACAGCAAATGAATTGTGTTTCCTAAGTGTCATTTCAGAGTTCTCTCTATGAAATAAAAAAAAAAGGGCAGGGGGGTACATATCGTCATAATCCTGTTTTATTGATAGGACAATGTCTCCCACTGTCACTATGAACTCTCATTTGGGTGAGGCGTATCCTTATGTGCATATTTATTTCGTGCCTATTTGCTTATTTATTCCATACATATTATTTCCTTATTATAAGACGGGTGCTGAGGGAGGATCTGAGGATAATTCAGTGAGCAAGGGAGTGTGGTCCCTGTCCACACAGTGCTTAGAATCCAGGGCTGGGGCTGATGTTCAGCTTCTGTGGACCACCTCCAGCACACCAGCTGTTAATATTTTGACATACTTCTATACTGGAAAATAGTCACTGCTCTGCACCCTGAGAAGTGGATCCTCCCTCCCTCCCTCATCCGCCTCTCCGGCCCCTCCCTCATGACTCCTTCAGCCTCCTCATGATCCAGCAACAAAAGAATAAGTGTGGCCTATCAGGGCCCCAGGTCCCTGTCCAGGCATTCTGCCCAGCGTCCATTCTGATTGCTCATTCTGACATTCATGTCTACCAGTTGTGAAAGAGTTTAAACACCACTAGCTGGTGAAGCTCATAATTTTAAAATTCGTGAAAAAATTTCAAACTTTGTTTTTAGACTCCCAAATTCACTCTTCCAACTTCTTCTCAAAAAGTTAACTTCCAAAGTTTTTCCCACATAGAACATCTTGGGGGTCCTATACAGAAGGAAAGTTAAAAGTCTGAGTGTGTTTAGATCATAGGAATCTTTAAAATCTGAGAACACAACAAAACCCCAGGACCACCACCAAGAAACCAGAATCTGTTCTTAGAAATTCGGATTTGTCTATATGACTTTGATTTAAAATGGCTTCAGTTCTGATCTGTCTTCTCCCAACATTTCTCTAAGATTATCCATGAAGAGACAGAAAAAGGACTAAAATTTATAACATTTCCCAAATATTAGGAAAGATAATGATGATTATTTCTAGCATGTGGGAATAATATCCTCAAACCTGTGTCCCCCCCCCCCCCCCAATAATGCTACAGTGAAAAACAAAACTGAGGACCTGGCGGTGCTATGCAGCTGAAAACCAGTGACACCTGCCATCAAAAAGGTAAATAGGGAAATAATATATTCCTCTCCATCTGTCTGCCCTGTGGCTGAGAAACTAAAAAACTACACCAATCAAAACACTCAGCAGCCATCCCTTCATTAAATGGATGCCACTTTTGAAGTCAACTGGTGTGTTGTACTCCTGTCCACTTTCCCTGATGTGTATTTTGAGACTTCAACTTCTAGAAAATGATTAGTGAAAATTAAGGAAGACTGGAAGTGGTGCTTTGCATGTTTGAACGCACAGTACAAAAATAATAATAATAATAAAGTTTACGGATCAGAGCAAGAAAAAGGATACCAGAAGCCTTTTTTTTTAAAATAGTTTTTTAATGTGTTAAATATCTTAAGAGTATAAAAGAATCGGGAAATGGAGAAAGAAAAAGATCCTGTATGTGCCCAGCATTGCCAGACAAGATGAATGTTTAACAGTAGAAATTGGTCTAGTTGTGCATATTCAGCTTCACAAGGGCTAACAATGGAGCCAAGTGTTTTCTAAATAACCAAACTGTTGACAAACACCAAACCTGGAAGATTTCTTCTTGTTTAAGGTCGAATGAACAGAAAAAGCTACATGAGGCCATTGAAAAGATTATTACAAAATATCAGTAAAAAATGCAATTTGGATGATCAAGTTAAAGGTCAGACCTTTGGAGATAATTTACTCCCAGAGTCAGAAGCAAACGCCTTTCTGCTAAATTCGTTTTAAAAAGAAAGAAGAATGAGGAGAAAGAAGAGGATAAGGAGATGAAAATAAGATTTAGAAGAAGGGGATGAGGAAGGAGGAGAAGGAGAATAAAGCTTCTATAAAACAGGAACAAAAATCTATGAGGAGAGAGCATCTTAAGATCACAAAGAAGATGATAAAATAAAATCAGCTTTCATGGAAATGGAAAGAACAATGATAGAATTAAAATTCCCTTTTGGGGAGTAAAGCACAACAACTTGCAGAAAATTAAATCACTGATATAGGAGACAAACTTGAAAAACTCAGAGACCTTGTAGTCAATATGACATCATAATTTCATGTTTTGTCCCTCTTCTTCCCTTGCCAACATCCCAAATGTAACAGATAAAATATACTTAAAAATGCATGACATTTAAAAAAGCACAACAAATATCTGCAGATCAAAACCAAACAGAGACACATGCAGTCATCCATGCTGAAGGCACTAGTCTGCTGGGCATGATGTCCAGAAGAAGGCAGAGGCCACCTGGAATTTGTATCCCAGAGAGAACAGAGCCAGTCCCACTATGACAAGCTGGGGCTGAGGGGATAATGCTAAGCCATGAAAGTAAGATGAAGAAGAAAAGAGGAGCAAAGAGATAGGCAGGTGGGACCTGGTCCAACCCTCCCTAATGGATGCTTAAAAGGGCAATGAAATGTCATTAGGACTTTGAAAAGCTCCAACACATTCTTGGGAGTCCTAGAAGTCCCTGTACAAGTATAGGACTGTGCACATGCTCAGCAACAATCTGAGAAGGCCCTAACCACACATTTCCAGCTAACCTTGAGGGTCTGCACAGGCAGGAAATGAAGGCTAAGGCAGAGTTGTCAACTGCCTGGCTCAGTGTTAAAGCTATGCCCCAAACCCATGCAGAGCCCTCAGCAAAGATGGAAAGTCTTGTTGTTCTAGACATTTAAGAAAATCTCTCTCCAGTCATTAGCTGACCACTGAGAAAACTGAGCAGAGATTTCAATAGCCACATGTGACAAATAACATAGACTTTACAGAATAATTCAGATGTCACTAAACAGATGACAACAATTACATCAAGCAGCAACATCAACAAGCCCTGGAGAGAGGGAAAAATCTGATTTTTAGAGAACAATATAGTATATAAAGTGTCCAGTTTTCAAGTAAAAATTAAAATACATGCAAAGAAACAAAAAAGTATGACCAATGTACAGCAACAACAACAAAAAAGCAATCAATAGAAACTGTCTCTGAAAAAACTCAGATGTTGGACTTATTATACAAAGACTTTGTCAGGCATTTAAATATATTCAAAAAACTAAAGTAAACCATGTCTAAAAAAGTAAAAGTATAAGAACAATATCTCACTAAATAAATACATAATATTAATGAAGAGATAGAAATTATAAAAATGAAAAAATAGAAATTCTGGGGTTTAAAAGTATAAAAAATGGAAAATTCACAAGAGGGACTCAACACCAGATTTGGGCAGACAGAAGAAAGAATCAGCAAACTTGAATACAGATCAATTGAGATTATCCAGTCTGAAGAACAGAAAGAAAAATGAATTTTAAAAAGTGACCAAAGCCTCAGAAACTGCTAGAACATCATGAAGCAAAGAAACATACACATAATGATAGTCTCAGAAGAAAATAAGGAGAAAGGGGTAGAAAGAATATGTGAATAAATAATAGCAGGAAGCTTCCCAAATTTGATGAAAAGTATCAATCTATAAATCCAAGATGTTCAATGAATTCCAGCTAGAATAAACTCAAGAGATTCATGCCTAATAAACAAATTCTTCAAAGGCAAAGAGAAGATCTTGAAAGCAGCAAGAGAGAAGTGACTTATCATGTGTAAGTGGTCATTAATACAATTAGCAGCTGATTTCTCATCAGAAAGCATGGAATCCAAAAGGCAGTGGGGTAAAATATGCACTGCTGAAGGGGAAAAAAAAGCTGTTAATCAAGAATTTCATATCCAATAAAACTATTCTATAAAAATGAAGGAGAAAATAAGATAACAAATTAAGATAAGAAAATAAAAAAAAGATAAATAATAGACAAACCAAAACTAAGAATTTCTAAATAAACAAATAACTGAGTATATTGTTATTGATAAAAACTGAGAGAATGTTTTGATAGCAGGTCTGCCTTACAAGAAAGGGAGAAGGAAATTCTTCTGGTTGAAATAAAAGGACACTAGATGGTAACTCAACTTAACCTGAAGAAATAAAGAACACTAGTAAAGGTAACTATATAGGCAAATATAAAAGACTGTAATAAAGTACTTTGTGTTTCTCACTACTTTTTTCCCCCTATCTGATTTAAAAGACAACTTCGTAAATCAGTTGTTATAAATCGATGTTGATGGGCACAACATGTATGAAGATGCAATTTGTAACAAATCAGTATCAAGGAGAGGAGTAATGGAGCTATTTGGAGCAAAGATTTTGTCATTTATGTTGGTATTAGTCAGACCTAGATTGTTATAAATTAAGATGTTAATTGTAATCCCCAGGGCAATCACTAAGAAAATAACTCTAAACATATGTAGAAAATATTTAACACAAAAGAAGACAGTAATGGAGGAATATAGAAACAAAAAAGACATAAGATGGAGAACAAATAAGAAAATAACAAACATAAATCCTCTTTACCAATAATTACATTCAATGTGAAGGATCAAACTCTAATTAAAAAGCAGATATTGGCAGAATGGTTTAAAAATAGCATGATCCAACTACATGCTGTCTAAAAGAGACACACTTTAGATTCAAAGACACAAGTGGGTTCAAAGAGAACAAATGTTCATACCAGCATTATTCATAACAGTTAAAATATGAAAACAACCCAAATGTCCCATCAACTAACGAATGGATAAACAAAATAATGGTATGTCCATACAATGAAATATTATTCAGCCATAAAAATGAATGAACCTATTAATCCATGCTATGATATGGATGAACCTTGAAAATATGCTAAGTGAAAGAAGCTTGACACAAAATGCTACATTTCCATGAATCCATTTTATATAAAAAGAATTTGTTATGGCAGGAATTAAAAAACTAATAATTGTGTATGCAATTGTCAAATCACTATATAGTACACGTGAAACTAACATAACACTGTATATTAGCTATCCTGGCATTCAAATAAAAGAAAAAAAAAGAAACTAATATAACCGTGAAAAGCAGAGTGTTTTTCTATGTAACAATTTAATGCTATTACATTATGATCAAGTAAAACTAAATTTGTGGAAGTAATTTAATGCACTCTCTTCGAAAATTCCAAATTCTCACTTCCATTTGATGAGAGTTACAACTGATGCAAAGCTGTCTTCCCATTGTGAGGACATGGAAACAACCATCAGCATGTCTCCGGGCAGGCAAGGTCCCCAGAATTTATCTGTGACCCTTTGCCTGAGAAGGGCCCTGGCCAACATCAAGTGAGCTTGATTTCCTGCTTTGTCTGTACCTTGTATCAATCATTAAATTCAGCACATTTGTCAAGTGTCTTCTAGAAAGGCCGTTTGTCAGTTCTTAAGGAAATTCAAGATTAGTAAGGCCCTACCTCAAGGAAACTGCAATAGTGGTAGAGATGCATATGGATTTCCTACCATATGATAAAGACCAATCATCAAAATTTCAGCAGATATTTTCTTTGAGACACTACAATAGGAATGTCAGGGAAACCATATATGCCTGGAAATTTTCCTCTACAATTCAGGCTTCAAAGTGTGGATTATGGATGATGATTCCTTAATCCCAATTGAGAAGTATCTGAAGGGAGGAGGGGAGAGGAGGAAATAAGAAGATGGAGGATGGTACTGGGTACGTACAACTTAACCAGGTACTTTGACAGAGATGATCAGAATTTAATCTTAACTTTGATTCTTAGAGATGGTGTGATTTGGGGCAATCCATGAAATTCTTCGTGCCTTCATTTCCTCATATAATATAAAGATAATAATAGCACCTATTTCATGTGATTATTGGGGAGATTAAATAAAGGAATATGAAGTCCTTAGCAGAGGGCCTGGTACAACTTCATAACTGTTCAAACCCATTAGGTCCCTCCGTGCCCCGTTGACTCTGGAGGCGCTCTCATGAAATGAAGCTGGTGTGTATGTTTTTGGATTCCTGCTTGGAGTTAACAACTTAAGGCCTTTTGGAGAATTTTAAGATGGTTATATTTCTGTTTTTTCCTTACATATCTGGGATAGATTTCTAAAACTGTAACTCTAAATCTGGCACTGTTAGAATTCTAAATGTTTACTATTACTGATATTACCAATAATGCCAAACACCCATCAAGTCATCTAATCTATCCTTGCTGGGCTCATCTGCCACTCTCCTGTATATGCAATTTATATTCTTAATATAACAATGTTGGCTCTCCAATACTATGATTCAGAATGATCCAAGATTTCCAGATCTTGATAAAATAATGTAAAAGTCATTAGCCTTAAAGCCAAAGGTTCCCTCCTACACATTCCAGGTTAATACTATTTTTTACTCTAGCCAGCATGAATATTTATTGGCTTATAAAGTCATATTGAATAACATGGAACTGAAAACAATACAGACTTTCCTAGTGACCCACTCTTTCTTGATTATGGAGACTCTTGACCATTGGAGGAAAAATCCGACATAAAAGAAGCCTTTGAAATACAAGTTAGCTGACTCATTATGCTCTGAATTCAAGTAGATTTTTACACTTCACTAACAATGTCCAGCCATTTAGGTACCCATATTTTGGTCATCTCAGTTACAATATTTTCTTCTCTTTTCTTTTAGTTTCTTTCTTTTTTTTTTTTTTTTAGAGAGAGAGTGCACACACAAGCATCAGTGGAGGGGGGTAAAGGGGGGAGGGGCAGAGGGAGAGAGAATCTTAAACAGGCTCATGCCCAGTACAGAGTCAGGGCTCAATCTCACCATCCTGAGATCACACCCTGAGCCAAAATCAAGTCAGACACTTAACTGACTGAGTCACTGGGGTGCCCCAGTTACAATATTTTCTTGATTTCTATCCATTAACTCTATTACTTGCACAGCTGTTATGACCTAGTTCACTAGCTAAGAACACAAACTTGATCACATCTTGTAGTCTTCAAATAAAATAGATTGATTCTCCCATTCATCAGAGTAACAAGAATCCAGGATCTATCAGGGTCATCCTTCCACATTGTCTAAGAACCCCAGATATTCTCTCATTCTAGAGAGGCCTAGCCCTGCTTCTGGATGCCTCTTGGAGAGCAGCTGGAGAATCAGACTGGGCTTCCAGACAAGACAGCTTGAAAATGACTCCCTGCTGTTGTTGGTCCCGTGCCCTGATACATCTTTGTGCAGTGTTTCTCTTGCTGGTTCAGATTGGTGTACAGAACTTATCAGTGCTTGGGATAATAAAAATTGGTTCACAGTGATATGTTCAGCTCTTATTCTCAAAACAGGTCTACACTGTACCAGAACTAGCCCTTCTCTGCAAGTTGTAGGGGAACTTGCCATATCCACTAATTGCTGTAGCAAATTTTAGAAGTTATCTTCTCCTGAATGAAAGAAAAAAAATATTATCATTCCAGCTAGACACTATGTAAGGAATTCACAGAAGAAAATTCAGTGGAGATAAGTTTTAAAGTTAGCTTGATATCTACCAGATTGAATCATGGTTCTGCTATTTAGCAGCTGTGTGTGCTCAAGCAAGTAACTTGATCACTCTGAGCCCATGTAATAACTCAGCTAGAAAGTATCCGTGGCTTTAAGTAATAAAGAACTGAAAAATAATAGCTTAAACAAATTAGAATTTTAATTTTTCTTCCATAAAAAGTCCAAAAGTCAGCCATTGCAGCCATTGGTTTATAGCTTAAGATGGCAGAGCCAAAGACTCCACATTTCTCCGGGCATTTCTCTTATAGTCACAAGACGGCACTTCCAGATCTAGCTGGCATATCACATTTCAGGCAGTAGCCAGGAGGAAAGAATGGGAAGAAGGAAGTGTCCGTGCTTGTTTCAGGAAAACAAGAGCATCCCAGAAATCCCGAGCCAACTCTGGTTTACACTTTACGGGCCATACTATGCCACATGGCTACTGCTAACTTCAAGAGAGTCTGGGAATAGGAATTTTAGCTTTCCAGACTCTAAAGTATAAGGAGACACTGAAAAATGGTTGTAGTCATAGGTGTGGGTTAAACCAACCCACCCTGGTTGGCACACAAGCAGAGACCTGAACCAAGGGCAATAGCAACAAGGATGAGGAAATGTAGACAAGACTGAACCTGGAGGCAACAATGTTCTTTGAGTAACTTGAGGGTGGATGGTCAGGAACCATGTCTTATTTTTTTAGTAGCTTCCTGAAGGGTCTAATAAAGTCCTCAAGATAAAATGGACTATGAAAGATTGGCCCCCAAATGACGTTCAGGGTTGTGATTCTTGGGGTGTATAGCATGACCCTAGACTCCTCTTCAGGGAGCCAGGCCTTGTGGAACAATGGGAGCTACCTATTAGCCCTTGCTTGATTTTTAGCCAAAATTTACGCCGAAATATTTTATTAGAGACCTTTTCCTGTTTTCATTGAGTGCCTTTATTTTAGTGACCGATTCAAACAAAAAATCAATCACTTTGTGTTAAAAGGTGCTCTCGTGGCATAAACGGGGAATAGATAGAGGGTCTGATAACCTCTCAGAGGTACTGGGCAGTGAGCTCGGGTTCCATGAGAACTAGGGGGTCAGTTTTGTGGAGCCCCTTTGACATGGGTATCCTATTATTTAACAAGCACTGTAAATTGAGACCAGCATCCTGATTCTCAAGCAGCCTGGTTTTTATTGGAAGTCTCTGCCACGTTTAAACATCTTTAATACATTTTAAAAATAGAATTGTAAAAGGCAGCAACCAGACTTCAAAGCATAGACATGCTGGCCAGAATTGTGAAGCTGGCGACAATTTTCACTGGTTGTAAAGCTTGCGGAGCCTCTTTCAATCCCCAGAACAACTGACGAGCAAGGGGCTCGGCAGAACGTTCCTCCTGAGTGTCTCCTGGATGGGCCTGAGCAGACCAAGTGTGGGGCACAGAGCTGTTGGGGAGGGGACCCACATGCCTTAGGGTCGATGCAGAAAGCACCAACTGGAGCCATCAGCCCCAGCAGAGCTGAGAGAAACTAGGTTGAACAGAAAAGAAATGAGATGCGAGAAGGAACTGGCCACCCTTTTCTGAGCTTTGGTCCCTCATATCCCTCATCTCCTGCCCAGGTCTTCCTTCCACGTGCAGATTTTGGACATCCTCTGCCCTCAGGCAAACTCTTTTTCGACTTCATTGAACTCTGTAGAGTTTCTCATTATGCATCGTGTTCTGTCTCCTGCTGTCAGCTCTGGACTGTGAGCACTTTGAAGGAAAGGCCTGCATCTCATTCATCTCATGTACACAGCAAATTAAATGTGTGTTTAAAGAAAGTTGAGCCTCTTGGGAGAACATGGACAATAGGATCTGGGTTGGGGGAATTATGAAGGAAGTTTACCTTCCCTTAACTTAAGGCAGAGGTTGTCAAGGTGTGGTCTCTGAATCGATAGTATCAGCATCAGTTGGGAACTCTAGAAATGCATGTTCTCAGGCCTGGTCCCAGACCTCCTGACTCAGAAAATTTGTATTAGTTGGGGCTCTCCAGAGAAACAGAATCAATAGGATGTTTAGAGAGAGAGAGGAGATTTATTACAAGGAATTGGCTCACATGACTGTGGAGGCTGACAAGGTTCCAAGATCTGCAGGGTGAGTCAGCAAGCTGGAGCCCCGGGGGACCCGATGATGTGCTTCCGCCTTGGAGGCCAGCAGGCTAGACACCCAGGAAGAACTGATGTTGTAGTTCGAGTACCAAAGCCAATGTTCCAGTTCCAAGACAAGTCAGGCAGAGAGGAATCTCAGAAACCTGTGTATTAACAAAGCTTCCAGGTGATTCTGATGCCCACTAAAGTTAGAGAACCATGGACAAATTTTCCAATCTCAGTTCCCGCATCTGTAAAACAGATCTAGTGGTAACAACCTCAAAGGCTATTCCAAATATAAAATTAGATGATGTCTGTATAGTGCTTAGTCCAGAACCTCATGCATATTCATCATTCAGTAAAATTATTGAAGGGTGAATACGTTTTGTTTTGCTGCCTTTGGCTGGAATTGACTTTTGGAGACTATTTCCAATATTCGCATCCTCCCATGGTGCATTTGGGTTACTCATTCAAGAGTTTCCTTGGGTTCATCTAAGGCTCCAAGTTCACCCAGCTAAGCCCTGTTCTTGCAAAATCCTTGTAACTTGGCCCTGAGCCAAGCATGAATCCTGTTTCCCTCATTAGGCCCTGACCTTGTCCCTCAGGCACCAGAGAAGACAGATCTCAGGTGGCAATCACTATTTGTGCTGTAATGGGAACAATCATCTGTGCCCCCAGCTAGCCCAAGCGGAAAAGGAGAGGGTCTCAGAAAATGGCTCCTCGGAAGAAAGCTGAAGCAGAGAAGGGTCTGAGTCAGCGTCCTCCTTCCCAGAAGCTGCTACACAAAACACTCCCCGTGGGTTGTGCTGAAGCACCACGGGGGTGGTTGAAAGCAACCAAGCTTCATGCATTTCAGGCCAATGAAATCCCCGTCCTTTCACTCTCAAAGAAATAACGCTTTGAAAATGGTTATTATTACTGTTCTTTTAATGAGCCCGCATTGCCTCCCTGCTCCCTCCTTCCACGAGTTTCTATCCGTTTTCCTGTCAGGGTCTGGTCTTTGAAGCCAGCACCTCCCCATGCAGGTGAAGATGTAGCACCCTTCTCTGCTGGGCTGACTCTTCCTGGAGAGGCTCAGTGGGGGTGAATTACCCCCTGGTGGGACTTTCCTCATTAGCCCTATAAGCAGCATGTATTCCAGCCTGGTCAGCCTTAGGCTCTAAGCAAAGAACTTCAAATATTTTACTAGAAATTAGCTAGAGGTGCTCAGAGGGTGACAACTAGTTTATTACTACTGAATCTGCTTTGTCTGAAACTGGCAGAAATGGGAAAGGGGAGACCACTCCACTCAGATGACTGGGTAGAAGGGAAATAGCCAGGGAAGAAGACATCAATCAGATCCTTGATATCACTCTAACTTGATCTCCATTGGTTAACTGGCCACCTAACACGAGTACTGGGAACAAGTTTGAAAAGGCCACTAGCTGAACAATGTGAAGGCAGTAAGTGCCAGAATATCATTCCAGCAACAAACTATTATTCAGTTGACTTGGTACTACAGGTAATGCCAAGATGACTGAGGCATGGCCCCCACCCTCAAGGAGCTTATAATTCAATATGAGAAATAAGACACCTACACAAATGTTACAAAAACCTGAAGCACATAAAGATCAAGGAGAGAGATTTAAACAAAAATACCACAGGCATTCAGAGAGAAGAGACTTCTGCCTGGTCAGAGATTCGGGAAAGGCTTCATGGAGGAGGCATTTGAATCGAACTTCGGAAGAAGTACTAATGTATTTCAAAAGACAAAATATGGGAGACCCTGGTGTTTGTCTCTCCTTGTGTTGGTTGCCTTCCCAATTCACTTCTTTCCTAGAAGAGCCAGCCTCCCGGTTTAGAGACTGACAATGCCAAATATTCACTTTTCCAGTCTTCCTTGAAGCAAGAATGTGGTCTTTTAACTCAAGGTTGGCTAACAGCACTGAAGAAAAGTCAGCTAGGGGGCCCTTGGGAAAAATTTTATATTTTGATTTTTTTAAAAAATGAACAGAAACTGTATTCCTTCCTGGCTTGAACATTATCTCCCAAGGATGTGATGCTTGGAGTTGTGGCCACCATCTTGGTATGTGGGGAGAAAGCAAGAGAATCACAGAAAAGCAAATTTTCATCCTAGACATAACCAATCCCAGAACTCCCTACTTTTAAACTTTTTTTTACATGCAGTAAGAATTTTTATTCATTAGGCAACTTTTAGTTGGATATTCTGTAACCTGCTGCTGAAAGCATCTGAAGTGATACGCAAAGATTATGGAAATCCATTCAGAAAGGGAGAACATAATGAGCAAAAAAATGAGGTAAGGCCATTGTAGATCATGCTTATTTTGGCAAATGCTTATAGAATATGGAGAGAACTAACATGAAACAAGGCTGGGAAGTACAGGCCAAGTTCTAGAAGAATTCCATGACTAGGATAAGATACATGATTTTACTCTGAAGGCAATGGTGGGGAGACATGAGAAGCATTTAAGCAAGTTACTGCCCTTACAGATCAAGACAATAGGAAAATTAATACTCAGGCAGATATGTAGAGGAAGAGAAAGAGAAGTAGAAGGTGGGGAAAATGTATACAAAGAATCTGACTCAGGGGTTATCAAGAATGTGTTCACATTATACTCCCCTGAGGAGGTTTTAAAAAATACTGAAATCTGGGTTCCTCCCTCAAAGCTACTGATTCAGTTGGTCTGGGACGGGTTGCTGACCTGATTTTATTGTTGTTGGAGCTCACTACATGATCTAAAGTGCAGCCACTATTGAAAACCCCTGGGGTGGTTCAACTGGAACAGTGGTGAAGGAAAACAAAACGGACTTGGGAGAGACTATGAAAGCAGAATGGGCAGGAGGTAGGGGACGAAGGAGAGGAGAGAGTCAAAGATCTCAAAGACCTCTATCAAGAGGAAGTGACTGGGAGAATGGCTGAGCCATTTAGAGAAATGGAGAAGCCAGGAGAAGAAGCAAGTTTAAGGAAGAAAAGTTCAATTCAGGAAATACTGAGTCTGAAATACCAGGAACAAGCTCTGTACCATACAGAGAGAACTAAGCTGAAATTACAGAGTTTTAAATCACCTACATTGGGGGATCACTGATGCTTTGAGAGATGCTGATTCACCAAAGAGAGAAAGTGGAAAGAAAGAGGACCAAGGACAAAACCTTGAACAATTAAGGAGAAAGGGTAAGGAAAGAACACCCCCAAAGAGGAGCCACTTTGTGGAGTTAAAATCAAATGCTCCTCATCCACTTAGACTAACATATGGATACACGGGTACCTGGTGCAGATTAGACATCAAATATTAGGCTGGAGTTGTTACAGAATAATTCAGTAAAGCTGCCCACCCTTCTTACCCAACAATACGGCTGAGTGGAACATGAAGATATCTGTCCAGCCTTACCTTCGCAGTAGAAAAAAAAAATACTACCCCTAAGAGTAAATTTGATATTAAACTCTTAAAAGAGAGCAAAGGTTTCAAATGGTATTCCTGAGTATGTTTCATGTCTTTAAAGAAAAAAAAAAAAAATGAAACTCGTTCATCTGCCCCACCCATGAGGCCATGTGGTCTGATAAACAGCTGGTCAGGATTGGGAGGCTGAGATTTCCTCCTCAGAAGATTTAAAAATGCCTTAAACTCTCCCTTCATCTTCCACAGCTTTCTTCGTGAAGAATTGGACAAACACAAATTCCAGACCTCTCCAGTTCATTGTGACAGTAAATGTGATAATACTTAGGACCATTGAGGAATAATATTATTGTGTGAATTATGTTATTTAATGACATTCATATCTACCTATAAGTTATTAATATTACTAAGATATTTAATACCAATTCAATTAATTATATTAATTATAATACAGTTAAAATTAATATTAATTATAATGTCTAATTAATACTATTAAATATCACTCTCATGCAGATAGATCCAACATTTTTTCAATAAAAACTTCCTTGGGCCTGTAGCTCTTTACACGAGACTGATTTCAAGGAGGTGGAATGAACCTCCTTCAGATTGCATGGAAATTGTTTCTATTACTTTGCTTTCTCTCAGCAAACCATATAATAAAAGGTATACAAGATGGTGGTGAGGTTTGTAGGATAATAGAAAATCGTAGGCATGTTTGCGAAAGTAGAGTTTCAGGCAGTTCCTATCAGGGAAGAAAGTAACTGTGGAAGTTATGAGATACTTTTATAATTAAATTTTAGTATGAATTCAAATTTCTCAAACTTTGAAGGAAAGGTCTAATGAGAAATAACCCATGGTTCCTCTTTCACTGTTTGGTAGTAATTGCTTCGTTGTAAAATGTTCACAAACATGAACTTCTTTAGGCAAAATTCCTAATTAGGATTTCTATCTGGGATAAATGTACATTTGCTTAAAATCAGTCACCCATCATGCAAGATACAAAAAAGGTTTTGGCTACCACCAGGGTTAATTACCTTTAGTACTGAAACGAAATTGGTTGCTATAATGGTTATACCACTGAGAAAGAGATAACTAAATTCACGCGTTTCTCTGGAGCCTTCTCACGTTCATGCATGACCTTGGAGGTCCTTCCCAGCTCCAGGAGCCTAGGATTCCACAATGAATTGTACCTGGCGCACTTTCACCGCTGTCTTAAGGAAAGAGAAGTTTGGCTGAATTCCAGCTTATTTTTTACTTTCAAAAATACTTAAGTAGTTTCATACAGTGAAATGTTTTTAGCCATTGAAATTATGTTTCTTAAAGAAAACTTAACAAAAAAGAAAAAGACTACACACACACACACACATTATATACACTGCATTATTGCCATTTTATCTAAAACTCTAATAAATAAATTCTACCAAAATTTTTGAATCCGTTACAATGGTTAGCTCTGGGAGATGGAATAATAGAGGATTTTCAAATTTTCTACTTTCTATTTGTTGGTAATTTCATGGAGCAGGTAGAACATATCATGATCAGAAAATGTGTTGAAATACTAATGTAGCTTACCCAACTCTTCTTTATAATCACTAACCACAGTTACCACAGGGAGCTATCACCACATAAAACATACACATAACACATGTTAAGATAGGGGTAAAATCCCTAAAGAAACATCAGTAGTGTTTTGAAAGAAGGCATATAGAAATGCTGAAGTCCACTTTCCCTGGGCTTGAGCTTCACAGAGCAAAACACTGATAACACTTGTCTTGGGCTAGAAAATTATACAGATACTGGGACTTTGTTTGGGTCACTTGGAAGACAGAGATTGGCAAAGTTCCCACTTGGCAGGGATTTTGTTCTTCATTCATTCAGTCTGATTTCATGAGTTGATTTTAAACAGTCCTACATGATTTTCCATCTCCTGAACGGGGTGCCCTGCCAATCAGCTGTCAGACACCCCCAACTGTGAAGGACTATGATGGACAGGTTTCCCCACGTGGGTAATAACCAGCCATCTTCAGCTGGGAAGAACCACGTGAGGCCACAGGCCTGCTCTTAGAGTGGTCTGCACAACTTCTTGGTGCTGAGCAGAGACCTTGCCAAGAAATAAGGAGAGAGCTCTCTCCTTTGGCTCTTATCCACCAAGAACAAAACAAACAAACAAAATAAAGCCAGACCAACAAAAACAAAAACAATTATGCTTCTCATTCTTTAGACACAAAGATAAGATCATCATTCCCCACTTCTTCCTTTCAGTACAGCCTGTTTTGACTTTTTCCTATCAAAGTCTCCCTTACCCAATCACTGGATCCAGATAGGCCCAGCACATTCCAGGGAAAGCCTTGCCCAAAACATGTCATCCATTTACTGAGTCAAAATGGGTCTGGCTTTTTGCACTTAGTGAGGAAAGACTTCCTAGATTCAGACTCTGGGATGTAGGAGATTCAGGTGATGAAATTGACCTGTGTGGATTGTTATAGACAAAGCTTCAGAGGCCAGTTGAGGAGGAGGGAGTTATACAGGAAGGGAACATACAAATTAAACATTTGCTACCTTTGCCTCAGTATTGATCACAGTTGAATTTCTTTAATTCATTAATGATGTGTTTAATGTCAGGCTCCCTGCTGCACTCTGAGCTTCCTGAGGGCAGGGACTAGATACTGCTTTGAACTAGCATAGTGTGGTGGGCACACTGCAGGCATTAAAAAGCTAAAAAATTATGAATGAGTAATTCTGGCCTAAATGGGAATAGTGGCCAGAATGGGATTAGTAAGCAATTTCATGTTTGAATAGCCATCCAGTTATCTAAATTACCAGAAACATCATACAAAAGTCTGCACAAGCAAAGTACCGTATTAATGAAGACAATAGTAACCAAAATCTTCTATGTTTTCTCTGAAAATCAGCATGTAAATTTGATTTATATACTAACCACTAATAATCATGATGATAATTTGTTTAGCATTTCTGTGATCCATTATGCTCCATACTCCACCTACATACTCTCATTTAATCCTCCTAATGAACACTTGAGTTGCCATCAATTTACAGGTAAGGTAGTTGTGACTCACAGTGGTTGAGTGATTTGCCCAGTGTCCCACAGCTCAGATACCTACCCGGGTCTGTCTCTGGCCCCAAAAGCCTGTGTGCTTCTGCACAGTGCTGTACTTCCTCTACGTTGGATTTGCATGAAATATCATAGGTTATTAAAGATTTTAATTCATTTATTCAGGAAACTTTACTGAGTATCTAGTGTGTGCAAGGAATTGGGGATTAAAAAAACCTGAGCTACAACTCCTCAAGGAGCTCACAAGTCACAATAGCAGAAAATCTACAGTCGTAAAGGAATCACTGTAATCCTATGGTAGATCTGTAATGCTAGATAGATAAACCACAGGCCGGGCACACTCCATTCTAACTGGAGGTCAGAAGAGGTTTCTCAAAAGAGGTTACCCTAAAACACGCCTGGAAGAATAAGTAGGATTTTGACATGCAGATAAAGAGGAGGAAGACAATCGAACGGAAGGATTGTAGAGTATAGGGCTGCTCAGGAGCTACAAATTTGTCATGGCCAGATCAGACGGCACAGAGGGGTGGGGAGACAGGACCCTCTAAGTCCGTGGTTACCAAAGTGCAATCCCCATACCAGCAGCATCAACACCACCTGAGAACGTCATAGAAATGTAATACTTGATCCCTACCAACACCTACTAAATCAGAAACTCCGGGATGGGGTCCAGCCATCTAGAGGTTGACCATCCCTCTGCATGAGCCTGATTGAGGACCAGTGGTCTCCCATCATAAGTAGTCAAGAGAGTCACAGAAGGCTCTACAAGTTTTGGTGATTCTGTTTTGTTGTTTTGTTTTGTTTTCCCTACACTGTTGCCTCAGTAGAGCAAACAATCTTTGATTGTCAGGACAATGGAATTTTCTTAAAAGCAATTTCCTAAGTCCTTTACCAAATTGTTAGTCTTCGGCATTTGTTTTTTTTTTTTTTTTTTTTTTTTAAAGATTTTTTATTTATTTATTTGAGAGAGAGAGAATGAGAGAGAGAGAGCACATGAGAGGGGGGAGGGTCAGAGGGAGAAGCAGACTCCCCGCCGAGCAGGGAGCCCGATGCGGGACTCGATTCAGGGACTCCAGGATCATGACCTGAGCCAAAGGCAGTCGCTTAACCAACTGAGCCACCCAGGCACCCCTCGGCATTTGTTTTTAAAAGTAGCAATTCAATGACCATTTTTAAGGCACAGCAGAACAAATGGTTTCCAAATGCCTGTTTGTGACCTGCATGGGGCCCAAAAATGCCCTCTCATTGTAGGACATTATGGGAACAAAATGAATTTGCATGATGCATCAATGGTAGAATGGTTTTATTGCTCTTTATATGACAAGTTTGTGGAAAATGGCAAATAACACTTTTAGTTTATATTCAGCTATAACAACAACTTATTATTTCCGAAGATTAAATTACAGTCTAGCAAAATGAAATGGGCTACATGGTCACTTATTCATGGCATCCTCTTCTAGCGGCAATTTTCAAATGTGCAAGCTCAGCTAATTGACAACAGAAACAGTTATATTCTTAAGAGGTCTCTGAAGTAGCATCTGATGGTTTACCATACTGGCCATACAGAGCTATCAGTCTGTAAGTGTCTTCCTTTGGGCTGCTGACCTGTAAAGAAGATCCAGTAAGAAACCTAGAGCCATAAACCCTGCCTTAGTAGACTCGCCAGGTAAAGATAGGCAAGTGGCAAGTGAAAACAAAGTGAACAAGATGCCTATTAAGTCCTAGACTCTCAAAATGAGGGCTGATGACTGATTACGGCCCATGTCCATTACCAGAATAACAAGTCAAGAATGGAAATCCGCTATAATGGTTGTTTGTTGTCTTACACACCAAAAACCAGGCTAGGCAGAGGTTTTTTTTTTTTTTTCTGTTCCACTCACTGTTTGACATAGGCATGCATACATGCATCTTATGGCTTTTTCCAGACCCTCCCATCCGCCTGCTCACATTCTCACTGCCGCTTGGCTTATTTATATCCATCCACATTAAGACTCACCTCAAGTGCCATCCTCTACAGAGCCACTCTTCCTAGTCTGATCCAATAGTTCTGCTTTAGCAATTTCTATTGCGTTCATTGTTAATGCCAGTGTTTCCCAAAATCACCCAAATTTCTATTACCACCTTCACAGACTTTGTTATGATATACCACCTCTTCTATGATTTATAGGAATACTTAGACATTTTCTTTAACTCAATATAAATATATTTAAAGTTAACTTGATATTGGTGCTATAAATGGAAAAATCAGCCTCTGGCAAAAACACGTTAATACACATTAACATAAACATATAACTATTTAAGTTCAAAACGTTTTTATCCAGGAGCACTTTTTTTTTTTTTAAGACTTTATTTATTTGACTGAGACATAGCAAGGGAGGGAACACAAGCAGGGGGAGTGGGAGAGGGAGAAGCAGGCTTCCTGCCGAGCAGGGAGCCCGATGTGGGGCTTGAACCCAGGATCCCGGGATCATGACCTGAGCCGAAGGCAGACGCTTAACGACTGAGCCATCCAGGCACCCCTTTCGATGATCTTACCTATTACCAGTCGTCTTGCAATAGAGTTCAGGACAAATTCTATAATGTCATACAGCGTGGATTCTCAAAATGTGGGCCCTGGAGAAGCAGCATTGGAAATTTGTTGAAAATGCAAATTCTCAGGCCCACTCCAGGCATACTGAACCAGAAATTCTAGGGGCAGGACCCTGCAATTTATCTGTTAAGTGCTCCATTCTGACGCATGCAAAAGTTTGAAAACAACTGGATTTACGAGATAGATTTTGTTGGGGAAATTCATATCTAAGGGTCAGCGAGAAGAAACACGGTTATACACATTGTCTCACACAGAGGTGTTGGGGCAGGTTCTGCCAGACACGCAATGGGCCTGTGGTGAGTGGAGGGACCCTCCCTCTTGTTGTTCTTCCTTCTTGAAAGGCAAGCGTGAGAGCAAACCTGACAGACTAGGATTGGGGGACCAGCTATTTCCAGGAGTTGTCTGGGAAAACCAGTGGCCCAGCATATATGGGAAGTTGCATCCATTCCTTCCAGGGAAAAGAAGTCATCAATCCCATGGGAAGTTGAGAAGTTCGGGTGCAGCCTCATCCTTGAGTAGAAGGAGCCACTCCACAATCCCAGCTGGCTTATGGTGGGGGCCATTCCAAGGCAGCTCCCAAGGCCACCTTAGGTATTCCTGCCCAAGGCACTGTAGCAGAGGCGTTGCTGCATGCTTTGGCAAACACCAGCCTCTATAAATTGATACAGATTTCTCTCTGGTATCACACTCAAACTCTTAAGCAGCTCTTCTACTGGTATATAATTTTCAAAACTTCCTCATGTTTTGTTCCCCGGCTGCTGCTTATTTTCCACCACCTTCTCCATGGCACCGAGACAGATGTTTTGTAGGTGCCTGGTAAGCATTTAGAACCACAGCATTTTAGAACTGGAGGGGAATGAAAAAATGATTTAATCCAACCCCTCATTTCCGGATGAGAACACTGAGGCACAGAGAAGTTAAATGACTTGCTCAAGTCACAGATTTAGTTAGCAGCAGACGGGGTGAAAATCCGTATCTTGGTTCTCAATGAGGCATTCTTCTAACACGAAACCATAATCCATCGATATGGTCACTTTTTAAATTTTTTTTATTGTTATGTTAATCACCATACATCACATCATTAGTTTTTGATGTAGTGTTCCATGATTCACTGTTTGTGCATAACACCCAGTGCTCCATGCAGAACGTGCCCTCCTTAATACCCATCACCAGGCTAACCCATCCTCCCACCCCCTCCCCTCTAGAACCCTCAGTTTGTTTCTCAGAGTCCATCATCTCTCATGGTTCGTCTCCCCCTCTGATTTTCCCCCTTCATTCTTCCCTTCCTGCTATCTTCTCTTTTTTTTTTAACATATAATGTATTATTTGTTTCAGATCTGTGATTCAACAGTCTTGCACAATTCACAGCGCTCACCATAGCACATACCCTCCCCAATGTCTGTCACCCAGCCACCCCATCCCTCCCACCCCACCCCTCACTCCAGCAACCCTCAGTTTGTTTCCTGAGATTAAGAATTCCTCATATCAGTGAGATCATATGATACATGTCTTTCTCTGACTGACTTATTTCACTCAGCATAACACCCTCCAGTTCCATCCACGTAGTTGCAAATGGCAAGATCGCATTCCTTTTGATGGCTGCATAATATTCGATATGGTCACTTTTTATACATGCACCTTATGCCAGACAGGTATGGCACATCCCTTGCTCATCACTCATAGAATATGCTCCTAGAAGCATATTATGTGTGCGGTTTCTTTTAATTTACTACAATGCTCCCTCCCCTAGAAGTATTTACTAAGTGTTTATATTGCCTATGGAGAAAAATCATTTATAAGTAACTTATAAAGAGGACTTACTTGACTAGCCAAGATGATTTTTCTTCTGAATTACATCCTAATATGTATAGCTTCTTGCTCTCAGCTTACTCCACTTGGAGCTATGCCCAGCACAATTTACGTCTATGAACTGCTGAACATTTAAGCAAATTAAGTGTCCAAAAAATCAAACACAAATTGTATCTTGGTGATTTATGCCTTCATAAAGCAAAATACATACAGTGTGCTGAGCACAGGCCAGATTTATAGCTCCACTGGTTAGGGAAAATGAATAGACAACTCCTAGAGAACGTGCTGAGAACCACGCATATGTGTTTAATTCTTGACCGTGGGGATTTTTCCCCAATGATATTTATCTTACAAATCATCTTCAATGCTAATATGCAATGTAGAGCCGAGAATGAAAAAGATGTACAAGAATTCTGGGTAGAGATTTGGAAGCCAGTTAACTTTCACCAGAACCCCTCAAAAGGTAGGCATCTGAACAACCCTGGATCTTCCATCTACAACCTAACACCCTTGGGTTATGCTACCCTCTCTTATTAGTGTAAGCTGAGCAATTTCACTTAAACATTGGAAGATAGTGAGAAAATACATCAAGAGTGCCAGAGTAAACCAAAGAGGCTGAGTTGACTCAAATCTCTACTGAACTATCTAGGACCCTGTGGCCTTTATGGATAAAGCATCCTACTGAGAGCATAGTGCAGGGAACAAGCAGATGTGTGTTGAAGTCAGAGAAAGAAGTTTGAATCCCAAACTCTTCACTTAACTGGCCACGGGTGCCTATTTTCTTATCCATAAATGGGGATTAGCAGTGTCTACTTCAAAGAGGCGTTGTTTGAATTAATAAGATCATCGTTGTGTGGTAGCAGCCTCCCAGATCGTTCCCAAAGACCCCCATCTCTTGGGATTCATGTGCTACTCCTGAGTATGGACTGAACCAAGTGACTCTCTTCTAGTGTACAAAATATTGCAAAAGTGGAGTCACTTCCAGGATGTATTTATAAAAAGACTCTTACTACTGTCTTGCTTGCCCTTTCTTGCTCACTTTGATGAAAGCCAGCTCTCATGTTGTGAACTGTCTATGAGAGACCTAGGGGCAAGCCACTGAGGGGGGCCCCCAGCCAACAACCAGCAAGGAACTGAGGCCCTTGGTCCAACAGTTCAGGATGAATGGAGTCGGGCCAACATGAGTGAGTTTAGATGTATATATTCCCAGTTGAGCCTTAAGGTAATAGAGTGGATATCTTGATTTTAGCCTAAGAGAGGCACTTAGTCACACCAAAATTCCCAACCCACCAAAACCACGACAATAAATGTTGTTTTTAAGCTGCTAAATTTAGGATCACTTTGTTATGCAACAGTAGACAATTAGTACAGGTTGTAAAGTGCTCAGTACAGTACCTGGCACATGGTACATTCTCTATAAAGGATGGTTATTATTGCTGTTAATGGCTTTGTGCACATGAAGATTACATACTGATAATTTAATCACTCTCCTTCTCTCTATGCTTCCAAATAAAGAAGGTTTGGGACCACAAAGAGCCTTTGCAAATTTGTGGTCAATGTTTCAACCTAAATAATGAACATTAGGCCTTCTGGAAGAGCAGAGTTTATGGAAGTGGCATAAGATAGAATGCCACCTTTTGAGTTGAGAGTCACCATACTGCAATATGTCCCAATCCTGAGATACTCTGGAGTAAATTTGTCCTAGGTGAGTTTTAGAATGCAGGCATTTTTTTACTGCAATTCACTGTGGCTGAAATTTCAGGTAAGTGCAAGAGAGTCAATCTTGTGAAAGCTGCTTATTAAAAACCTGACATTCAGACCCTACCATGTGTTTTCTTTTGGAGAAAAGCCATAATATAATTGAGTACAGGACAAACAAAGATACTTCAATCCAAGGTCAGGTTATTTATTGTTGTTATCAAAGTCAAACAAAATTTACCCTGAAAGAATAACCAGAGATGTGGGAACAGATTTATGTACAAGGATGTTCATTGCAGCATTACTTACGAACATGAAAGAAGTGGGAGACAACCTGAATGCCCAACAATAGGGGACTCACTGAATGATCTGTGATGTGTTCACATTGGAATACTATGAGGCTATTAAACATGTTTTATAGGAATATTTACTGAGCTGGGGAAATGGCTTATAAAGTATTGTTAAGTACAAAAATGGATATAAAACAATTTGGTATGATCCAAGTTTTGAAGGAAAAAAAGTATAATCATGTGCACACACATGTCTGCTGGGATATGTGTGTACATGGGAATCAGTTTTCTGGCCTTCCCTCTTTCCAACCTTCCTGTCCCCCAATCCAAGGTTTATTTCCATTTCCTGCCAAAGTGAAGTCTTGTTGCAACTGCTGTCATTCCTGTTGTCAGAAAACAGAGGAGTACAGGAAAGAACAAAGGAAGAGGGGGGAAGAACTAAAAAACTAGCAAAGAGAGTAATTTCATTTACATGGCAGGGAAGGAGGGAGGCAAGAGAAACAGTGACAGTGAAGTGGGCTAAAGGTAGACATGGAGATGTTGACACTGTGCTTCTTTATTGCAAACCTCTGATAGACCCAAGCACCAAGTATGGCATCTGAACAGAAGAGACCTAGCATGCAGGCCCCTTTGTTAGCCTCTAGGGGGTGCCCAAGACCCCTCATACCCTGGTGCCATTCCTTCCCCTAAAGGAGTCTAACTCATTAGAGGCCAGAGGATGTATGCTGGGCCCTGGTACCAAAGGGTTGTTCTTCAAAGCAAAGAAGGAAGTGTTTAAACCAGTTTCTGTGGACCATGACTTAATCTTGAACTCATTTCTCGATGTTTTGAGGTGCGCTTGGTGCAATAAGATGAGAAAGGCCTCCTACGCAGGAAGGCCCAGGGCAGAGCCACCTGGGGCAGCTCAGCTCGAGGCCTTGCCAAGAATTTCTCTCTTCTTCCTCATGTTCTTCCTTGTGCTCTTCTTTGCTTATTGTTTGCCTTCACTCACCAGTCAATCGATAAGCTCTAGCAAGGCTTCTCAACTGAGCAGCCATACCACTGAGTCCACATCTAGTCACGCCTGGGAATCGCGATCAAACACAAATTCTGATTAGGTTAGGTCTGAGCTGGGCCTGAGATTGCGCAACTCTAGCAAGTTCCCAGAAGATGCCGGAGCCGCTGCTCTGTGGATAACACCTGGTCTTGAGGCACAGGAGTGAGAGGGGGTATGTGCCCCATGGAGATAGGCCAAGGAGGCTGTCTCACTTGCTTTTAGTGTTGACTTTGGACTAAAGGCACCAAAGGAGTCTGTGGTTTCCATGTGACTCTATCTAGGTCATCAGGTTCTAAATGAGGGTGTAGCTTTTAATCATTATAATACGTAATAGAGTGGTCTTGCCTAGAATGCCTGCCCTGCAAAGTTCTTCCAGTCGCTGAGGGCTGCGGTGGATGTCCGAGGATTCAGAGATCCAGTGCTTACCTCCAGCTGCTGGAATCACAGGTGCTTTCAATTTTCTCCTTTGTGCTTCTTTAGCCCTGTTTTCTCTATTAAAAAAAAAAAAAAATCAGGTAAGATTTCTTCACTGATTCCTTATTACAGAATCTTTTTGGTTTTTATTGGTGAAGAGCAGATTATTTTGTTTCTCAGAAAATGTTACATTCTTCATGGTTTTTAATGATTTTTGATTTCTGGGAGCCGCTCATGATTGGCTAGGAAATAAGGCACACAAATAGAATGGGGCTGGTTCCACTTGAAAAAGAGACGAGTCAAGAGGAGTTTTCAGCATTATCAGAGTCAAGTCCACAGAGGACAGGACTTGTTTATTCATTTTTTCCCCACTGAGGAAAGAAGGAAAGATCAGTTTGTATTTCAGCAGAAGGATCGGGATTAGCATTGGAAAATCATTTCCCAATGGTAAATGTTCTTAAATGGAGAAACGGGTTATCAAGGGAGATTTGTAATCTCTATCCTTGCAGACCTTTAAAAAAATCTATATATGTGAATTATTAAATTTGTAGATGATGTGTGGGATATATAAACTACCCAAATGATATATCTTTCTCACTTCTCGTATTTGGGCCGCTTCCATTTGCCAAAAATTCACGTGAAATTGGGGGGGAGGGTGCAAATTACTGCCAGTCATCACAAAAGAAAAATATAGTTAGGATCCCAACTGCTATAAATAGTTTAAATAATGCAGTCCAAAAGCAAATATAAGTGATTTTTGGTTAACCACAGTTTGGGATTACCCACACCACCATTCTATTAGTACAGGTAATTGAAAATTGACTCTATAATCAGTCCCCATTTCTTTGATTTAATTCAGGTGAATTCCTCACCAGGGCCAAGGGAATACACTCTATAGCCTCACAAAGCCCATGTGGTCTGAAGGACCTTTGTTTTTGATGTTGAAAGGTGACAAATTATTGACACAGCAAAATTATTCAAGGCAAAGTGGTTAGATTTTCCCCTTTGATACCAATATACTTCCATTAAAATTTAAATAAACTTTTCATTTTATTGAATCAGTATGAAATCTGTATATAAGCTGCTTTGGTCTTTCTGGGATTGTATGAAAGACTGAAAAAATACCATCTTCCTCTTTTCCTAAGGATCTGTGTTACTGTGGTTATGACACGCTGATCCCATCCTAAGTGTGGGCAGTGGTGTATCATAGTAAACACTGACCCATCATCTTCCCCATCTCATCACAGACCTGACCTTCTCATGAGGGATCCCATCTCAGTGACAAGCACCACCATCTACCCACTGTCAAGGATGACACTTGAGAGTCATCTCCTTCTGCTCACTCTCCCTCTGTAATAAGGAATAAGTTGAACAAATGAATGAGTGAATGAATGACGTATTCAAGTTTGATTCAATGGATAAGTTTTTTTTTTTTTAATTTCCCACTAGAATTATGTACCTAATGTGAAACTGACTTACTGTACAACAGTATATATGTATTACTCTTATTTCTTCACCAGCTCTGAACTGGAAGCTCTTTGTAATTTTTAAAATTCTAATAAATTCCATCTCAAAAGTTACCAAAAGGCAATTATTAAAGCCAATGAGTTGCTTTTTCTTAGTTTTCACTTTCCTTGACTTTTCTGTAGCCATAAATGTTATCTCCTTCTACCGAAGCCAGCGCTTCTCGAAGTGTAATGCCAGGACCAGCAGCAGCAGCATCACCTTGGACCATGTTAGGAGTGCATATTCTTGAGCCTCCCCACACCCCTACTATGGCAGAAACCCTGGTAGGTTGGACTTAGCAATCTGTGTTTTATAAAGCACTCCAGGTGTTTCTGATGTCCACTCAAGTTTAAGAACCAGTGTCCTAAGCTAATTTGCTTTGGCAAGCTTGACTCTCTGTCACGGCAAGAGGTAGAGAGAGCAATCCAGACAGCAAGCTCCCCTGCTGCTCCTAAGCCAAGCTAGTTCACAAAAGCTCTATTATTCCCAGCTATGGTTTTCCTTTCATACAGCACTGGCTACCAGGTGGTACAGGTTAAACAGTGTGGATTCTTGAATGCACAGTTTCTTTTCCCTGACCACAACCACAGTGGTGGCAAAAACAACTGATACGCACTACTTAAGAAAATCTTAAGTTCATACACTTGGTATAATCAACTTCTATTTATAACCCAAGTCAGTCTTTTTTGGATCTTATCCTTTAATTCTCTGCACAAAACTCTCTCAAACTCTTCCCCAGACCTTCAAAGAAGGTGGGGTTGTCTAGATCATCACAGACTACTCCATTCCTAATGATGCTTTACTTTATTCATATTTGCTTTTTCTCATTAGGGTACCATTAACACAGGAGACCCTGCAAATGGCACCACCAGGCACAGCAAGCAGCCTCTGCAGTTGACTTCAGAAGACTCGCCTCCCTTTTACTGAACTCTAACAGAGTGAGATGCTAGAAGTGCCCACTTCTACCTTCCCTCAAATTTCTCTTCCCTTGACCTCTGTGATGGTGATTTTCTTCCTACACTGACCAGGTTTACGCTGGTTCTTTCTCATCCTATGCTTCACTGTGGATCTTTCCCAAGGTTTCATTAGATTTCAGTCATTTACCCATATATGCTCTGTCTTGGAGAAGTCATCCATTTGGCTATCATCTCTATTTAAATGATTCACAAAACTATATTTCTAGTTCTTAACTTCTTCCAAACCTCAAATCTGTATGGTCAGTTAACTGATGACTATTTCCAATTGAATGTTTTTGGATTTCTTCAAATCCAACAATTTGTAAAATCAAATTTGTTATTCTCCTGCTTGATCCCATCATACCAGCATCCTTTTCAGTTAACCAAACTTGGAAAACTTAGAGTTTTATTAATTTCCATTTTCACTTCTCTTGTCCATTGCAGCTTTGGTTGCAGTGATATCCTAACAGACTCATTTATCTTTGTTCTTTTTCCATGCCCCCAATCCAAGTCTGTTCTGCTTAGTGTTGCCATTTTACTTCCTTGCTCAAAAATCCTCAATGGTTGTCCATTGCCTAAAGATAAAATCCAAAGTCTTTGGTCAGACATTGAAGTGACTTCATGGATTTGGCCAAAATTCCATTTCCAACTACAATCCCCCCTATTGCCAACACAATCTCTCCCCGTCTCTCCAAGTGGTGCTACTACGATTACCACCACCACCATCACACCAAGCAACAGCAGCTAACATTTAGTGAGGGCTTACTGTATGTTAGGCACTATGTTAAGTGCTTCAAACTCATCATCTCATTTAATCCTCACAACAACCTTGTAGAGCTATTACCATCCTCATTATGTAGATGAGGAAACTAAGAATTACCAAAAATTAAGTGACTTGTTCGTGTTCAAGTAGCTACTAATTGGTGGAGATACAGTTGCCTATAGTTCTGTCTATGCCAATAGACATAGACTGTAAATTCTACAAAGGTAAGGACTGTTTCTACTCTCCAGTGCTTAACTCAGTACCCGACCCACATGATCAATAAAAATTTTTAATGGATATTAAGTAAATTTCAAATTCCATCCTCTTAACTGTCATGATTTCTTACTCTTATAGTCCTTTAAATATATTTCTGTTCATTTCTATTTTTATGCATTTTTCTACCCTAGCTCCATTTTGAGTACTCATACTGTCATCTCTGTCTTTCCAAATCCCACCCTATTTTCAAGGTACTCATAATGTCTGGCATCCTTCACAAATCTTATTCCAGTAAACCAGTCTTTCTCTGAGATCCTAGAGGAATTATTTCCTTTTCTACTCATTTGATTTTTATCATATTTTGCTTTGCATGCTTCCTTAACTTATCATGTTTTTCACCCAACGGAGAGTCCCTCTGGAAGAGAGACTTTGAGCTAACTTTCAATAATTAGCACAGAGTGAATGAATGGATCTACAAACAGTGCTTTGGTAAGTACCACACAAATAGATGGGCATTCACAAATTTGTTTTAATGATGTTAATCTTAAGACAATCTGCTTGTTCACTGCCTCTAAATCATATGCTAAAGGCAGTTCCAGAGGAGTCAATGATGCAATAGAACTTGCCTCTCTGATTTTTTAATGCATTTTATTTCTTTCCTCTAGGTCATTGGAGGCAAGCTGAAAATTTAACCAAGTTATAGAACTTTGGAGCTTAGAAACAACCTTAGAGACCACTAAGCCTCAATAGTTCCCAAACTTTTCATCAGTGAAGCTCTCCTTTATTGTTCTTTAACTACCTCCTCTAAACCCCATATTGTGAGAGATGCTCACCTTTCAGATTTCACTTAAGAAAGAAAAATGTCTTCTATTTATTGACTGCTAACTATATGCCAAAAATGTACAAAGTGCTTTACATTATTGTGTTTCAGTCTCACAAGAACTCAGTGGAATAGGTATTATGATTCCCATTTTAAAAATGAAGAAATTAATGTGCAGAGAGGTGATGTTGACTTATCCAAGGTAAGTGTAAAATTGGGCATTTGGTAGGAAGGTCACAGGATTGGAACCCAAGTCTAACACTAGGATCCAAGTTCTTTATATCCTCTATTGCCTTTCTAATTAGGTGATGCCTCTTTCCCCCGCCCCATGCCCCCCAGTTTTGAGTAGCATCATTTGATAATCTTCTAAACAAAATCAAAGAAATTGGGTGGACACAACCCAAGCGTTCATCAGCAAATGAATTGGTAAACAAAATGTGATCTATACAAACAATGGAATATTATTAGGCCATAAATATGAATGAAGTTCTGATACACAATACAACATAGGTGGACCTTGAAAACATTACACTGAGTAAAATAAACCAGATGCAAAAGGACAAATGCTGTAGGATTCCAATTATGTGAAACACCAAGAACAGGCAAATTTATAGAGACAGAAAGTAGATTAGAGGTTATCAGGGGCTAGGGGGAGGGAATAATGGGGAACTATTGTTTAATGGATATAGAGTTTCTATTTATGGTGATGAAAGGTTCTAGAAATAGATAGTGGTGATGGCAGCACAACACTGTGATTATAATTAATGCCACTGAGTTATACACTTAAAAATGGTAAAAATGGTAAATTTTATATTATATATTTACCTGAGTAAAAAAAAAGAAATCGGATTTCTTTTTATTTACTTAGATAACCTTATTGTGTGTACCCACGATTTCAGTTTCTGTTTTCTGTAAGTTTTCTGAAATGTAAAAGGTTTCACAGGAATGTTCTATTAGTGGTTCTCCAAACACCTAGGCAGTCCAATGGGAGGACAATGACCAGCCACTCACAGTCAGACACTTAGATGAACAAAATAGATCTCCTGATTCCTAGGCACTTATTATCCTATGTATCAGGAATAACAAACAAACAAACAAACAAAATAGTGCATTCTAGTAATCACTTTTGTAACCCCAGCAATCTTGTGAGAATCTTGGAATCCCACTGATGAATGACTCTCTAATCCTTCCCCCTGGCTGGAAGAACAGAGCCAAGGACATAACCCTTCTGATGGCACCCCTCCCACCCGTCCCCAACTCTTCAGAAAAGCATGGAGGACACATCATGGAGGAAAATATGGATAGGAGATCAAGAGAAAGGTAAATGAATAGATACTAGAAAGGACTGAGGCACCCCTCCCATCCGTCCCCAACTCTTCAGAAAAGCATGGAGGACACATCATGGAGGAAACTATGGATGGGAGATCAAGAGAAAGGTAAATGAATAGATATTAGAAAGGACTGAGGAGAGGTGAAAAGATGTGCGTATGATGAGACAGAGAAGGGAGGAGCTCGTCTCCTATGCTAGGCCTTCCTCCTATCCCGGTAAACCCAGCATAGGGCTGGCCAATGAGCACCTGCTGGGAAAAGCCACTGATTATTGTTGTAAGGTAAGGGACTTTGAGATATTTAATTCAGAGGCTTTAGGGTTCAGAGGGCTTGGCACTCCTCCAAGAGTTTCCCTCCCTCCTTACCTCTCTGTTGTTATTGTCCTCCTCCCTCCCCTCCCCTCCCCCCTCTTTTCTCCCTCCCTCTTTCTTTCTCTTTCCCTTCCATGCTAAAATACTTTTCTATTTTGAAGACACTTTTCCCTTACTGGTGCTGAGAGGAAAGGCTATGAACAGGAGGGAGAGAAAGTTGGGAGGTGACTGAGTGGGCTATGTGGGTCCTTGTGTACAAGAGGATGAAGGTTCAAGAGCACCCAGGTATTCCACCCTCCTCTATAGTCCCATCCTACCTCCAACTGTTCTCTCTTCTTTTATTGTTTTGTAGTTAACTTGTTTCTGCATGACCAAGCCTTGGTAATTCCCAACTTTTGTCTTCCTCAATAACCCTCATTTATTGATGTCTGCCCACCTGCACCCAAATCCCATATCCTGGAAAAACTACTACACTGTAAGCTCCTTAAGGGCTGGAGTATCATGTTAGTCATCTTTGCATCCCTGGCGTCTAGAAAAACCTGGATGCTCAATTCGTGTCTGTCAACTGAATGGGTAAACAAATAAATGTGAGTTGTCTGAACAAAGCACTAAGCCTTGAGGTTGGTTTCATGCAAGGCTGATTAAGGGCATGACAGGAAGGAATATTTTAAGTGACGAGTATCCCAGGAATCAGGAATATTAGATCCCAAAAGAAAAAGGAGACTTGAGTTTTCCTTCATTGTAAAACTGTGGGTTCACAGTGTAGAGGCTTTGCTGTGGTCTTGTAGAGTGATACAAAGACTGAGCATTATCTGTGCGGAAACTTTCATAAAGCTACAAAGGGAGAATGAGTGGTCACAAGAGGATGAGGAAGTTAATGACCAACATAGTCAACTGTGTCTGAATAGAGGGGCAAAGAAAATTAAATTTTGAAAAGCTGCTGCTGAGGCAGTTAGTGCATTTGGGTTATTTTCAAATCAGCATTGAAAGCTGCTCTTTTTGAAAAGGTCTACATCAATAAATCAGAAAACCAGACTGGAGAGAGCACTTGCAAAGGCTCATTGGTGAGTTTCACCTTGCTTGTCATCCTTCAGCAGAGGCTCTGGTTCTGGCTTCCTCCCATGGGAAGCAAATAGGAACAAAGGGGTGCTGGTTTGGGCCCAACTCTAGGTCAGTTGGGCCCAACAGGTGTGTGAGCCAACCTTCAAATGGGTTTTTTGGGACCAACCGCACTATATCCAGGCTCTGCCTGTGCCCACAAAGAAAGCCAGCCAGCTGCAAATAAACCAGTGTGTCCATGCCACCTTTTGTGCCAAATTGGAAAGCCCTAGATCGGCCTTCTACACCACCACCAGCCCCCCTTTGCTAGGGCCATGAGAAATCTTCAGAACGGTGCTATGTCCTCTCAGCCTACTGATGTGGAGGATAGGTAGGGTACTGGGCCTCAATGAAGGGTGAGGGAAGACAATGGGGAAAATGATGTTCGACACCTAAATTATGCTAGCATGTGAGTTTTAGAAACTTTTTTTTAAATCAAGATAATAAAAGGAGACACATGGGGTAGGGAGATTTTTGAGAAAAATGTCCATTTCAATAACGTCGGTAAAATATGAACCACCTAAAATCAGCTAGTGAACCTCAATTATAAGATGTTTTCATTCCACTTAAGGACCAAGATTTCAACAGCACTGAATGTGCTAGAATGCTGCATTTCCCCCTCCTTAACCCCTTCTAATTTTTATTATCTTAACTCTGCTTATGCCAGTCTGTTTGCAGAGTTTTGGCCTCTCTTTCCTACTGGTTGTGACTGAAAGTAAGGATTACAACCTTTCATTATTGCCCTGGTGATCGTATCAAATGCTCCAAACATGGATAATCTCACATTTCCTATGATATCCAGATATAATGTGTAAAAGCATCATATTAAGCTGGAGAAGGATGGAGAATAAGAGTGTTAAAATAACAAACCATAGTCTTCTGAGAATCACAGACACTGGCTTTTTGGATCCATATTGTATTATTTTTTTCCCTACCCATTTAAATGTAAGCAGGCAAGCTCCATGTCTCCAGAAAGCTCTTTCCTTTTAAAGCACCCTTTACTATTTAAACAGATACAGAATAGATATTTCGACGCAGAGCCCACATAAAATCCCATATTAGGAATGATACCAAACTTAAAGAATGTTGTAAAATGAGAATGGAAAAAAAATGTACAAAATGAATTCCTGCCCATTTACATGCTTTCCGTCAGGCTACTAGATACCAAGCCTCTGTCTTTGTGTTAACACTGCAGATTAGGTCAAGTTTTTACCCCTCTGAGCTCTTTTCCTGTAAATGACGGGTTTTGATGTGAAACAAGCAACATGTCAAAGCGAGTTGAAAGATGTAGGCATTTTATGCCATGTCACAATGACAGGCCGGTGAATATTTGGGCCATTAGGGGCTTATTAGTGAATAAATGACCAGATGGTTCAGTGATGCACGGAGATGGACAGAGCTGGATGCTCCTAATCAGCACTGTCTGTACTTGATGTCAAATCACATGACACAGTAACCCATGGATACCAAGGAAGAGTTACCATTAGCAAGTCAATTTGATATCTGGGTGGTGTAAACAGACTTATAACTGCACTTCAGGGCTGCCTCGGCTTGGAGGAAGGAAAATACAGTACAGCATTGAAAGGCACACACACACAAAACTCTAATTGTTATTTGATAGTCATACAAAGAATTTCTATCTGAGGTCTCCCTCTTTATTCTGGAGAAAGGAGCGATGTCCAGATGCGCAGGGCAAAGAGATCGTCAAAAATAAAGAGGTTGAGCTGAGGATACATTTAAAATCTAAGTAAAAGAGGAAATAATAACATCACAGAGAGCGGGCCATGAGTGGGAAAAATGAAGAGTCATCTTCTCATCACGCTTTGCGTCATGGGTGAATGACAAAGTTTAGGTAACACACAACACCTAAGGATAAACGCACGCTATTTGCCTTTGCATACTGCACACTTAGATTTTTCCTCTTTGTTGCTAAATAATGTGGATCGCCTTAACAGCCACCTTGGGTTTTTCCCGCCGGAATGGAGAAAAGTGTTTTTGAAGAAGAGTGTGTGTTTCTTCTTTCCTCGTCATTTTCAGTATTTTCAGACTGACAAGTATTCCTTGCACTGCCAACACCCCCAACCACAACAAAAGAAAACATTCGCTCTACTCTTAAAAAGGAAGAGAAGAAACAGGTTGGAAATAAACTCCTAACTTCGGTGTTCCATCAGAAACTAGTGGGTTGGAGGGCTTTAGGCATCTGCAGTGCAAGTGTTGGCAGGCATTTCCTCGCAAGATCATTCATTAAAGCAATTCAGTCTTGAGAGAGTGGGAACTAAATGGTATTACCGTAAGTTTTCTCTTTTAATCATACCTATTGTATGTATCGCATTCTTCATTTGCAAAGCACTTTATGAATATTGTATCTTTTAAATTTCTTTTTAGCCAAGTATTATTGGTTGAAGTGATAAATCCCTCCTGGGCATCTACTGTGTGTGTCTACTTCTAGACAAGATGCTGAGGACAGGGGGAGCAGGGGGTAGAATTCCTCAAAAGACCTAGAGTTGCACTATATAGGGCTTTTTAATGGGCACTACGTAGCATTTGATGTTCACAAAAAGATTACGTGTAATACATATGTTCTGAAAAATAATTTTTAATAATTGACATCTGTGACCCCACCATCGAGTAGAGGAACCAGAACATCATTCATAATGTTAAATCTATGAATGTGCTTATCTCAGAGCACCGCCCCCACACACCCAGCTACACCTTACCCCCCACAAGGGTCACTACAATCTGAATTCTGAGTTTATTATCCCCTTATTATTCGAAAATAATTTGGCCTCACATGGCTCTATTTCTAAACAAGATGTTTTTAATTTGCTTGTTTTATTCCTTTACAAAAAATGGTAGCACACTGTATGTGTTCTTCTGAGAATTGCTTTTTTTTCCCTCAACAGTGGATTTAAAAGTTAACCATGGTTTTTTTTTTTTTTAAGTTCATTTACTAGAGTTCATTCCCTTTCACTATTTTCGTATGTTCCATAGTGTGAATATTCCACAACTGATACATCCATTCTCCCGTCGGTAGACATTTGGCTTGTATCCAGGTTGCTGCTATTACAAATAATGCTGCAGAAAACCATTCTTATACATATATGCTGGTGTACGTGTGCACAAGGCTCTGTTTTTGTGGATTTTCTGGGTCATGGAGTGATGGTCATGTTCAGTTTAACAAGATAACGCCAAACTATTTCCCAAAGGTTTACCAGTTTACACTCCTACCCATAGTGTATGGATAGCATTCCCATCATTCTGAACTTTATCAACACTGGTTTCAGATGTTTAATTGTGCCAGTGTAGCGGCTATACATTCAGCCCTCACAGCCACCCAGAGAAGAAGTAATTATTCATCTATATTTTACAGGTAAGGCTCAAAATCACAGAACTAGTTAGTGGTAAAATCAGAACTTGAACCCAGTTCCCCGGGCTACAAATCCAGAGTTCTTTCCCTGTCCCGTGCTGTCCCCGCCACCTTAGTCCCCACTGACCCATGCCCCACATGCGAACGGACACTGAGCATCCAGGAGCAGTATCGTGTTCAATTTAGGGCTTGGCCACTTGTTAGTTTTGTGACTTGGGCAAATTACATGACCTCTCTGAGCCTCGGCTATCACATCTATAACCTATTTTACAGGATTGATGGGCATCTATTGCAAGCAGTTGCAAATGTTAAGCAAGTTACACACACACACTATTAACTAGACATTGAAATAAATACTCCGAATTCCAGCCATGCCTGGTAGAATTCAGTATATTTGCCCTCTTTCTTTCTTGTGAGCAAATGGCATTCCTTCCACTACCTCACACTTCCATGTTGTGGGTCGGCACACACATCCTTGTTTCATACACATCTACTTTGAAGCAACGAAGCACTGCATCTACATTGAAGCGTGTTTACATGTTAGCTCCAGCACCGTGGAAACTTGCTGCCGGCACAATCAGCTGAAAAGTTGTTTAAACATGTATTCTGTAGGCTGGGTGATAGCAAAAGTCCTTTTGAGTCTTTAACCGACTTTGTGTGTCTATCGTCCTATGTGCGACAATTAAATGCTTTGCCTTTCTCATTAGATTGTTTCTAGTTTTAATCACAGTTATGTCGTCAGCCTTAAAATTCAATAAATACTTGTTAATTAAATTGATGAATGCATTTTATTTTATTATTTACTTATTTATTTACTTATTTAAAGAGGGAGAGGGAGGAAGGAGGGAGAGGGAGAGAGAATCTTTTTTTTTTTTTAAGATTTTATTTATTTATTTGAGAGAGAGAATGAGATAGAGAGCATGAGAGGGGGGAGGGTCAAAGGGAGAAGCAAACTCCCTGCTGAGCAGGGAGCCCGATGCGGGACTCGATCCAGGGACTCCAGGATCATGACCTGAGCCGAAGGCAGTTGCTTAACCAACTGAGCCACCCAGGCGCCCGGGAGAGAGAATCTTAAGCAGGCTCCACACCCAGTGCACAGCCCGACACGGGGCTCAATCTCACGACCCTGAGATCATGACCTGAGCCAAAATCAAGAGTCGGACGCTTAACCGACTGAGCCAGCCAGGCGCCACAGTGATGGATGAATTTTAAAAAGCAGATTAAGTGATGTGTTTTGCTGAATTTATATGTCAGTCAAATGCTCCTTTTTGAAAAGGTCTACAATCTTGTATCTAAAGTCCTTGGAGCCTCATGTTTTTCAGAATTTAGAATTTTGCCACTAAAAAAATTAATACTGTTTATACACTGTCTATTTTATGACATCTACAGCAGGACCTGGGCACCACTCAGTAATCAAACACATTAAAATTTCTAAAGCAAAGCATATGTATGGGCACTTGAAAAAGGGTTTTCAGAGACCACAAACAGCATCACATTGGTTCGGGTCAAGCGTGCCACCAACAGAGTTATGGAAATGCCTCCTGTCTTCACAGATTGTTGCACTAGAGAACTGTGGGTTAAAATTGTGGAAATTTAAATCCATAGCTCCTTGGTCCCTAATATGTTTTATTCACACTGTGGTGCATCTTACTCATACTTCATTCCTTGCCCTCCAATAAAAACTATACTAGTTTATGGTGCATTGACGCTTATTTTAATGGACCAGCGATTATCCTATTGCCCCAAGGCCAGGGAAATGTACAACCTATTCCTAGGAGAGGCATAGCTGAATCTTCACAAATAATAAAAACTATTCCCAAAATTAAGAACTGGGATTCTCTATTCAAGAGACTTATAAAATATTTATTCACCATTTGTTTTGGGTAAAATTACTAATACTTCCAGAATATACTTGTTTAGCTGTTAGAAGTTTGATAATCTTTTCTTAAAAAAGGATTTTCTCTAAGAGGAAAGCAAATTTGAAAAATGACATTGGAAATTCATAAAAGGCAAAGCTGACTGTATTTTATGGAGACCTAAGTAGACAAAACCAGTTGTTATTAGGACCACAAGAAGGAAGGTCTAGACTCTAGGGACTTCCCTGTTAGGGCCCTCAGGCCTGAGCAAGAATAGTGTTGTGGAAATCTGACAATCAAGGCATCCAAAGCCCAACCCTTCAATACATTTACGGTTAAATATGCCATGTGCCCTTCCAAATGCACGCACGCACTCACACAAGATACTTCGCCCTCTGAGAGTGTTGGCACAGACAACTGCCCGGGCCAAGGCAGTGTCTGTCCTCTTTTTGTTTTTTTCCTTCATCTTTAGGTATAATATATGACTCAGACAGCCTCCTTTACCCGACTCTTGGGACCCGCACATGGTGAAGTGTGCTGACTCAGCGGTCACGTCGCCTAATGAAAGTCATAGCTTAGACATTCATGAGCTCTATGCTAGAAGAAAGCTATGTCACTTCTCTGTGTCTCAGTTTACCCATCTATAAAATATGGGTAATAATAGAGACTAATCCTTGGGGTTGTGGTGAAGATTAAGTTATATCTATGACATTTTTCCAAAGAAGACATCCAAATGGCCAATAGACACATGAAAATGTGCTCAACATCGCTTGGCATCAGAGAAATCCAAATCAAAACCTCAATGAGATACCACCTCACACCAGTCAGAATGGCTAAAATTAACAAGTCAGGAAATGACAGATGTTGGCGGGGATGCGGAGAAAGGGGAACCCTCCTACACTGTTGGTGGGAATGCAAGCTGGTGCAACCACTCTGGAAAACAGTATAGAGGTTCTTCAAAAAGTTGAAAATAGAGCTACCATACGATCCAGCAATTGCACTACTGGGTATTTACCCCAAAGATACAAATGCAGGGATCCGAAGGGGTACGTGCACCCCGATGTTTATAGCAGCAATATCCACAATAGCCAAACTGTGGAAAGAGCCAAGATGTCCATCAACAGATGAATGGATAAAGAAGATGTGGTATATATATACAATGGAATATTATGCAGCCGTCCAAAGGAATGAGATCTTGCCATTTGCAATGACGTGGATGGAACTGGAGAGTGTTATGCTGAGCGAAATAAGTCAATCAGAGAAAGACATGTATCATATGACCTCACTGATATGAGGAATTCTTAATCACAGGAAACAAACTGAGGGTTGCTGGAGTGAGGGGTGGGGTGGGAGGGATGGGGTGGCTGAGTGATAGACATTGGGAGGGTATGTGCTATGGTGAGTGCTGTGAAGTGTGCAAGACTGTTGAATCACAGATCTGTACCTCTGAAACAAATAATACAATATATGTTAAGAAAAAAAAAGAGAAGAAGATAGCAGGAGGGGAAGAATGAAGGGGGGGACTCGGAGGGGGAGACGAACCATGAGAGATGATGGACTCTGAGAAACAAACTGAGGGTTCTAGAGGGGAGGGGGGTGGGGGGCTGAGTTAGCCAGGTGATGGGTATTAAAGAGGGCACGTATTGAATGGAGCACTGGGTGTTATACGCAAACAATGAATCATGGAACACTACATCAAAAACTAATGATGTAATGTATGGTGATTAACATAACAATAAAAATTTTTTAAAAAAAGATTAAATTATATCTAATATGTGTTTGGCTCCCAGTAAGGGCGCTATGCTTGTATTCCAAACTCATGCGAATTCTGAGGCCCAGGCACCTTCTCGGGTCTTGACAATCACCTCAAAAGCAAGCTGTAGCTTATGCTAGAACACAATAATGCCCCGTATTATGTTCCCAGCTGACCTTCTGAAACTTTCCAGCACCTTGGTTTTATTGCTAGTATTATTTACTGCTTAAGGCTGAAACAATGGGTTAATTCATATTATGAGTTCTCTCCTTTGAGTAAAGTTTACTGCGTTTTAAGTATCAGCTGTCTCCAACTTGCAAACAGGTTGAATTCCAAAAAGTGCATTTGCATGTGAGTTGTTTACAATTTGAAACACATTTTTTCCCACAGAGGCAATGTTTTAAAAGAGGTTAGTGCCCAGGCTGACACAATAAAGGCAGTAAAGTGGGTACCCGTCCTATAGGCTGGAGGGTCTCAGACAAGCAAAACAGCTCACTTAGGACCAGGAGCCACCTGTTATCTGCTTCGACGCTGCAGCAGTGGTGGGGGCTGGGGCTTATCTTGTCATGTCCTTCCTCTGAGAGGAAAAGAAATTGAAAGTCAGGGTAAAGGTTTGGTAGGCCCCAGCTTCCAGTCACTGTCTCAGAGGGGAAGGGCATGAGCTCTAGAAGAGACAGCCACTATCCAGATGGTTAGAAATTCTGGAACCTTGGTAACTTCCCTATGTTTCATTGCTCTATGCCAGTTTCCTCATAGTAATTAGTATGAAACTCCTTAAAAACCAAATGTTCTTGGCAGTCCACGAGATGGAGCGATGAATGGGGGATTATGTTCCACTCTAAAGCTAGTGGAGAGCTAGGGATAAGGGGGGTGGGGTGAACAACGGAGAGAACCCAAAGCATGAAATGGGAGGTGTCCATTATAAAGAAGGAAACAAAACAGGCTCTGTGATGTCTGCCACCAATCTGCCAAATACGGTGTTCAGGAGAAACAGTGACTTCCATGGAGGATGGAACCCATCTCCCTTTCTTGGGGACTTAAGAAAATAAATGGATTAAGTCACTTGAGACTCATCATCAGTAACATTAAGTATCCATCTCTGCAGAAGAGAAGAGTCTTACTTTGGTTGGTAACTTGGCTGCATATTAGAATCATCTGGGAAAATTTTAACCCCCCCCCAATGCCCAAGCGGTACCTCAAACTAATTATGTTAGAATCCCAGGACCGAGGCATCAGAAGTGTTAAAGCTCCCCAGATAATTCCAATGAGCAGCCACGTTTGAAAACCATTTTACATATCAACCATTCCCAGATGTCCTAAATTGAAGAATAAGGTGGTGTGGCCTCCACGGAGCTCTGGAACACTCCAAACCTGAGCCTCTTACCCGAATTCCCATTTATAATTAAATACCCCCTCCTCCAAAAAATCTGGGACCAGAACTTGAGAGTTGATTCAGTGCAGCTGATTATTCACATTATAATTTTATTTGTCAAGAAAGTAAAATAATTCCAACCACAATATTCATTATATATGATGGCAAACTACTTCAAACATTTTATGTGCAAACTCAGAGTATCCTAGAGATTAATTTGTCCCACCGTGTGCCAGGTTCCGTGCTGGATGCTGGGGATAAAACAATTACAGATGTAGATACACCCCTTGCCAAAATGGTGTTTAGAGTCAGGGATGATGGCAAGAGGTAGCAGGGGAGTTTGCTAGACACAGGCTGAGCCCCTGACCAGCCAAGGCCCACCAAGAAGCAAGGAATTACACCTGTGGAGACTGAGTCACCTGTTTTAAGTCATTATGGTTTGGGGTCATTAATAGTGATCCCATGAGTACAGTATTGCTTGGTGTGTATGTGTGAGGCAGTGTCTCTACAGCTGAATTATATTTACTAACGACTCTACCTCCATTTGAAGCGGTTTCAGGAGCTGTCCCTCTGACACACACCCCTTTTCTACGTAGGAGTGTGGGCCGAGAGAGGCGACCGGGTCTGCGCCCGGCTGTGCACATGGCTACTTAGCCCCACTCCACTGCCACTATTACCTGCTGTCTCATTAAATGACTCAGGATTAGTCCTCTGCTGGTCTGCACTTTTAGGAGAGATGATTGATATCTGCTGCCTTCAGAGAAACCCGATCATGGGGTAAGTGTGTCCACTTCAAATCTCTTGCTTCCCAGTTGCTTTAGGGGCTTAGGGACTGAGTGCCTCTCCATACCCTAAGTATGTCGTCTCTTTCTGCTTTGACAAGGTTAGTGCCTGTGTCTATTGGCACAATCCCCAAGCTTCTTCCAACTTGTGTCATGAACCGTGCAGTGGGGTCTGATGCAGAAAATGCAGAGTACGTTAGGCAGGCAAAACAGCCCGGGTCTTGAAAAAGTCTCTGCACAGAAAACAAGTGGCTCTAAATGATTCTGTTAACAGGTCTGACATCCCATGCCTCGCTCTCCTGTTCACTGCTGCAGAAGATTCTAGCCACGTGAAACGTGTATTCCCCCTTCCACAAAGGGCTCCACTAGATGTTATGATCAATCCTAATGCTGCTGGGAGCCACAGATTCCTGCAAAGATCTGTCCCTCTCTTAAGGAACTGCAATCGAAAGAAAAAACTATGCAAGAGACAGGTAGCAAGTGAACCAAGCGATTGTCAGATAAGTCACATTTTTCACAGCCACAGAGCTCTTTGCAAGCATTTGCTCATTTAGAGAACAATCTCCTGGGCAAAACTCATCCCAGGCAAAACTAGGGAGGCGACCGTCCATCAGGGCAAAGCGTAGGGCTTTTCTGATCTCTCCAAGCAAACGCTAGCATCCTGGCCTCAAACCAGGTCTGAACAACTCAGGTATTGCTGCTTCACAGCAGTTGGAGGAATTCAGGTGGTGACATGAGAAGGCTCATAAAACCACGAGATGAGAACCATCATATCTCAGCTGTGAAGTAAACTCTGCAGTTATGTTGGTGGTTGGCTGTTTGCTCTCAGAATCGTGCCTTGCCCTTGCCCTGCACTGCTCGATACTGCAGGCTGTTAAAGACACTACATCTCGGAGGTTCTCGTGCCCTCTGGGCTGGGGGGAGGTCCAGCCAGAGGCATCCAAGACATCTCGCCTCCTCTCTGCCCCAGCTGGCATCATCACGTGCCAAACCAGACCTTCCCTCTGTCATCCCAGCTCCTCCTGGTCCGGCCAACCATGGGTCAGAGCCATTGGGCAGCCCCAAATCTCAGGTTGCTCCAGGGACACCAGTCCTTATCCCCCCAACCCTACGAGAACGAATATCTTCCTGTGCTTATTTATCCCTACGTTGTCTCTTTTGGGCTTCTTTGCTCTTCGGTCACCTATGTAACCATTTCCTTGTCACAAATGCCTTGCTTTGAGGTACCTAGAGTGGTTTCTGCCTCGCCTTGGCTGAGGTAATAGTACTATTGTAACTCAATCATGTTTATCTATGGTAAACCTATATCTACACGAAAAAGCATTGCTCTTAGGGGTTGAGTTATATCCCCCTAAAGTTCATATGTTGAAGTCCTAACCCCCAGTCCCTCAGAATGTGACTGTATTTGGAGATAGGATCTTTAGAAAGGCTATTGAGGTAAAATGAGGTTATTGGGGGGGGCCTAATCTCATTCTGAGGTGACCTTTTAAGAAGAGATCAGGACACAGACAGAGAGAAAACGGCCATCTACAGACCATTTAGAAGCCAAGGAGAGAGGCCTCAGAGGAAGCCAAACTGACGACACCATGATCGTGGACTTCTAGCTTGTAGAACAGTGAGGAAAGCCTCTCAGCCTGTGGCTTACTAATGCTAGTAAATAAGTGAATACAGTTGCTTATCTCTGAAATTTGGGGTGAACTAGTTAGCTCTAAGTCCCAGTGTCCTCGTCTGCAAAATGAGGATAATTATACCCAGGTTATTATGAAAATTAACCAAGACAAGCTTAATATAGCACCCCTGCAGTGCTCAATCAATGTTGGGTATCACTGGGAATATTCGCTTACAAGGGTTAACTCAAATGCATTCGGAGTGTTAACTCTGGAGCCCACCTCCCGGGGCTTAGGGAGGTCTTTAGCTGGGGCTGCCCGGCTAATGTGCCCCACTCAGGTTTTCACCTGGATTCTCTTGTCACTTCTTGGTTTTGGCTGCTATAATAAGAGTTCCTCAGCTCCATCATCAAAGTTGCCCTCTTCAAGCACGCCCACTATGCCTCCACTACAAATTCAGTAGCTTTGTTTGCTCCGGCTACTGCCATTTCCATTTCTGTCCTCTGTTGCTTCTGCAGAAATCCATTCAAGGAGGGAACGGCGGTGTGATTTTCCAGATTGCCTGTGACTACCCTCTGGGTCTGTTTCCGGTCAGCTTTCCCACTGGTTGCTGTCCAGATCCTCTAGCACTGTTGCCTGCAAATAGTCACACCATAGAGATAAAAGGAACCACCTGCCTGGAACCACCTGCAGTGGAGCTCAGCCAAATCCCTGGGTGGCACCTTATCTATGTTGGCAGGGCCGGTCTCCCTCTTCTGCTGCTTTTTAGCTCAGATCGTTGTCCTTCGGCCACGATGTGCCTAATAATTTGGGGGCACTCAATTTCCTTTTCTACATTAGATCCGTGAGTCCCTGTCTAGTACAAAAAACGAATTGCTACCCCTTTCATGCGGATATTTGTATTGTAGCAAGCCATTTAGTCTTTAGCTAAAGGAATAAAACTCTAACAGCATAATTGGGGCACTAAGGGAGAGGGAGGATATTTGGGGCACCTTTAAGTAGAAATAGTAATTTTTAATAAAATGATGAAGAGAATACCAGTTAAAATTTTAAAGAGAATGTTTGGTTTTCCTTAGCTAAAGCTTCAGGAGAATGAGAAAAAAAGTGAGTGATCCCTTATAAAGAAACGTTGAATCTGGATTTTCAGTGAAGGCCTTCCCTTTCCACTAGGAAATCCAAGCTTGTAACTTACATATACACGTAATAACACCACCAGCTCATTATTAAGTGTCTTCTAGGTGATTGATCTTACATGGTGAACTTCTCAGGTAAAGAAAAGGAAAAAGGAAGGTGGAGTATTCTAAAAACAAAGAGAAGCCCAAAGCATTTTAATCCACTTATATTTTAAAAGCAGAAATTTATCATCTGGTGATTTTTTTTTTTAACCTCTCAATGGTTAGTTGCCATATGGTACCAATTCTGCTCATGGAATGTGAAAAATAAAATAAATGTCAAATCTTGACTCACAATCACTAACCTTATAACTCCGCAGAATATAATGGTTTTCTCTGTGCATCAGTCTCTGCTTTAAGGGCCAGGTGGTTTCTGCTAAATCCCTAGACCTCTATTAAATAATTTCCCTATTACTGTGAATGAAAGATCCCAGAATTTTGCATCCATGTTGTTTTCTCCACCTCCCCACTGGTCCTGGATAGAAATCATTCTGCTCCTTCCATCTTGGTATGACTTCAGAGTTGCCTATGGTGAGAGGTCCCTTAGAAGAATCCCTGGCTGGTGAGAATATTTTGCCATTGGATTCCAGACTGTATCTGCTAGCCAGATTTTTTTTTTAAGATTTTATTTATTTACTAGAGAGAGCACATATGAGCAAGCATGGGAGAGAGCACATGGATGGGGAAGGGGCAGAGGGAGACAGAGAAGCAGACTCTGCACTGAGCAGGGACCCTGACGTGGGGCTCAATCGCACTATCCGAGATCATGACCTGAGCTAAAATCAAGTCAGATGCTCAACCAACTGAGTCACACAGGCGCCCCATGGCCAGATTATCTTTTTAAGTAATATCAAGAATAATAGAGTTGCTGATGCATGGTTTTACTATGTAAATTTACTTGGTAAAATAATGAAGACAAATATAAATCTACTTGTATAGCTCTGTGGAAAACCACACCCCCCAAGACGCTTTCCTTCAAAATGGACATTTGAAGCATGCATATTGCTAATATGGTCTCAACTATCAATAGGTTAGTGTTTTGTGTCACTGTTTATTTTTGATTGCCATAAGGTTTTCCACCGTCTAAAGGGAAGTTTTATCCTCCATCGCATGCACCGAGACCTAGTGTCATTCTTCAGTTGTGCTTGTCCGGCTACCACCACCTCCGCTGGTTCTCTCCCTCTCTCAGCCCCTCTTCCTCTCTTTCCCTCTCCCTCCCTTTTTCTCCACTCTACCATGGATATGGTTTATATGGTAGCAAAAATCGAGCAATCATAAAAACACGATCTATGAGCTCAAAAGAAAAGAGTAAATATGAAAAGTAACACACGTGCTGAGTTAAGAGGACAGAAGACTAAGAAAAACATCCAAGGCTGTTGCTTCCAGCAGTCCCCAAACTGTGGCTCACAGTTCTAATAACTTGCACAAGGACATCGATTGCCCTTTGGCTGATAGGCACGGTCATTCACTGAACGGTCATATGGGCCTTGTTATCGTTAAAGGATCTTTCGGTGATTCAATATCAAGTCAGTTACCAGCATGTTATGCTAATACAAGCACGACAGCACAGACTTGTGAGGGGTCAGGGTGTGTTACTGGCCTCCTAATATATGCCAGACCCCGATCTAGCTTCTTTTTCTCCTAATATTCCATTTAAATCTCCTAGCAATCCTTGAGATATGTGCTATTGTCCTCATTTCAAAGATGAGAAATTGAAGCTCAGAAAATAAAAATCAATGCCTAAGGCTGGCCTCCTTGCCTCCAGTCTCGTGGACCACTTCCAATCTGTTCCTGGCTTCAAAGCTTTTAGTGGATTCTCCTGACCTTTAGAACTAAATCTAAACTTATTACCAAGCTTTTCAAGGTCTTTCATGTTCTGGCCCCAGTTATCTTCCCAAACAGCAAACCTTAACCCTCCTCACCCCCAGCTGCAGCGGCTGTATACTGCCCTTCTTCCAGTCCCCGAGTGGGCCATGCTTGCTTTTGTCCCTGGGACTGAGCTCATGCAGCTCCAACACGCCTTCCCTTCCCTCCCCCAGGACCTGCTCATTCTCACTGGTTCCTCCAATCGGGACTTAGGTATCACTTCCTCCAGGAAGCCTCCTCTGACCCCCAAGCATCTGTTAGGTGAGCACCTTTTGGGCCCTCTGGCCCATCCCAGTGTCGCACACACTACCTCGGGATTGCCTGTTTACTTGTCTGAATCCCTCTTTTGACAGTAAATCCTGGGAAGGCAGGAACTGAGATTGTCAGGCTCTCAAGGTATCCCAGGGCCTTGGATAGAGTGGTGAACAAATGTTTATCAAGTGTTTGGATGATTAAGAGAATGACATTGTACTTGGAGAACTTTAAGGACAACATTGCAACAATTGTTTGACAACCGCTTCTGAAAACACACCATTTAGGATGGTATGGTGGCAGTGTGCGAGGGGACATTCCGAGCGATGGGGGCCATGGGGTTTTTTGAACCATACAGTTTACTTGATGATTAGTAATTTAAAATATCAATTTGTAGTAAAATCCAGATGTGTTATGCATGCTCATACAAAATGCATAGGAAGCTTTATGATAAAATAAATGACTCATAAGAAATTTCCCATTTTGAGCTAGAGCCCCAAATATAGAGTGACAATCATTATTCTCTGTGATGGTAAAACCTTATTTAGAAGATTGCAATCATTGGCGGCAAGTTTTAAACTTCTGAGCCTCCAAAGGAAACTGTGTGCTTTGAGGAATACTTGAAGGTAATGGTTCTGCTTAATCTAGCGAAGACTAAGGAGAAATGCAAAGCCTGCCTTCACCTGGTTCAGAGGCTGTCACCAAGAATAGGGAACAGATGGATTCTCAGAAATGCATTTTAGAAAAAAGAACCATTAGGTGGATTCAACTTAACTTGAGAAAGACTCTCTAGTTCTCTAGACTGTGGGAAGAGGGGATATCTTTGTTTGCCTTTTAATCCTCTCTTATGTGTCCTGAGCCTTCTACCACAAATTATACCAAGGTATCTGACGGAATTATTCAAAATTAGTCTATATAACCATTCAGCACAAGCACTACAGAAAGAATTCCTAATTTGTGCAGCACAGAAGAATCTATCTTTTCTTCTAGTGTAAAGCTTGTACAATTTTCCAACTCAAAAGCTGAAAAAGCAAGATCTGTTTCTATCTGGTCAGGTTTACCACAGATGCAACCTGAGGAAAGCCTGTTTCTTTCTTTTTTTTTTTTTAATTTATTTGACAGAGAGAGAGAGAGCACAAGTAGGCAGAGAGGCAGGCAGAGGGAGAGGGAGAAGCAGGCTCTCCACTGAGCAGGGAGCCCGACGTGGGGCTCGATCCCAGGACTCTGGGATCACAACCCGAGCCGAACGCAGCCGCTTAACCGACTGAGCCACCCAGGCGCCCCGGAAAGCCTGTTTCTTACTCTCAAAATTGGATTATATTTGTTGTTTTAGATTTGCACTAATTCACACTTGGTGCAAAAAAAAAAAAATTAGTGCATTCCTGTGGAAAGTAAACTTTGCCCAGGACCAGCTCCGTACAAAGATGTTCAAATGTTTTACACAAATATATAAACGGAATCACACTATTCTGTAAATTTTTCTGCCTGTGCATATACATACATGATATACATATCTACTCACTGATACCTAATTTAGAACATTAAAATTTTGGGTTACAAAAATAAGTCAGATGTGGTACACAGAGAAATACAACATGTATACAGAACTTTATGGCAAAAGAAATGCTTCAAAGACATTTCCCATTTTGAGTTAGGGCCCCAGGCCCCCAAAGATGAATTGACTTTCCTCTGCCATTAGGGATGTTTCAGTGGAAAAATAGGAGAAGGACTTGTTTAAGATCTTTGGAATCTTTTGAATGCCTGACAGGATTCCAGACAAACTGGGGACTAATTATAATGGCTGAACTAGGTTCTTAAAATAGAAACCAGCCAAGAGCTCTCAAGATGGGTCCCTCAAAGTTAATGGGAGGACACACAGGGAAAGAGGGGCGGGGAGCAGAATGAGCCTTTCCCAGTTACACTAATAGCAGGATCAAGTCCAAGTACAAAAACTGGTTTGTGTGACAAGTCAGGATAGACTCATTTGCTATGCTCACAATGGGAAACGTAAGGTCATCTTTACTGTGGGCTTTTGTGGTTCTTTTTAAAGGAAGTCTCATTTTTGGAGGCTAATAGACTTTTCAAATAGTGAATTCTTAACTAGAAAGTGAAAGTTCAATCATAGCCTATTCATTTATCTCATTTTACTTGAATAGAAAACTCAAAAGCTCTAATGAAAGAACATTTGAAAAGACAGGTAAACTCTTGTTAATAATTCTAGCGGGTGAGAGGATTGACCCAAGCCTTATTTCTCTCGCTGGATTTCTCCTAGTGCTTCTGGACCAACACTACAATGCAGGAGGGTTTCTCTTCTACTTATGCACTTTCAATTCTGCATGTGTAAAAAATAGTTGTTTGTTACTACGTGTGGATGTTTCTGTTCTCCACAATAAGCCTGCAGAGCAGAGGTGAATTATGTTTAAAAAGGAATCGTTTTGCCTGTCAGAACACTTTACATAAAACAGCCTCTGAGTTCCAAAGGATTTTAAAGCTGAGCTCTAAAATCCTACAATATGCATCTGAAATAATCTTCTAGCTAAAAGCCAAAGAACCGGTCAGCTGCCCTTCAGCTCTTACTACTTGGAAATACTCCTTCGTGCTTAACAGTATTTAACTTACATGCATTTATTTCCCTCTGTGTTTGTTTTAAAATCATCACTCTGGGCCAGGTAAATGGCTTCAGTAGAGATGAACATACCATCCATCATATTGTGAGTGGACCTACGTAGCTGAATGCAATAATATTCAGTATAATTATGCTGTCTAATAGTCACTTGAAACGTGTCATACATTATCATATGCTAATTGTGCATAGTTAATGTTAACTATTTATGGACACAAGATCAATTAATGGGTTGCAAAGTAAAACTTACAAAAGAAAATAAGAGCCTCCCCCTACAAACATTAAGAACAGACTTTTTATTCTCTAAGGCATGTTAAAAAGATTATAAATGAATTTTGATATTAGAATGTATACAGTAAATAACATGTGTAAAAATGCAGTTGTTTTAGGTCCCTTGGGGAAAACAGCAGTAATTCTTCCTCATGTGAGAAGCATGGAAAGAACACCATTGAAAGAGGCTCAATCAATATATTATCCGCAGAACAACAAGGGAGCTATAGATGAGGGCTGTGGATGGGTATTGTAGATGAGGGATTCTGTTGTCAGAACCACTTGGAAAACCCGGCAGGATGTGCATCCAATTCATAAAATACATAGTCAACTTATTATTCAGGTTTAGCTCAAATTTTGGTGAGCTTGGCAAAATTTGTCACTGTGGAAATGTACTGTGAACTCAAAAAAATGTTCGTTTTGTTGAAGAGGCAGCTCTCCTCAGAACTGAATAGAAAACAGGGAGTTGAGTACCTCCTCCCCCAACTTTCATTAACCCTGAGACTAACAGGAAGGCTGTCTACATTACCATCACTGTATCTCTTCTCCCCTTGGAGGTACTGAAGCAAAGCCAGAATAAGTATCTTGCTTAATATGAGCGCACAGTGCCATGCAAGGACTGCTCAGAGAACCCTGACCTTCTAGCTCTCCGCTGGTCCAGTGTGTCTCCCAGCTCACTTTCCCCTGGCACCCAATTTCAGATCATCTGTGTGCTCTTTCACACTCTATCTATTGGTTCAACCATATATTGCTTGCTGTTGTTGTTAAGAATCTCATAGGACTCCCTGTTCCCCACTGAAGTTGCCATTAGTACTCTTGACCTGAGAAGTCTGGCTCTTGATCTTCCAGAATAGGATTGTTCTTTCTCTCCCCCTTTGAAATGAGGTATGACTGTGTGAATCGCTTTGGTCTAGCAACATGGGTGGAAATGACAAAGGGCAGACTCTTTAAGAGGCAGCATGTGATTTGCCACTCTGCTCTGGTGATCATTAGAAACACACATCAAGATGAAGCCTCCATCAGCCAGGATGTTCGAGTGATTACAAGGAGCAGAGCCCTCCTGCCAACCTTCAGTGGACATGTGATATGAGCAGGAAAGAAACTTGGTGTTAAATCACTGAAACTTGGGAGTTGCTGTTACTGCAGTATAATCCATCATATCCGGAATGATACATGTGCAAATTAAAATTGAAGCTTCTTCCACTTGACATCGAAGACACTCCACCATCTGGCCTCAACCTGTCTTTTACACACTCACGTAACTTGCTGAGAGCTATGATGCACCAGCCACTCTGATAGTTCCTCGGAATATAAAGGGCTCATACCCTCAATGGGGCACACACACACACGCGTTGGAATTACCACAATACAGCGTGATAATTTCTGTAGTTAACATTCAGGTCTAATGAGGACAAGAGAGAGATCAATTTATTCTTCTCTTGGATGATGTTGGGATTGGTGCCAAATATTCTGTGTAGGGAGTGGTCCGCGTATAAAAAGGCACGAAAGTGAAAGAAAGCAAAGCTTGTTCACAAAGCTGCGCGTAACTTGGTAGGGCCGGTTCATCTTCCCCCAGAATACAGCTACACAGGAACACATCGGTGCCTCTGTCCATGCTCTCTCCTTTGCCTGGATCCCTCCAAACCGTCATAGGCTTAACAAGCTTGGGGGTGGGGGGAAGGCAGGCGACAGATGCCAGGGGGCTCAGAAGTTTTTATCTCCTACTGATCTCACTTTCATAGGGGCTCTGATGCCTAGACATTTATCTCATCGCCAAATAAGTCAATACATTCAGTCACAGGGATAACTGATGGGATTCAAAGATGGTGTCAATTATACGTCACTAAACCAGACCGCTCCTGTAGAAGACTAGACATAAACATGTTTTTGCAATCTAACACACTTATCCCATGATTTCGTATTGCATGGCATTTTTCATGCAAAGGGCATTCAAAGTAAACCTTATACCTCAATTTTTGTAAACCTGCTTTGAATTTTTTTCTTTCTTTTATTATATACTAGCATCTTAAAAAAAAAAAAAAAAGTAGTAAAGGTCAGGGCTTTTCTGGCCAGTGAAAATCTTTGGAATAGCATCTCTCCCTTCTTTTGCATGTGAAAACTTTAACATCCTAGAAAAGGCACAAATGCATAAGCTCAACTGTCACCTCCTCTGTGAAGCCTCCCTTGACATGCATGACTCTTCCTCTTTGATCCCTTAGTATTTTGTTTTTAATTCTGCCCTTTATGACATTCAACCTGTCACTACAGATGAGTAGCGTTTACCTGTCTAACTGCCCCCCCCCACCAGATTGCTGTACGTGGCTGGCAGTATCTTAATGTCTGCGTTCCTGATGGCACCACATACAGCCTGGACAGAGTGGGCAAGCAGTGCCTGTCGAGCTGAACTGAGGATGTGGGTAAGACACCCGATAGTTACAAAGATCGGGGGAAACTGGCAAGAAAATTCTTTCCACGGACTAGCCCCCATTCTCTTTTGCAACCACAGGCAAATTTTATATAAAAATTGTGTGTGGATAGATGGGATCTTACCATAAGAACAAATGGTGAGGTCAAACCCTGAAGAAAAATATAATGGCACCCACTACAGTATGATTTTACGGGCTCAAAATCCTTTATCTAAAACCTCTGGACAAGATATGTTTCAAAATTTCAAATTATCTACAGCTTAGGAAGGGAATGTGGTGGATGAACTCATGTAACATCCCCAACAGGGTGTGGGGCAGCACTCTATAATCAGCACATTAATATTTCTGCAGAGAAACCTACAAATATTCACAAAAAGTAGAATTCAAGATACTAGTAGCCTTGAATTGGTTTGGGTCACGTTTTGCTGCCAGATAAGTTGCCCAAACTTTAAAGTTTTTGGAGTTTCAGAATTGTAGCTGACAGGTTGTTGCACTGTATTACTAATAGCTATTTATCTAATACACAAGAACTCCTGCTTCTCTGGGAGATCAATCCATTTTTATCAAATTTGAATTTCAAATCTTTATTGCCAAAATACTTCACAGTTTTTTTTTTAACAAGAAATAAGATTTAAGATGAGCTGTTGTTTGTCAGATACAGATAAAGACTTTTTTTAATTAGAAGTTTAAACACTTCTTTTAAAAAAACATCTCATTGGGCGCCTGGGTGGCTCAGTTGGTTAAGCGACTGCCTTCGGCTCAGGTCATGATCCTGGAGTCCCTGGATGGAGTCCCGCATCGGGCTCCCTGCTCGGCAGGGAGTCTGCTTCTCCCTCTGACCCTTCCCCCTCTCATATACTCGCTCTGTCTCATTCTCTCTCTCTCAAATAAATAAATAAAATCTTAATGAGATTTTTTTTATTTTTTTTTAACAAAATATTGATATACAGACTAGAGCTGAATAAGGACATCTTTTGTGGAACGTCACACGTCATCTTTCAGGCGAGTGTGAATTTCAAGCACTGAAAGAAAGATACTGGTTTAAAAGTTTAGGTCCTGTAAAAGCAAATCCTCGCAGTAATATAAAATGCGCTAGGCATATTCTCACAAAGACGGTAAAGGGCTTCCCGGGGTCATTGGAGGAGTGCTGGGTGACAGTGCATCTGGCTTCGATGTCACACACACACACACACACACACACACACGAATTTGCAAATGCTTTACCATAAACATAAATTTCGCAAGAAAATATCTGAGTGCTAACATCGAAGTGATTTCTTCAAACTTAATTTCAAAGACACACCATCCCAACTATATTCTCTTCAATTTATCTCAACCACGGCTACCAGTATTGGCTTCATGGTGTTCTTACAGGTCAAGAGCATGTGTAGAGTCAAGAAGAATGCCTGAGAAACTGCGAAAATTTAAATACATTTCATGTCCCTTTACGTTCCTCTTAAACCAGATTCTTTTAGATCCAAGGCTTGGGGAGCCAGGCTAATTGGTGAGACTTCTTTATAAAAGTCCTAATCTGTGAAATGTGGCTTTTCAGAGTTCTCAAGGGAACGAATATGGGTGGCCGGGGTTTGAAGCGAACATGGCAATAACAGGCTGTTCTCTTGAGGAAGGTCTGCAAATGGCCAAATCAGCTCTGGGGGAAGATGTATAAAGCCTTTGGAATGCAACACTTTCCGATGTGTGATTTCTGAAGGAGATATATACATCTACTTTACAACAGTAACCAAAAGGTAAGGTAATGGATAATTAATTTTCTACCCGCAAGTTCTAAGGACCTTGAAGATAAAGAATCCAGATCTCTGCAGAAGCTCAATAAATACTTGCTAAATGGATTTTACACTAGAAAACTCAGGGCAGTCTTCCTGGGATGAGAGTCAGTCTAATTTAAGTCCTAAAAGCAAGGACCCTGGGGTGGATTTGGATGGGCGGAGAGATTCTAGGAAGCAAGGCCCCGCGTGGAAGCGTGCTTTTTCAGCTGCTGAACTTGGGAAGTGTCGGGAGCTGGGTCTGGCTAATGACCCAGCAGGCATGGACACAGGTGGAGACTGGCGTGAACCAGGTAACATCCCCATTTGCTGTGGTCATGGGTGAAGGCCCAGGGAGCCCAGCGGCACCGCTGTGTGCGTGCGTCCTCCCACGGGGGACCAGAGCCACGGGCCAAGGGGGCGCCTGCCGGCTGCCCTTGCTGGGGACCATACCACGCTCTTGTCTGCAAAGAGCCACAGCAGCTGAACTTGTGGAGTAGTTCCTTGAGTTGAGAACTCGCAGGCAATCCAGCGTCTTTGTCTTTCCTAACTTCCGGTGTGAGGCTGGTTTCCAAGTTCTGGCAAGGGGAAAGGAAAGAAAATAGGGAGCAGTCAGGGAACCGGCCCGACTGTTGATACAGGCTCCAGCCCCAGGCCTCAGGTTTGCTTGGGGTGTGAGCCTTCCAGGTTTGCTCTTGAGTTTGTCCTTCCGGGGTGGAGGCAGGTTTGGTCAGGTAAGGAGATCAGGGGGCTCTCCCACCAGGTCTCCTTTCTCCAGGTGCCTTGCGCCATCCCCAGAACTCCCTGAACCCTGGGTGGTAACGGTCTGCTAGCGGTTACAGTTGTTGATCTTATAATTGAAATTTAAAAGGGGCTCGCAGCTGTCAGGAACGGATTTAACGGGGTGTCTCTGCTCCAATATTGCGTGCGGCTGCGACTTTGTAATTGTGCGGTGTGTTTACAGGCATCACAAAGAAGGGGAGTGGAAGGAAGCAAATAAACCCCTTGGAACTGTTTGTAGGGTTTGGGCCCCCAGGGCAGGAGGCTATGTTGGCCAAGGGTCTCAAACAATGTCGCTAAAGCAGCAGAATCTGTGGTTTGGGAGGTTGGGCTAAATGACATTATAGTTTGTGCCTACTTGATAAGTTAGGTTTTGAAGATGGCATTTTAATGTCCTTCCCCACTATTGTGCGTAAGGCTCACCTCTGTTATATCTTCACTGGAGACTCTAACCTTCATTTAAAAGCTGTCCTCTGCTTAATGCTTTGTTTTTCCTTTGATTTCTACATTTGCTATTAATGATGCCGTGTCCTTGGCCGCCTTTACTTGCGTTTTTCAGATAACTCCTCGCTCTGCCTTTTACTTCTAACCTTTCTCTGTCACTTTGTCTAGATTTATACTTACCCTGGAGAAGGGGAGCTGGGCCTCTCCCCACAGTCAGAACTGGAAGTTGGAGCCAACCCACTGATTTCATCTTGTTTCATGCTTTCTGGGTTTTATTCCTTCCTGCTGTTTTAATGGTCCTCTTTCTTTTGCTAATTTTACGCAGCGTTTTCCTTTTTTTCCCCTTCACACTGGCCTTGTAGGTGCCGTGGTTTTAACCTTGATAGCCAGAGGTTCACATTTTTAAAAATCAAAGTGTTGGTTTTGAACTCCTTCCTGTGGCCATTATTTCAGAGTTAAGTGAATTTATTTCGGCCTCAGTCGTCCTGTTTATTTACTCCTACTCCTTTGTGGCCCAAGTTGGACCATTCTTTGACTTTGAAACTGTTCACGTTTAGAGGGAATGATAAGGCACTTGGGGTCGCAAAGAAGGGTTCAAAGCCTTGGGTGGTAGTGGTCAGCTGTCTGTCCTCGGACTCATCAGTCAGCGCCTCTTCCATCCACAGTTTCCTCCTCGTGTATCTCCTGAGACTCCTGTACAGACTGAACAGAATGACATACTAAGTACCAAGGTACTATGAATACTGGAATATTAATTCAGAAAACCAACCCCTATGTAGCCTTTGTCTTTCCCAATGCAGTTTGTTCTTATTTGTTAAGCAGAGAGAACTTAGCTGTTACGAGGATACTTGGTTAACTGTTAAGCCATGAAGTTCATAGAAACACCCTGTGCCTTGAGGAAATGGGTCTTTCGGCTGGGTGCTTTCCTAGAACCACAGGAGGAGAGAAGAGGTCTCTGGCTGCCCTAGTTGACAAATTCAGGCCCCACTGAAATCTCTGCATACTCTGAAACAGCTGTCCCCTGCCCCCAAAATCTGGTTCCTGGGGCATCCCTCTGAATCCTTGCTTTGGCAAAGGTCTTTTGGCCTTGCGCTGCTCCCTCTGCAGACAGAAGCATGCGCTGTTCTCTAACCTGGAGAACGGAGCAGGGAGCCAAGTCTGCTTCTAAAGATCCACGTGATCTTCTGGCAGCAACTTCCTTCAGGGCTGGTTTCCTCTTGACTGAGGAGCCACAGTATTTCAAACCCTTTAATAGATGACGGTGATTGTTTCTTTTACCATCGACCCCATCAGAAAGCCTTGACTAAAGCCTGCATTCTCTGCTGAACCCCTACAACAGATCCAGATTCCATTCAACCTAAAAACTGTGTGTGGTGTGCTTCTGTGTCAGGACCTGGGGGTGGAGGGCACAGAATGAGGAGTTACGAAATGGACGTGTTCACCACTCGCGGTAACAGGAAGGGTTATGAGGGCACAGAGGCAACGTGAAGGCAAACATAAAGAGGTGTAGACGCTGACACCTACCGTCCAAGAGTGAGCCATCGAAAATCAACAGCGTGGAAGAGGACAGGAAACCAAGGACACACAGAGAATAATAGAACTATCAATGCAGCATGTATGAATATGCTCCAGCGCACCCCCTGCACAGCGACGATGAGAAGGAACACTTCGATGGTGGTTAATCTGTGCCAAGCCCTCCTCTAAAGGCTTCACATGTGTGAAGCCCTTGTACCTCACAGCAACCTGATAGATGACACACTTTTCCTGTGCTAAAGATGAGGCAACAGAGGCACTTGCCCACCTAGCGAGGCACACCTCGCAAGCGGCAGGTCCGGATTTATGAATACAAGAAGTCTGGCTCTAAAGCCCACATTTTATTTTTTTTGAAACCAAATTCTATCTGGCTTCGACCTCACCAGGGTGGATAGAGCATTCAGTTTCAGATGGCATAGAGGGCCCTTCCTCATCTTAGGGTCTCTCGGGAGTCTGGGGGTCTTACACGGTCCTGAAGACATGGAGAAAGGCCAGTTGTCAGTCTACCGTGATGCCATTTCGAAGAGATGTGCTTTGACAAGCCGGCTCTAGCATATCACTGCCTTAGAGTTCCCTCCCCAAAACCTCGGTCAGCTGTCCTCAATCCAAGGTGTCACTATGCCTTCCAAGTGACAAGGAGCACTATGTTCAGCGATTAGCAGACTGTGCTCCCTGTACACACATCCTCCTTCAGGTTCTTATTCTGCCTAAAGATGGAGGCATCCCTTCCGTCTGTCTTCCCTTCAAGCCCCCCCACCCCGCAATATCCGCGGCCGAGGCTTTAGAGACAAAAGCCTTGCCTCTTAACTCTTAGGATGGACAAGAGGGTAACACTGTTCTGCTTGATGTTCCTCCCAGGTAAATAAGTGGAGTTAACTTCTCATTCAGGTTAAATTGCTTCCCAAATATTCTTGAATGTGAAGAGAATGTCACCTTTGTTCTTGCAATGCCCCTGTGAAGCGAGTCTCCTCTAAATACAGAAACCATCTTTAGGCCAGATTTCAAGTTAAGGATTTCCTCCCCGTTCTCATCCTTGAAATGATGCAAGCCATTTATTGAGCTAGTGGAGAAAGGGGGGATGGGGGGAGGGAGACTGCCAGGAAGCCTTCAGCCATGGAGGTGAGTGCCTGACCCTGTGATGTTGCCTTGTCTATATAATTTGCTGCATGTTCCATCATTCAGAATATGCCAACCTTTTTCCGCTTGCTCAAAAAAAGGTGATGCTAATTAGATCAGGCAAATAGCTGCTGTTGTTGATTCACTTGAAAATGATTATTATGAGGCAATGTGTTATTACCCAGCAAGTCACAGCTTTGCCTATTAATGTTCTGAGGTGGCTTGCAGACTTCAAAGTCAGAGGTGGAATTTGAGGCGAGCAGTGCCTGCTGGGTCAGGACCAGAGCCTTCATCTGAGGACAAGGAACAATGGATTGACATTTAGGAATTCAATCCCTTCTGGTCAGCATGGACTGCACTATCAATTCAGTGCCAATAAATATCTGGGACCCTTACCTTGTGCAAAACAATACAGTGGATTACACAAAAACAAAAAGGACATTAAAGTTCACGGTTAAGGTTCTTACATTCCAGTGAAAGAGCTAAATGCTGAGCCAAGTAATAATGCAGAATGTTCCATGAGCTATAATTAAGTGAAATAATTAAGTAAAATGCATCTGACAAAGTGGTGACTTTTCCACAAGCCAGTTATTTATTTAGTGTATTAGAAGTATAAATAACATACTATGGGAACACTAAGGATGTAAAGATTCATTCTGCAGAGGGTAGATGTAGAAATTGAGCTAGGGAAAAGCTTCATGAAGCAAGAAGCATTCGAGCTGCTTTTAGAAATAGGAGTCGAGTTTGGAACATCAGTAAATCATAAACAGAAGTCCAACCAACAGCAGTGAAGTTGTGTTAGGTGGTCCAATTTGGAAGCAGGAGGCAAAAAAAAAAAAAAAAGAAAAGAAAAGAAAAGTAATCCATGTCCTTGGAAATATAATCAGATAATGGAGAGTTTTAAATCCAAATGTAAAGAGTTTGGATCTTTCTACAGAAACAAAGGTGCAGAAAAAAAGTATTTCTCAGAAAAGACTTTGCAAAAAAAAAAAAAAAAACCCAATGTATATAAAAGAACCACGGATAGGTAACTTTTCTATATACCATTATTATGAGGTTAACCTAAAAAGTCCATGAAAATTATTTTTATTCATTTTTAAGGGTTGTGTTTCCAGAGGCACAGATTCTAGATAAAAATTGGGGCCGTTATAATCCAATAACATTGCAACAGATTTCATTGCCACCAAATAAAGAACATGTTTTCCCTTTTTGTCTTCTGTTTAAATTCCCCTTCCTCCTTGTGAAACAGTTAATATGCTGAAGCGGGGTGCTTAGCCCACCTCCAAACCCTTAAAATGTAGTTAATTACAAGATAGGCCAATTTAAACTTTACGACATTCTTGATACCAGAATGTATGGTGGGTTGTTTTTCTTAATCAGCAGAAGGGAGGTGGTGTGGTGCAGCAGGTGACGGAAGAGCATGGGCTGTGCCGTCTGGACACAGCTCTGCCCCCTACTGGCCAGAGGACAGATCACGCCACCTCTTTCGGAAGCTCCAGGAGGAGATTGCATTGGATAGCCCTCCCATTTAACTTCTCCCTGAAATATTTTATGAACTAAAGAAGAAAACGTGTGAAACATGGGCAGTTAAAAACATGTACTTGAGAATGCAGAAATGATCGGTTATGTAAACAGTCTTACAAAGTTCACTTCTTGTAATAACCCGTATTGGAGCAATGGGTCCACTTAGGCAGAGCAGAAGGAAGACAAGGAGGCCAGCAGAGACCCAGATTACCTGGAGCAGGCAATGATTTTATTTTCAAACTAACAGAATTCCATATTCTTCTCCCCAATGCTCAACGTACAAATGGCATTTCAGGAAGTCAAAAATGGAATTCATCCTGTATACACTATTTCCCTTCTTTACATGTCCCAATTGTGTTCTATCAAATAATGTAATTTTATCCTCGTAGCTAGATTATTTACTTCAGAGAGGCACAGCCTGCAGCCTAAAATACTAGAAAAATATAGAGAAGATATTTTGACAGTGAACAAAAGGCTGCAAATAATTTTTTCATATCTTTTAAAATTGATTGCTATTTTTATAAACCTGAAGTTTATAAGATCCTATCTCAAGAATCTTATCTAGATGGCAGGTGCCTGCATGCTGCGATTTTATTTCATTTACCTTTCTGTGTCTTTGAGAAATGTCATAATTCAATAAAAAACTTAAATATTTTATTGCCCAGAAATTAATTAGTCTCCTGAACTTTTCAGGAGACAAAGTCAACTTCTCTCATAATGGAAGTTCATATCACAACAAGCCCTTCAGTAGTGGGAGGAGAAGGTGGCCCGCTCAAAATAGAAGCATCTATGTCGGCCAGTACCTCATGAAGTGAATACAGTGAGGAGACATTGTGAAAAATTATCAATGTGATCTTTTCTGTAGCCTCCCTGAGCTCACCATCTTCTCTGCAGTCAGGTGGTGATACCCTTTGACCCAAGGGGAGAACAGGATTGAGACAGAAGGAATGTAAGGAAAAGGAGAAAAAAAAAAAGTTCGTCATTCAATATAGGAACGCGTAGCAAAACAACAACCATGCAAGCCAGGTTAGTTCCTTGAGTGGGTGCTTTCTACATTCCTCTAGTTCTCCTTTTCATATAACCAGAACCAAGACTGGAGAATGAAGGTCACTGAGCCCTCCTTTAGTGCCAAGAAAATATTCTCTCTACTATGGCAGCCAGGCATGAAGCATGTGTGCTATACTGTGGGAGGAAGGATATGACCTAGAGGAAATAAAAGAGAATCTCACTTCTTGCCTGGGGAATTTGGTGAAGAGGATGAGAGATATGTGGGGAGGGTGGTCACACCAGGGGCGGAAGAAGCTTCTGCCCAACGCACCCTGCAGAGTGGCCACCTCAGGAGAGAAATGGCAGCCTAGCATAGTTTAGCCAGAAAGGGCCAGGGTTCAGCTCCCCCAGGGAATCCCTGACTCCTTTGGGCACAGAAGGTAGCTAGATATTAGCCTGTGCCTTATGAAAAACACAGAAGGCTCCTGAAGCAGCTGCTGAACTGGCCAAAAGGACCCCCCCATCAGGAGCCAAAGTCATTGTGGCTGAGGATACTGGACCTGGGAGGAGGGTAGCTGGATAAAATACAGGATGCCCAGTTACATTTGAATATCAGATAAATGACAAATAATATTACATGTAATATTTGGGACAGACTTCATGCTGAAAAAAAATTAGACATTGTTTATCTGAAATTCCTGTTTAAGTAGATGCCCTGTATTTTTTTAAATTTTATTTTATTATGTTAATCACCATACATTACATCATTAGTTCTTGATGTAGTGTTCCATGATGCAGTTTGCATATAACACCCAGTGCTCCATTCAATACGTACCCTCTTTAATACCCATCACCAGGATAACCCATCCCCTCACCCCCGTTCCCTCTAGAACCCTCAGTTTGTTTCTCAGAGTCCATAGTCTCTCATGGTTCGTCTCCCCCTCCGATTTCCCCCCCTTCATTTTTCCCTTCCTACTATCTTTTTTTGTTTATTAACATATAATGTATTATTTGTTTCAGGGGTACAGGTCTGTGATTCATCAGGCTTACACAATTCACAGCGCTCACCATAGTACATACCCTCCCCAATGTCTATCACCCAGCCACCCCCCCCTCCCACCCCCCCCAACTCCAGCAACCCTCAGTTTGTTTCCTGAGATTAAGAATTCCTCATATCAGTGAGATCATATGATACATGTCTTTTTCTGATTGATTTATTTTGCTTAGCATAACACCCTCCAGTTCCATCCACGTCGTTGCAAATGGCAAGCTTTCGTTTTTCTGATGGCTGCATAATATTCCATTGTGTATATATAGATATAGATATAGACAGATATACACCACATCTTCTTTATCCCTTCATCTGTTGATGGACATCTTGGTTCTTTCCACAGTTTGATGCCCTGTATTTTTATTGACTAAGTCCAGCCCCCCAACCTGGGCCTGCCCAAGAGCTGGTGCCAAGCTGCAGAGTCCTGAAGCAAGCTAGACCCAGGAGGGGCAGTCAGTAGGCAGGGGTACCCCCGTACCCGAACCAGGAGCGTGACCACACCATAGGCTACACCTGTACCTGCCAGCAAGATGCACAGGGCTAGGTGGGAGTGGGTCCTGCTGTGGCTGAGCGAGCCACCGTGGAAAACTGAGTGCCCGTGTTCCTCTTTGCCCTGTGGTCACATACACTCATCTAGAAGCCACATGAGGGAGAGAAGCAGATAGAACAATTTACTTGCAAATTATTGTATCAGACCAAGCTTTAAACTGGAGTGAGCTGAAAAATATTTTTTCCCTGATACTCTGAGCTGGGGTTCATGGAGAAAAGAAATCAGTCTTCAATTTGAAGAGCCAAATTTTAAAAGTGCATTTTCCCTGCATGTCTGAGTGGCGACGTGAGCAAACTGTGATTCCCTACCTCATCCCTATCTGCAATGACTGTTCAACAAGAGAGAGAGAATGGTAGATTATCAAGAGAAATCCTGGCTGTGCTCCTACTAAGGAAGGGACACCCTCGTGTCTCACACCTCCTAGCTCCTCAGGCCCCTACTGTTACTTAGACCCACAGAAGAAACCCTGCAGAGGTCAGTGGTTCTGGTTCAGCCCCAGCCACCCCAATCTAAACCTCTGCAAACAGGTGTGGGGTGGCCTCAGAGCCCTCCACATTGCCATGGGATCCAACCACAGACCACAAGGTCCCTCGCAGCTTCCCAGTCCTGTGGATACTCAGAGAGTCCCCCACCATGCCAAAGCCTCCCTTTTGCCAGCATACAGCATGAGCAGCTTGCCACCCCCACCCCTTGGAGAGGGTCCAAGTCTTCTTTCCTTCCTCCAAATAATGAGAACATAATTAGCATAAGCTGGAACAGATTAACCTAGAGCTGGAGAAAAGGCTAAATATACATTCTTTAGAAACAGCCACAGACATTTGGGATATTTTTAACTTCTCTGAAAGTTTTAGGTCCTCCCCTAGGTGATAATGGAAGCTCAATGTTTAAAGTGCCCGAAGGCCTTTCTGTCCAGCTTCTACCCGACACATGAATCCTCCGCACAGCTCTCAACTGGTCACTCAACCTCTGCTTCAGCCCTCCGGTAATGGGGGGGGTGTCTTATTACTCCCAAGGGGCAGTTGCCATCCCATCCCTGTAATGGCCATATGGAGGATACAAAGCAGGACACGAGTTCCAGTAAGCTTAAGAAGCCCTGATTATTATAATTCCTACTTTCCCAACATTCTGTTTGACCCAGTTTATTTTTCAAGGCCCAAGTATGGGTCAATCTTCACAAAGAAAACTTACTGAAGACCAGATACATGAAAACCGACACAGAGAATCAATGGGTTAGAAGCCTTTAGTGACAGATGGACGCCATTTACTGCAGTATATGGAACCCGGTCTCAGCTGAGGCTACTCTGTACTTAAAATGTTAATGAAAGTCCCTCTAGCTTTCCATCCCACATCCTGTGGAAGTTCTAGATGCTTCCCAGGGGCTTATGTCCCATGGCCACTTTTGGCTCCTCTTGATTTTACTCACTTCTTGTCTTGTGGGCTCTTCTCTTCCGTCTGCTTATTCTCCCCTCCTCCAGACTCTGAGGACTCCAGCCCGTTGCCTTAATGATGGAACTCAAGCAACTTCTCAAACTTTGGAGAGATGAGCTAGGCAAAACACTTAAAGCTGAGCATTTGGTATTCTTAAAAATCCTCTGGTCACCCTTCCACAGAAGACTTTTCAATGACCCTCTTTCTGAGTCGGCTCCAGCCTTCCTCCTGGGGCTGGCTCTCTCCCCCTTCCTATCTGCTCTCCTCTTTGCCCTTTTCCACCCCCAGATTCCTCCTCATCTCTGACATAGAACAGTTTACCTGTTTTCTGTCATCTTCCAATCCCTGCCCATAAACCTTATCAAGTTTGTTCCCTAAACAAAGAATGCCAAGTGTAAGTTATATATATATATACATATATATATATATATTTTTTTTTTTTTTTAACCACTATCCCCTTCATGGAGAGTGTTGGGCCTGATCTCAATCTTCCATCTGTCACCAATGATACTATGTATAGAGGTCCTGAGTCCTCTATACATAGTATATGTATATATGAATATGAATATTCAAACATAATTCACTCAGTTTGAATTATGGTAGCAGAGAAACGGGGCCAGAGCCTGCCTGAGTCAGGCTGTGAGAAGAACTTCTTGGCTGACTTCCCCAGGCTGACTTCCCCAGGATGCCCTCCTTGTGGCTGGGCTCTGTGCTCTCTCCACTGTAGCAGGCTCATCCCCTGCATATGCAGCGTGGACCTAGGAAGGGGAGGGTGGCCGCCTTCACTGCAGAGACACTTGCCGGTGTCAGGGAGTGGGCAGGAGATAAGTGTCTCCTATGCAAATTCTACACATGTGCCCGGCAGATGAGTCACTTGTGATCCGTGCCCTTTGAAGTGGACGGGGCAGGGGGGTGGGGGGCCCTGACAGCCCTACTCAGGACTTGTTATCAAACGTGGGCCGGACTAGGCTGGCAAAGCAATTGGGAAGCACAGAGAATCAAAACACAAATGGCCTCTAGGTAAGGCACCGCTGAAATGTGCACCCTCTTAGCTGTGGCTTGTTCTCAGGTGTTTGTGTTCTTGCAGGGAAACAATAGGCTCATTAGCGCACAAGTGAAGAAGTTACTTAATAGGTTTGTGAGTCACCCCATTCTTACAAGACAACAGCCATGCAGGGCTGCAGATGAGTGAGAATCACTGATGAAGCTTTAAATTGATACACTCACTGAAGCGTGAGCTATCAATACTGACCTTGTGTGTGGCTTCCCAAGCGGGCGACGGGAGTTCTCTGGAACCTTTGAGTAGTGAGCCATGCATTGAAGCTCATTTCAAAGAACAGCATTTAACTTAACCAAATAGCTTCATTTAATTGTTTCTGGGATTCTAAGGATTAAGCTCTTATTATAATAGTGGCTTTTAACTTTTACTTTCATCATCTGGTTTTTGAAAAATCCAGTTCTGGCAAAACAGCCTAAGCCCGAGTCTTCTAAATGTATCTCTCTAGAATGAAAACATCGTTGGAAGGTTTGAGGAGATTGCAGCTGGAGCGAACCCAAAGCACCAAAGCTCTCTAGTGATAATAGCCAACATTAATCTACTACATAGCAGCTTACCAGGCCCCAGGATATGCACCTTAACATGCGTCATGCCATTAATCCTCCCCATGACCTTGGGAGGTACAGCCAAGGAAATTAAGGTTTAAAGAGGTAAAATGAGCTACCCAAGATCTCAGAGCTAATTAAGAATTTAGAGTCAAATTAGAGTCTAAGCTTTTGGCCACTACCCTATATTGGCTCCAATATGAGCCCACAAATATGTAAGTCCAAGACTTTTTCTTAATTCAGAATATATATCACAAGAAATAAAAGTTGACCATAAATATCCTCTCTTGCTGCCTATCATGTAAATTTCATCTGCACAGGTGCACACCTTTATCTAAAATCCCAAATATAAAATCCAGCCTCTTCAACACCCCTCTTAGCCTCCTCTGGCACTTTCTCCCCTCCAACCCAGTTTCCACACTGCGGCTGGAGCTCTTACTCTAAAACGAGAAGTTGGTCACATCCCCCCACTTCTTAACACCCACCATAGCTTCCTACTGTCTACTCTCACTCGAGCCCAGATTCCTCAGCACAGCCCCCCACCTGTCGTGGTGCAGCCCCAGCCTCCTTTATATATTCACGTTTTGCCTCGCATTCTTTTTTTTTTTTTTAAAGATTTTATTTATTTGACAGAGAGACACAGCGAGAGAGGGAACACAAGCAGGGGGAGTGGGAGAGGGAGAAGCAGGCTTCCCGTGGAGTGGGGAGCCCAATGTGGGGCTCGATCCCAGGACCCTGGGACCATGACCTGAGCAGAAGGCAAACGCTTAACGACTGAGCCACCCAGGCGCCCCTTGCCTCGCATTCTTATGTGTCTATTCAGTGATCACGTTCCTCTTTATTTCCCAAACTCAGGTTCAGTAAACTTAAGTAGCTTACCTACCAGCATTAGCTGGAAGCCCTACTCACAAGTGAGCAAAATTTGGTAAATTTTCTGGGAGAGGCAGATATCATAGTTTAGGGAATGGAAGAGGCCTTGGTGATTATCTATTGTGCATTTTCCTTGTTTTTCAGTGATACATGAAAGTCCAAAGTCAGTGAGTGCCCTAAGATCATATAGTCACTTAGGGTATCTGGGCCTACTCATACAAAGCTTCTCCAAGACCAAAAATTTCTGTTATTTCTAAATTTAGTGAGTAGAAGTTTCCATGTGTCTCTTATTTTAAGCCTCAAAATTTCTTTTTCTTTTCTTTTTTTAGAGAGAGCACATGAGTGGGGGGGCAGGCAGAGGGAGAGGGAGAGAGAGAATCTTAAGCAGGCTCCGTGCCCAGCATGGAGCCCAACACGGGACTTGATCCCATGACCCTGAGATCATGACCTGAGCCGAAATCAAAAGTCAGATGCTTAACCGACTGAGCGACTCCTGAGCCCCAAGGCTCAAAATTTCTAATTGCATCACAAGCTTGTACCTTGAAGGGATAAAGTAATTGCCACACTTAGAAGGCTTTCACACAATAAACAAACAAAAACAAAGAAAAACTTAGAGACTTCTCAACCCTGCAGTTTTCTGGCCTATTACTCATTCTCTAATTTACCAAATATTTACTGATACTACTGCTTATCATATATTCCACATACTGGGCACTGTGGTGACAAAGATGAGAAATTTTTCCTTCCAGGGGCTCACCATCTAATATGAGCAAAAATGTATACAAAATTTCTTATTCAACATAAGCCTTAAAGGAGGGATGTACAATGTTCTATGGAAGCAGGAAGAAGCAAACAACTCAAGGAAAGTTTAGCAGGAAAGATGCAGACATTTGCGCTGGCAAATGAGTGGGTGCTGGTCCAGAGAGACAGTGAGCACAGGGAGCTTGGGCAGACACATGCATGGCCCATTGCTCTGAGGAGGGCATCCTTCTCTTGTCTTCCAAAGAGCCATGAGATTTCAAAAATAACAACGGTGAATACTAGCACAGGACTGGCAACGTGCAGAGCACACTTCAAGTTGCTTCCCGTGTAAAAAGTCATGTAATCCTTAATCCCATTGTATAGATAATGAAGCAGTGACTCGGGAAAAATTAAATAACTTGACTAAGGTCATCTAACTGGCAAGTCATGGAATTGGCATTGGACCCAGGCAGCGTGGTTCCTGAGGCTGTGGGTTCAACCACTATGCTTCTCTGCCTCTAACACTTTGCCGAGCATCATGTTAAAACCTTATGCAGGTTGTGGGAGGCGATTACAGTCTCATCTCGGCCAGTGTGAGGCTTGGTGTTTATACTTTGAGTTAGATCACTGAACCGCCTCATCCCTCTCTGCCATAGCCAGGCAGAATCCACCTTGCGTTTAGACCAGGGGGCGGCAACCATTTTCATAAAGGGCCAGATCGTGGACAGTTTAGGTTCTGTGGGCCACGTGGTGTTTGTTACGATCAGTCATCTCTGTAGCTATAGCCCAAAAGCACCAGTGGACAATACGTATGACTCTGTTACAATAAAACGTCATTTCAGAGACGGATGCAAATTTCATTTAATGAATTTCATTTAATTTAATGAATTAATAAGGTCATGTGTCGTAAAATACTCTTCTTTTGGATTGTTTTCAACCGTTTAAAAATACAAAACCCAGCCTGAGCTCAAAGGCCATACAGAAACAAGTAGCAGTCTGATTGGGCCCGTGGCCAGAGTTTGCCAACTCTTGGCTTAGAGTCTGGAGCGTAACTTCTCTTTTCTAAGGGATCTCTACAGAAATCAGCCCAGTGCTGGACACCCACTGGGTACTCACTAACCGCTAGCTCACATTCCGGGGTACCTCCTAGGTATGTGGTAGAGGGAAAAGTGTGATCTAGAGAGAGCACGAGACTAGGGATTAGGAGAGCAACCTAGAGTCCCAAATCATTACTAACAGTCACCTGAAGACAGTCATTAATCTCCAACTGGGCCATGGTTTCCTGACCATTTGTCACTGCCAATGACGGGCCATGGTATCCTTATTATAGCTACATTGTATTGTGCTCACAAGCGTGGCACTTTGCATAGGATAACTTGCTTAATCCTTACAACAGCCCTATGAGCGATGGACTAATAATATCCCCATTTTACAGATGAGGAACAGAGAGATTATGTAACATGCCCAAGGTCACTAGGCTGAGTAAGCAGCAGGGGCAAAACCTGAACCCATCCTGGCTTCAGAATCTGACTCTTAACCCTTAGGCTATAAAACCTTCTCTGAAGCAAATGAGGAAGGGCCCTTTTTGAACAACAAAATGCAGACACACACAGCTGTCTTCATAGCATTGGAATGGGGCATGAGGCATGTTAGCAATGAGTTTGAGAAACAGAAGCTCAAAGATGAAATATTTATGATCCCATTAGTCCTACCTCGCATTTATTGAGCACTTACTATAGATCAGGTCAGGTATTCTGCTCTGGGTCTCATCTCCTGTAATCCCGCTAACACGATTTTATGAAGTAAGTACTATTATCAACCCCTTTTACAGAGGAGAAGATTGAGGCTCAGAGAGGTGAAGTAGCCTGTGCAGAGTCCCCGGATGGTAAATAGCAGATGGTTGGGCACAAGCCACTGATCTCAGAGCCCAAATGCGGGCTTTAGTGCAATGTCGTTTTTCAGTCATGTGTGTATGTGTACTATTAATAGTGCAGTCAGCTATGCTATGGGTTAGATATGGCTTTAGCAGCTGGCCTGAGAGCCGACCCACCAGTTAGAAGTCAGTTTCCGGTGGGAAAACGCATGGTGAGTTTGAAACCACTGATTTACAAGCAGATTTTGGAAAACAGCCAGCTGGTGAATCGGGGTCTGCTCGGGTGTCTTGGCACAGTTGGAATGAGGTTTATGCTTTCAAGTTTGGTTTGTTTGCTTACATGCATCTCTGTCTTTCCTGCCCTTGAGTGTTAGGCACTTTTGCCTTAGGGTGCGAACTGATCTCATTCCTCTTAGCTCCCTGAAGCACCTACCATCCTGTTTGCCCACAGCAGACAGCCAGGGATCTGCTGGTTAACTCCTGATCACCAGAGCACCAGGTTGAACAATGACAGCTCTTATCAGCCTCCCCAAATTGTGCCCCCAAACCTACTGAAGGAAGCAAAATAATCTGTGATCATTTCTACAGGCACACGCTGCACTATTACTGAGTTAGACTGAATTGAAAGGCTATAGATCAAGGTCAACGTGAGTGCTGAAGAGAAGCAGAAAGAGACCGAGGAGTGGCTCTTGTAATCTCGGAAGCGTGGCTCCTTGACAAGGACCTCGTGTGAACCGTGCAGATGCTGGGTAGCTTCCCCGGTAGTAACAACAGTCCTTATTAAGCTTGTCTTGTTCATTCGCTTTTAAGGCATGTGCTGTGTTTATTAGCAATGCTTATGAAGGAGTCTCCTTAATGTTGGATTAGCAACACCTTTCCCTGGAGTATTTTCTGTGTCTGAAGCTGTGGAGGGAGGTGAGAAGGAGTTCAAGGCAGAGCTCTGGGAACGGCTTGCCGTGTGACCTTGCACGAGTCACTCATCACCACCCTTCCCTTCCAACCTCCGTAAAAATAACATGCTAATGCCTGCCCTCTTTCTAACTCTCAAAGATAAATCAATGTCTGGAAAGTGCTTTGAGCTTTTCGATATAAAGGCAGGCACTCCTTACCATCATTAATTAACATGTATTAATAGAAAGAATAGTACAGAAAACCCAAAGGTAGCCAAAATCGTGATGAACAAACCTGTCATCTTGTATTAGCAACTGTCACAGAGCTGGCCATGGAAATGAACGGCTTCTCTCCCTAATACTGCAGACTTTTTCTTCCTACAAACTGATTCATGTGAAATTCAATTTAGAAAAAAAAAATCTTGTATGCCAAGTTTCATTCGCTTGGAAATTTCTTAGCAAGTAATGTAGTTTTCTGAAAAGGGGTGTGGGTGGGAGATCTCACCTCTTTCTTCCTAATTTAATGACATGACCCCGTAATAATAGGGCAGGGAACATCCATTGGCCACCATTACAACCAGGGTTTAAAATATGAGGGCAGATGAGTGGGTTTTGTTTTGTTTTGTTTTGTTTTGTTTTGTTTTGTTTTTTAATGCACTGCCTCTTTTCTCCTTCATCGGGCTATTTTGGCTGAAATAATCTGACAGTAAAACAACCTTTGGTCTTGTTCGAGAGGTTTTGCTTGCTCTCTCCATGCACCTGTGTCTGTCCACGCAGTAAACCTGCCTGTAGGACTCTCGTCACAAATGAACTGTCAGATCATTACCACAGCTGATACGGTATAATCTGTCTTGAAATTAGAATCAGTCTGGCCAGGCTAGGCACTCACTTGCCACCGAAGCTAATTCACTTCTTGAATATGCATTCATGGAGATGTGCCTCGATTTGGAATCCGTGGGGAGTACACGTTAAGAGCAGATTTTCTGAATTAGCATGGCAAGAGGGAAGGGTCCTTCATTTAGATGGCTGCAGACGCCGCTCCCTCTTGTTCATTACAATTGCATTTCATCAGCTTTATGATGTCCACACGTCAATTGAGTGTGAGGATTTTTCACACAAAAGAGCCTCAGGGAAAACGACTCCACTAGCTAATCAGCTGATTATCATACCTCAAATGGGCTGCAGGACTGGCTGTTCCCAACCTGTATGGGCAAGAGCAGAATTGAAGATTAAGACTGAAAGAAAGAGGGCTCTTCAGCCACTTTAAGAAAATTAAAGAGGAATTTGTCAGCGAGAGGAAGAAAGAACTGCAGGAGCTGAAGTGAAAGCCTTTAAAATAGATGGGCGTTTGAAATAAAATGACTAATGCTTTTCCTTAAAAGGAGGTTGGTGGGAGAGGGTGAAAGGTTAATTAACTATATTATCTGCCCTTTTATGCCCAGCTGTGTAAAGCTCTGTCCGCCCCTACCCTGGATTTTAAAACCTACATTCAAGAACCCAGCCCAATCTCAAGAAGAGTGTCTTGGAGTAATTGAATTAGTTTCCGTCAAGTTGACTATTCACAACTGCCCCTGGGTACCTCCCCACAGATTTCCTTGGACTGTTTGGGAATTAATTGAGCAATAACAAGAAAATGATCATAAGAGAAGAAAAGCACAGGCACACAACTCCATAAAGATTGCTAGCTTGGGGAACTATTTATGACAGTCATTAATTGGGATTTTTATCATCAGAGGTCTATTTTTATGTTCTTTGAGGAGAAGAAATTAATAGGTGGACTTTTTCCCATTTTTGTCTGAAATTTGCCAAAGTTTTCTCCCAGCTCCCTGGGGTCTTCCTCCAGTCTATCTAAAATGCAGTTAGAGCAGAGGTTGTCTTTTGCTTCGCGGCGCGTCTGCCTTATGCTTTCATCAGAGGAGTCTAACTCACACAGATGCACTATTTAACAATGCCATCCCCTGCTTTCATCAGAAGGGGGAAGGTTGCAGAGCCGAGCCCTGCAGAATAAGGGGGGCAGGTCCCCTGTGATTGGCGAAAGCTGAACATCGGTGCCAGTTTCCATCTGTCATGATAGCCTATCTCCGAACCTTCAATCTGTCAAAAGCTCGCTGCCTGGCTGAAGGCTCCAGGAGATTTGGTGCACTAAACACATTTGACAACAGCATTATCACTGCAAGGAGCCAGCAAAATGCCATCAATGTGTTAATTGTAACTGGCTATGTAAAGTGTCACTTCCCATATCATTTAACACCGGCTTCGCCTCTTTTGCGGTTCCTAATTTTCTACACTTTATAAACATATGGATTGCTTGTGTAACAACAATGTGATCTTCTTAGCAGAGGTTTAATTTTGCCTGGATACACTGCACCCAAGCTTCTCCCTGGGAAACAGTGACATGGAGGGGGCTTAGGAGGAGAAGTGAGGAAGAGAAAAAATAGAGGGGGGCTTGGGGAAGCAGCACTGGCAGGGTGGGGGGGTTGCGGGGAAGGGAGATGGGAAAGGCCAGCAGGAATCAAAGCGCTTCTCACGCAGACTGCTGTGGTATTTTTTAGACGAGTGGAATGGTGGTGCTTTTTTTAGGGTGTGTTCTTGCTAATGGGGAAATAATTCTGTTTCTCCTATAGAGGATGAAAAATGTATATCCAGAATTTTCGTAGGCAGTGAGATTTTTTTTCCATCATAATATGAACAGTTTTATAATGATAAACATGAGAGCAGCAAATAAATACATGAAAAATCCCCCTTGAAGATCTGAATGGGTTTTTAGCACCCAAGTACCTAATATTCAATTTCTGGTACAACCAGGGCCAGGTGTTAAATTTCTCTAGTTACTGTCACTAATGCAAATTAGATTCTTTTTCTGCTCATAAAAAATCAAATCCACATTAGAAATTAGCTATAAAATGTAATGACTTAAATGCTATAGTGTTTTACAAATCTTCCTGCATTTCTATGGTAGATAATGCTGTAAAACTGAGAGACGATAATAAAATATGGTAGGAAGTTGAGTTATTTAAAGGTCTTTTGTGACTGCTTACTTAGAAATGTGATGTATTCTTTTGCTCTTCTCTTTCCCTGTCCCCCTTCATTGTGGGAAATGAGCACATTTATGATTCCAGTTTTTTTACAAGCTCAGAAGTAATCAAAATTCATTTTTAAATGATGTTACAAGAGCTGGAGAGATCATTTGCATTATTGAAAAAAATACCCCCCAGAGAAGTTTACAATACCTTTGCAACTTTTAATCATTGCTATTGTAACCATCCTGAGGAGAGTTTGGAGTGGTTAAATAAAGAGCTTAATTAGCATTTTTTTAAACTCTTCATTAACAGTATCACCAGATTTACCTGGGGGACTGCCTCGCAGTCTGCGCCCACAGCCCTACCCCATTCCCCTGTACAAAAATATCCAAATGCAAAAGAGAAACTTTCCTTTAAAATGGAGCATTTAAAATAAATCCTGCAATACACAACAGCAGAACTGAACTGGGAAGCGCATAGAAAGCTATGCGTTTATCACAATTTAACCCCTCACAGCGTCTGCTCGAGAAGATATAGAAGGCATACTTCACTCCCCCTCTGCCAAGGACCCAGTTTGGGTCCTGAAATTAAAATCATAATGAAACTTTGGGCCCCAGGTGAATCGGGGGTGCTTACAAAGCAAATGAAGTTATGATGAAGATGAACATTTCTGAACTCAGTTCAAGAAACTTCGATCACAGAAGAGGTTTATCTGAAGAATGAATTCAACAATCAAGGAAAGCAAAAGAGAATGGCAATTTTCAAGCTTGTACTATGTGCCCAGAATGGTGGTGCTGTGTGAATATTTTCACTTGTTTTTTTTTGGTGGAAAATCAGACAGGGTGAGTAACTTACCCAAGGCCACACAGGTGGTCCAACTCCTCACCCATGTTCTTTCTGTCACTGCCCTGGAAAGACCTGCAGAGACCACCAATCAAGAGAAGTTGCCCTTCCCAGCCTCTCCTCAGGGCCAGTCATGCCCCTTCTCCTCTCCCATAGCCCCTGGGGCCATGGCACTGGCCCAGTTAAGCTTACTAGGTATCGATTCTTCACCCTGGCTGGGAGAGCTGCAGAGCAGGATTATTTCACATTCCTTTTCGACTTCCCAAGCACAGTAAGTACCGTGTCTGAACTGTTAGTGATGCAGACCCTCCAATGGGTGCCTGGCATTAGATGGGAAGATATAGGAAAACACATAACATCTTGCCTAAGGAAACTCATGAATTTTTTAAAAGACTCATATCCTCTTGCCTTATGTCCTTAACTCTCCTGCACTCATTCCAAGTGGCTTCCTTGCTTTTTCTGTAACATTTCAGAGGTCCTGCCTCTACACCATTTCCTGGAGAGTGAAGAGTCTTGGTGCCTATAATCAGATGCCTCTGCCAATGACTAACAGAAAGCGCTCCTCTTCCAGCTGCTTTTTGTTCTAAGGTTCTTGTCTCTTTGATCCTTGCATGGATCCACCCAGACTTTCGGCATCTGGCAGCTCTGCCCCTTTTCTCCTTGTCCAGTGGTGTTTCCCTACAACCTCCTGCTTCCTTCCCTTAGTTTTTCTGCTTTTTCTTTCTTTCTCTGTCATCCACATTGGCTCTCGGAGAGATTTATTTACAGTAAGATATCACAGCTGATAGAGTCTACCATATTTTGCCTCCCTAGGTGTTTGAAATTAAAAATCAAGCCCATGCCAAAAGGAGTTTGGGGCTGTTGTTTGTTGGGGGTGGTGAGACCCTTCCCAGCCTGGACCAGGGGTGCTTGGCCCTGCCTCTTCTTATGTTTGGCCCTGCAAGCATCAACATATTTTAAATTCCTAAACTATCTATTCTGGGTTGAATAGTTCTCCCTCCCTGAAGTTCACATCCACCTGGAAACTGTGATTGTGACTTTATTTGGAAATAGGGTCTCTGCAGTTGTGAGCAAGTTAAGATGAGGTCACACTGGATTTGAGTTTGGGCCTGAACCCAGTATGATTGGTATGCTTATAAAAAGGGAAATTTGGACACGGGCATACACAGAGGGAAGACAGCTGTGGGCAGAGGGAGGCAGAGATTGAAATTGTGCTGCCATAAGCCAAGGAATGTCAGCAGCATTGCTTGGCATTGCTTCGTTTGTGGAAAAGGCAAAGAAGAAGGTAAAGAAAGCTCCTTCCCTAAAGCTTTCAGAGAGCGCATGGCCTTGCCAAAAGCTTGATTTCAAGATTTCTAAGTCTCCAGAACTGGGAAAGGATGAATTTCTGGGATTTTTTGTTTTTAAGATTCTATTTATTTATATAGAGAGGCAGAAAGGGAGAGAACACGGACAGGGGGAGGGACAGAGGGACATGGAGAGATTCTCAAGCCGACTCCACGCTGAGCATGGAGACTGACTCAGGGCCTGATCCCACGACCCTAAGATCACAACCTGAGTTGTGAATCAGACACTTAACCAGCTGAGCCACTCAGGTGCCCCAAACTTCTGTTGTTTTAAACCACCCAGATTGTGGAACTTTGTTACAGAAGTCCCAGGAAACAAATATAGTATCTATCTACCAAATCTACCAAAGAGCCCAAAGGGCTGTCTAGTGTTATGTCCTCTCCACTGCTTGTAGGGTAAAACTGGATTCATGCTGCATATGTGAACTGAGCTCCTACCATAGGCCAGCACTGTGCTCCCTGAGAGGGATTCAATCCTTGGAACAGGATAGACAGGAGCTAATCTTACAGAACATATATTCCAGGGGGATGGTTTCTTTGAGAATTTCTAAGTGGTGACCAATCACCATTCCTTTTGGAGACCCAGTGCTCTAGCAGATGTTATAGTAATGAGTCCAAAATATATCACATTATTTCAGGAGAAGCATAAAAGTGAAGATGTGTGGTTTAACAGAAAGCCCAAACAGATTTAATGTAATATCTTTGGGCTTTGGCAGACCTAAATGTAATATCTGCTTCATCCCTCGCTTCTTATGCCACTTTGGGCAAATTAACCTCTTTATGCCTTGGTTTCATTATCTCGAAAATGGAGACAATAAATATACCTACCTCATAGGATTTTGTGAGGATTAAATTTTTTATTATGTGTAAAGTGCTTAGACCATTATTGGCGTATATACTCTCAATAATTTCCAGCTATTATTTTCTAATGAAAAAAGTCAAATAATAAGGGCTTGATAAAAATAATCATTATCACTAATGCTAAAGTACTATACACTGGCTGAGGCAACATGGCCAGTGGATTCAGATTTGGTGTCTATGTCTATCATTTATAATCTTACTAATTACTGTGTACCATTGGCCAAGTTATTTAACCTCTTGGAAACTCAGTTTCTTCATCTGTTTAATAAAGATAAAACAATCTTCACAGGGTGGGTTGCAAAGATTAAATGAGATGAAGCCCCACAAATAGAAAGCACTCGGTAAACATGCACCCTATTCTACCCCAGCTCTGCAACGACAAGCTGCATTTTGTGTGGTTCTTGCTGTTTTAAATTACTATGTCAAGATTCAGCACAAAAACATAAAAATTCCAGAGCAGCATTTTAGAAAGTAACAAATGTTTACTTTCAATGTGTTTTCCTAAAAATGCTAAGAAAGGCTTAAGGGCCTTAAACAAAGGCAAACTTACACATCTAATGGGTATGTTTTCTCTACATTAAAATGATACACTGCATAGTCCCCATATTTGCTTGGCTTAATTTTTAGCCTTCCGGGGCTGGAAATTTTAACTGGATTTTTTTAATATAATAAGGATATTGTGATCTAATGCCAGTACAGTAGGTTCTTTCATTTTCTCTGTACAAGATTTACCAGAGGCTGAACTCACCACCACCCACTCTTCCTCTTTCCTCACTGTCAGATCTGCTGCTCACACTGGTGTTAATGAGACCTAGAGAAGGGCTATTGGGAGAAGAGCATTGAACTCTGTCCCTTCCAGTCACATTCCCTATCTCTAGCGGCAGCTCTCCCATGTTGCTTGGCTTCTGCTTTATTGAAGCTAATAGTAATAGTTCATAGGTGGAGTAGGGGGCAGGGGGCGGGGGGAGGATTGATATTCAAATTTTTCAGTCTAGTCTTGTTGAAAAAGCACCACAACCCTGAAAAATAGTGTCTCAGTTACTTTTTGCTACATAACAAACCATCCCAAAACTTTGTAGCTTAAAACAACAATTATTTATTAGCTCACAATTCTGTGGTCCAGCGACAGAGGCTGGGCTCACCTGGGTTTACTCATACAACTGCAGTCAGATGGTAGGCCACCTGGAGACTGGTTAGTCGGGGATGACCAAAATCACATGTTTGTCAGCAGGCTACTGGCTGGAGTAATGGGATAATTGATCTGCATATCCTCAGCAGCCCAGCCTGTTTACATGATGCGGGTCACAGGGTTTCCAAGAGCAGCAAAAGAGAGTATTTCCTAGTACCTGAGTCTCTGCTTGCATCATATGTGAATTGTCACATTGGCCAGAACAAGTCACATAGCCAAGACTTGTGTGAGAGGACCATCTGAGGGCATGGATAAAGAGACAAACAATTTGTGGCTATTTTTACAACCTACCACAATTAGTATTTCTCATCCTTTCTGTTGTCTGGACAAAGCAGAACATTTGTTCTCAATGGCCATTTTAAGGAAGGCGCCATGATTTATACCTATCAGAAAAAGAGAAACAGGAACCCCAGAAAAATTAAGGAGTCTCCAACTCAACAGAGGAACTTCAGAAGGACTCTCAGAAATATGTAACAAGTCTACCTGACAGTAGATAAAATATAGTTCTCATTTAGACTCTCCAGAGAGGATTTTGAATGACAAGAGTAATCTCTGGACACATACGTAAATTTTTATGTGACTCCTTAAAGTGTCTCTTTTTCTGCAAACATATATTATTATAAATACACACTGGACATTGAAGTGGACACTGAGAGTACAGATATAGTTCTCTGTCCTCGTGATGCTTAGAGTCTAGTTGGGAACACCAACAATAACAATTACGTATTTGTGTTTATGACAGTGCTGCAAAGAAGAGGTCCTGGGGCCATGACACAAGGTCCCAGCCCAGTTAGAGGCCTGATGGAAGTTTTCTCAGAGCCTTGGAGAATAAGTTGGGTCTTCTAGATGAAGAGGCTTGGGAAGGAAAACCTAGGCAGCGGCCACTGTGAAATGGGGAACCTATAAATGGGCAGTGTAGAAAGACCTTCAACTCTTCGACCATGTGAATTAGATGGTATAAGATATGAGAAGTGCTATTAACTGAACTAAACTATACACACGTAAGCACCATGTTGTCATCAACCGTGTATTACCTAATGTCAAACAGTGTTCTACTCTCTGCGTTTCTTTCTATCTATTGAATAGCCAGAATGCAGTAGGTGCCTCAACCCAGCTCTCTCCCCTATGCTTGGCAAACTCGTGCAGGCTAGGAGCTTGTGAGGCCACAGGGACTCATAATCTCTAAACATCTGGATTTTCAGGTTTTCCCAAAAAGGTAAGAGATCTGGCAAAATTAGGCTTGCATTCCCACATGGCAATAATTCACGGAAGTACTCTCTTTAGTTTGGACATGCTCCAGTTTGCCACATCCCCACCAGCCCATTACATTCCTGCCTGGGGCCTGGCCCATGTGTGTATCTGAGTTTGCAGCTCCTCCTAGATTTTTCTGTGCCATAGGTTTTTATTTGTAACTTAACTGACTAGCAATCGCACCCAGGAAATGCTTTCAGATCTTTCATGGCAAATTGTTAAGTCAGCATACAGAACTGCCTTTTTCTTTTCTCCTTCCTTTTATGATGATTTTCCTCGCCTTCTAGAATTTTGGTCCGTCATTATCACTGAGTTAGAGTTAGTGAATAAAACATGTGTGCCTTGGGCGCCTGGGTGGCTCAGTTGGTTGAGCGACTGCCTTTGGCTCAGGTCATGATCCTGGAGTCCCTGGATCGAGTCCCGCATCGGGCTCCCTGCTTGGCAGGGAGTCTGCTTCTCCCTCTGACCTTCCCCCCTCTCATGTACTCGCTCTCTCTCATTCTCTCTCTCTCAAATAAATAAATAAAATCTTAAAAAAAAAAAAAAAAAAAAAAAAACATGTGTGCCTTACATCCACAGTGATTAGTTTTAGGCCGGCCATTATAAATATACATGTTTATGATTTTAGTTATAAGACAGTACTTTTATTTCATAACAGTACCTCAGAATGTTTTCTCTACTTTTTTCTGGTTTCAATTTTGAATTTTCAACCTTTCAGAGCAGTCATTATAATTGAAGGCATTTTAAAAGGTTATACTTTTAATTTTAAGTTATGCATCACATTGGTAAGGAGAAACAATTGTGTGATGACATGACATATTTTTAATATAGTTATTAAATAATTCAAAACCCAGCTTAACAGATAATTTCTATTATCAGCTTATAATAGATATGCCTCTCTTCAAGCTTTGCCTACCTGCTTTATTTTCAGACCCTCCTTTCATTTCTTACCTAAATCCTATTCACATAAGCAGGGGTTTTGGAGCCTGAAACCATTATTACCTTTTGAGAAGAAATTCTAACACACACTTCACATTATACCTAGAATTTGACATTCTAGCTACTTTTGTCATGCTTTGTCTTAGGACAAATGGCATCTCTGTCTGAAAGACAAGCCAGGCTTTATATCCTTGAAATCTTCCCTTTCTTAGATTCTTTTTGGTAAATCATTCTTATTTCTTTTCTATACTTTTGATTTAACCAAATGATTTAACAAAATAATCATTCTGATACTTTGTAGAATACTCTGATGTCAATGTCCATCTTCTCCAAATAAAATCCTAATTATTGTAGATTAAATGTGATCAGAAAATGGTCTCTGTTTAATCATTTTACTGATATGAATATAAAAGACAGATAACTGCTGTTCAATGGGAATGGGCAGAGAACTAAAGATTTATGTTTCATTTTCCTGTGTTTGCTATAATGTATCATCATGGTATCACTCCAAAATCCTAATGAAAAGGGAAACATAAAAATACCATCTGAATGTTTTTGAAATGTAGCAGGCTTCTTTTTAAATACAAAAACAGGTCAACTAACCAGAGCCCAGGATGAACTAAACTGCTCAATACAAGTTCTTTTGAAGAAGGGTGATATGATGGGTACAAGAGGATACAGACTTGCTAGTCTGTATCTAAACGGTCACCCTCCAGGCTGGTCATCAGCCAGAGCTCAGGGTACGTGTAGCACAAACCCCCACACCTTCCTCTCCTAAACCACCACCATGCTCCTGGGTGAGAATTATCAGGGTGTCTCCAAAACATTGAAGAATGACCTGAGAAATACCCAGAAGAGTGGCATGACAGGTTTTTGAACTGATTTCAGCAATGGATTGAAATGAGACGTACTTTCTTGTTTTATCTTCAGTGAAAAGGACATTTCAATGAGTTAGAGTTTCAGTAACCAAAGCTTTGTGGTCAGATGGGCTATGTCTGATGTGTTACGGGTTACTTGGCATGAGGTTGACAAGGAGTGGAAAGGTGGGACAATCTTCACTTCATCTCACCCAAAGGGCATGTGGAGCAGAAGCACCGTGGTCCCAGACCTCAATACAAGCTGAAACATCCCGCTCTGCCAATGCACACGCTCCAAAACCCGAGCACTAGTGAGAGGCTAGTTTTCCAGAAGGCACCCGGCTCCCACTCCCTCAGAAGCCTCCTGCCTCACCTACTGTCTTAGTAACGATGCATGAGCAATGCTTCCCGGTTGCCGTCTTGCATTGCAGGAACTGTGGTGGAGATTCCAGAATAACAGAATAGCTTTGTTAGCCTGGTAATTAAGACAGGAGTGACATTCAAACACAGCCTGGACAGGACGTGGCAAATTACTGTATTCTTTGTGTGAAAAGCTGTTCCCAATCTGCTTTGTCTGCCCTCCTGGGATCTCATCATCTTCACTAAAAGTCAAAATGGGATTTTGTACCCTCTATTCCCTTATCTTTTTTCCCCCTAATATATATCTGCTTTGTGGGAGCTATGTTTGTCAAAATGTGCTAATTTATGGCATTATGGGGAAAAAAATGAAACCTCAGCTTTCAGTTCTTGTTCCTTCAGGAAGCTTTACTAAGGATCCCCTCCTTTCTCCCTCCCTCTTCTCTATTCCTGGGGAGGTTATTTGCTAAACAGAACATGTTTTTTTCTCCTCCTGCAACATATGAGGCAGGCAAATGGCCACTTGTCATTCCTTTTTCAAGTATGTTATACATACAATTCTCTCACAGCTAATAGCTCCTTCTATTGTCCATAATTTATCACTGTCAAGGTTCTTTACATTTTATTTCCTCCTTACGTGTTTGATGAGAAATCTCTGCTTCCACTATTGTGGCCCTGGATTTCATTAGCATAAGCTGCACCATATCAAATAAATATATATTCTGTTTCACACCAGAGTCCGCGTTCTTTGCAAAGAATGAGATGTTATTTTATCAGTATTGTTGTTTGTTTTTTTTTTTTCTCATTTTCCTACAGTCTTTTTCTTTTTCCACTAAACCATTATGAAGTGAGTACCAAAGGTATCCTGGGTAATTAGCCATTACGGTACTGTCACAGAGGGTTCCACAGTCAATACAAAGATAATTTGGGCAATGGTGAATGACAGTGCTGTCCAGACTTTTGGGATAATCAAGGACACATCCAGCTGTACCAGACATCTGTCAGACCCATGAATCATTTCAACTGCCTCGACAATAGCCAGGCAGCCCCCGAGAAGGTAAACACTACAGCAGGCAGCCCACTATCACAGGCAGCGCTACTCGCTCTTGCAGAAAACCTGTTTCTGCTGCGAAGGCAGAGCCCTGCGCAGAATAGGAACATATGTGATATTTTCATGTTAGTTATTAAAAAGAAGGAAGGAAGGAAGGAAAAGAGAGAGAGAAAGAGAGAAAGGAAGAAAGAAGAAGAAAGGAAGGAAGGAAGGAAGGAAGGAAGGAAGGAAGGAAGGAAGGAAGGAAGGAAGGAAGGAAGGACGGACAATGTAAGTCAAACAGTTAGCAGAAATAGTGTGCCTATTATGAGAACACTCATTTTTTTCCCCCAGCTAAAAATAAAGTGTCCACTCAAGAAATAGTTTGGGATATATTGGTCATGATTGGTTTTATGTAATTAACCCTATTTTCAAATCAGTCCAGACTTTTATGTCCCCAAGTTCCATGCCGTTAAGTTACTATTCTACAAGTTAACATTGCTTTTATGTCTTTCACATTCAAGACTGCTCAGCAAAAGTGACTGGCTGTTTGTGGAGCGCAGTGGGATGGCCTTCCCTTAAGACCAACGGACTTGGCCACCAGGTAATGGCAGGGCATTGAAAACTCTCTAAAGTGAGAACAGTGACACAACATTCCAGTCTGAATTAGATGCAGTGTAAATGCTTACAATTTACTTTTTAAAAAGACTGCCACTATGAGAATGAATGTCTGACATGTACACGTGGCAGCTAGAACTTTTCATTACAAACCACAGTTGACCACCTGATCGCGAATTGACCACAAAGGGGTATAAATATGACCTAGTCTTGGTTAGGTTTGATGTGCTACTTCCTAGCTTTCTCAGGCTACCCCCAAACTGCCAAGACCTTCCTGGCTGAGACCAGGAGCAAGAAACTTTGTCAATTTGCCACTGCCCACCTTCCTGCGACTTGAGAAGCTATTCTTATACAAATCACTTTTATGAGTCACTTAATGGGCTATTCATTCACAGTTCCTTATAAATCCTTTAAATGTCAGACAAGTAAGTGCAGAGTGAGCTGGAATGGAGCAGCTCAGGTGGGGGCTGCAGTAGAGCAGGGGGACTGGGGCCTCCTGGGATGCTGCAGTTGGGATCCAAGGAAACTCAGACATCTACCGTGGACACCAGGGTCAAAGGTGCATTTGTTTCCAGCCTTTCCTTATTCTACCAGCTTTTAAAATCACTTTTTAAAAGCAGCTCTATTGAGGTATAATTGAGATACAGAAAACTGCACTATTTAAATATACACTGTGATAAGTTTGACGTATGTACATCTTAACCATCTTAACCTGTGAAGCCATCTTAACCATCAAGGTAGTGAGCATATCCATCACCCCCAAATTTCCCTATGCCCATTTGTCAGCACTCCTTCCCACACTTCCCTGTTCCCCCTTCCCAGGCAACCCCTAAAACATTTTCTGTCACGTTTGCATTTTCTAGAGTCTTGCAAGAATAGACGCATTCAGTATGTACTCTTTTTGTGTGTGTATCTGGCTTCTTTCACTAAGTATGATTTTAAGACTCATCCATGTTTTTGCATTTATCGGTAACTCCTTCCTTTTTATTATCAAGTAACATTCCATTATATGTATACACCACAGTTTATTTATCCAATTCACCTGGTGATGGACATTTGGCTTGTTTTCAGGTTTTGGCAGTTACAAATAAAACTGCTTACAAACATCCATAGATGTCTTGGAATGTACGTATGTTTTCTTTCGACTGGTTAAATACCTAGGAATACAATGGCTGCAGCATACTGCCAAATTGTTTTCCAAAGTGGTCATATCTTTTTATACTCCCGCCAGCAGTGTATGAGAGTTCCAGTTCCTCCACATCCTGACCAACACTTGACATGGTCAGTTGTTTTAATTTTAGCCATTTTGATAGAAGTATAGCAATATCTCACTGTGGTTTTAATTTTCATTTCCCTAATGACTAATGATATTAAGCATTTTTTCATGTGCTTATTCGCCATCTATATATCTTCTTCAGTGAGGTGTCTGTTCAAATACTCTGTTCACTTGTCAAAAACCTGTTTTCTGGACTCTCTGTTCTGTTCCATTGATCTGTTTGTCTATTTTACATCAACACTACACTGTTTGGATTCCTTTAGCTCTGTAATTGCAGGTCTTGATAAGTGGCACCGTTAGTCCTCCGACTCTTTTCTTTTTCTAACTTACTTTGCCTATTCTAGGTCATTTCCATTTCCATACAAATGTTAGACACTTTTTGTCACTATCAATAAGAAAGCAAGCTGATATTTTTATTGGCATTGTATTGAATCTATGGACCAATTTGGAAAAAGTAACATTTTAACAATATTGAGTCTTCTAACCCATAAACAAGGTAACTTTCTTCACTTATTTAGGTCTTCCTTATTTCCTCTCAGTAATATTTTTGTAGTTTTCAGGGTACAGATACTGCATCTTTTCATGTTTATCCTAAATATATCTTTTTGTATTTATCCTAAATATATCCTAAAGATATCAATTATAAATTTTGTCCATTATAAATATTATTGTTTTTTAACATCAATGAATTAAATTATTGTTATCACTTGAGACTTCTGAATCTTTATTGTTAGTATGTAAAAATACAACTGATTTTTATATATTGATCTTATATCTTACAATATTGCTAAATTCAATTATTGGTTCTAACCAATAATTTTGTAAATTCCATTAGATTGTCTTAAACAATAACATGGCTTGTAAATGAGGATAATTTTATTTCTTCTTTTTTCAATTGGGATGCCTTTTATATCTTTTTCTTGACTTTTTCTTGACTGGTTGCACTGGCTAAAACGTTCACTTCAGTGTTGAATACAAGTGGCAAATGCAGACATTCCAGTCTTGTTCTTGACCATAAGGGGAGAGGATTAAGTCTTTATCAATAAATATGATATTAGCTGTAGGTTTTTTGTAGATGCCTTTTATCAGGTTAAGGAAGTTCCCTTCCCTTCCTAGTTTGCTTAAAGTTTTTATGGGATATGAATGTTGGATTTGGTCAAAGGATATTTTATGTCTATTAAGATGATCATGTGGAGTTCTTTTTAAGTTTTTTATATGGTGATTGGTTTTCTGATGCTAAACTAACCCTGAATTCCTGGGAGAAACCCAACTGATCATGGTATATTATCCTTTTATATGTTATTGAATTGATTTGCTAATATTTTGTTCAGAATTTTTCTATCTATACTTACAAAGGATAATGGTCTCATGTGGTTTTCATTTCTCATACAGAATTAGTATTGTTTCTTCCTTAAATATTTTTAAAACAGCTTCTTCATTGAGATATAATTCACATATCATACAAGTCACTCATTTGAAGTGAGAATATTTTGCCATTGGCTGGTAAGAATATTTTGCCATTGGATTCCACATTGTATCCCTGGCCAGGTTTTTTTTTAAGACTTTATTTATTTATTTATTTATTTATTTATTTATTTGAGAGAGCATGCAAGAGAGAGTGCACGAGTGGGCCGAGGGGCAGAGGGAGAGGAACAAGCAGACTCTGTGCTGAGCACAGAGCCCAACATGGGGCTTAGTCTCACAACCCTGAGGGGGAACCTGAGTCAAAATCAAGAGTCGGGTGCTGAACTGTGGGTGATGAACTGTTTCAGCTTTTGTATGTCTAAAAGTTCTTTACTTCACTTTCATTTTTAAAAGATTTTTCACAGGTTTAGTTTTAGCTGGCAGGTTTGAGTTTTTTTCCAGAACTTTAAAGATGTTGCCCTACTGTCTTCCTGTTTGCATTGTTTCTCACAAGAAATCTGCTGTAAGTTTTTTATTTGTTCCTCTATCCATAAAGTATCTTTTTTCTCTGGCTGCTTTTAAGATTTTCTCTTTATCACTAATTTTGAGCAATTTTAGTATAGTATGCCTTGGTGTCATTTTCTTCACGTTTCTTGTTCTTCTTATTCATTGAGCTTCCTACGTATGTGAGTCTTTTTCATCAAATTTGGAAATTTTTCAGCCATTTTTTTCTTCAAGTATTTTTCTTTTTCTTCCTCTCCTCCTTTCTTCTCTCTCTTGGGTATTCCACTATTATATGTATTACGCTGCTTGAAGTAGTCCCACAGCTCACTGATGCTCTTTTAATTTTTCTGGATCCTCTTTGCTCTGCATGTTTCATTTGGGATAGTTTTTGTAGCTATGCCTTCAAGTTCACTCATCTTTTCTTCAACAGTGTCTAATCTGCTCTTAATTGCTCCCAAGGTTATTTTCCATTTCAGACATTGTAGTTTTCATCTCTGGAAGTTCAATTTGCATCTTTTTTCTGTTTATCTTGTCTCTACTTACTTTTTGAACATATGAAATACAGTTATGACTGTTTTAATGTCTTCTTATGCTAATTCTAACATATAGGTCAATTCTGGGTCAGTTTCAATGGGTTGATAATTCTTCTATTTATGTCATCCTGCTCCCTTATATTCCAGGTATTCATTGATCAGACATTACACATTGGATTGAGTTCTCTACAAGAAATCCCTAGTCCATGCTCTTATGTGCTCAAGGAGCAGATGTCTAGTGGGGGGAGGCCCATGAATGAAGTGGGCCAGGAGGAAGCAATCTTGGGCACATGTGGTGCTTCAAGGGCAGTTGGGGTTCACATTGACATCAGGAGATAATAGGGCACTGTGACAACTGTGGCAAACTATAGGAATCCCCTTTGTAGCTCCAAACAACTCACTTTCACCTGAACACCTGATTTAAACCGGTAAACTAGCGGTCCCCAGTCCTGAATGCATGCTGTGGCAGGCTTAGGCATAGGAAGCTATAGTAGGTCTTAAGGGGACATCTAAATAAGATAGTGCTTGTGCTGCCCTGGAGAAGATGAGCCATGAGGGCCTGCTAGCATGTTCATTCCCTGTCAGTCACCATTCTCTACTCCTCCAGTTTGGGGGGGTTTTGTTTGGTTGGTTGGTTGATTTTTTGCAGCTGGGACCCAAAGTGAACCGTAGTGGCAGCGACTAAGCTCACACATCTCAGAACTTTCTAAGCACATCCTTTATGTTCAGCTTCCATAGTTCACACAACACGGATTATTCACAGATTACAGGCTCCAGAGCAAACAAGCTTCCCAGAGAGAAAAGGGAAGGAACGGAGCTGGGCCTGGACTAGAAGGAATAAGGCTTCAGTAACCTGGGAAGTGCAAGTATGAGGCCACCTGGTGAGAGCTGAGGAACTAGGTAGAGCAGAAGGTGGAAAAATAAGCCACCCATGTCTTTTAAAGGGATGAACTTGGGTTGAACCCTCCAGTATTGGCTTTGTGTTGATATTCATGTGTCCTTGGGAACCTCGGAACAAAGCTATAGTTATTTGTAGATCAGTTCCACGTTTTCACTTCACCTTTTTTCAATGCCAGCAGCAATTTTCAAAACTAAAACAACTCCATCTAGGAAAGGAATTGGGGTCATGCAGACCATGCTGCTTCTGAAAGCCAAGGCTGCAGCAGCTCTGAGGAGCGCCTCTCTCGCTAACCTCCGAGGATGGCATCCCAAGAGCAAGGGTACAAGATGGCCTTTCAGCCTTTCTAAATCCACAGCAAACAGGTTATCCCAAGAGCTTTTATTTTTTGGGGGTGGGGGGAAGCTCATGAGTAGCCTCTAAAAGGACATCAAATCGAAAGTAACTGACTAGAAGCTTCCCTGTATTTAAAAAGCCATAGTGGGTTCTGCCAAAATAACTTATTCATTTTGTGCAATATTCGCTACAAATCATAGATGCTGGTATTACATTGTTTTAATGCACACGGAGAAGTACACTGAAGGGGTCCTTGGGAGTCAGGGGCAATAGCTGAGGCTAATTGAATGAGGAAGACAAAACATTTGGAAGGCTGGGGAAGTCACTAGGAGTAGATACTAGAAGCCCCAAATGGGTAAAATTGAGATGAGTTAGTAGAGCGGTTAAAAGAGAGAACTGCAAAAAAAGGGAAAACCTGAGTTCTTATCCCAGATTTTTCATCTTGGGTCAATTATTTAACCTCCCTAAGCCTCAGTTTCTTCATCTGACTAATGGGTACGATATTAGCCCTTCCCCTATTGAATTCCTGAGGAGACTCAATGAGATAACATAGTGCTTTGCACTGTGTCTTGTTCAGAGTAAGCACTCCCTAGATGGCATCTAGAAGCGCAGCAGCAGATGAAGACAGCCACAAGCACTAGAAGAGCATAAGTGGGGCAGTGGATGGTCATCAGATGAGAAGTGGGCCAGAGGGAAGCCGGCAGCCAGGCACAGGTTGAGGGCTGGAGAGTTTCACATCTCTAATGTAGCACCTGAGTCCAGGTTCCTCAATGCTGCCTGCACATTAGAATCAGGTTTAAGAAGCTTTCATTTGTTTGTTTTGTTTTTTAGTACCTCACCCCCTGCCCCATACTGAAGTAGTCTGGTGTGGGCACAGAGCATCAGTTTTTTTTTTTAGTGTTCTTAATTTCTTAAGTGTTTCTAATGCACAGGCGGAGTTGAGAACCACCGGTTTAGATGATGCAGATCTATATCTTGAACTCTGTGCCAGAGCACAAAAGAGCTCCTGAGGAAAAGGAGGGAATCTAGAATGATTCCTGGGATCAGCCATTTCCTGAAATGGGAATGACCATGGGAGCACAGACTCAGCAGTGAAGCCCTGGGCATATAGAGGTGTATATGAGGCCACCCCTGGCTTTCTGGAAGTCACTTGGGGGTGGGGACGGCAGATGTGTTCACAGATCATGGTAGGGCAGAGCGATAAAGGCTCTAGGAGCCAGGGATGCACCGGGACTCAAGAGACTAACTCTTGCTTGGGCAGACTTTGCAGAAAGATCATGTGCTCAGCAGTGCGTGGGATAACCTGAGAAGACAGAAAACTGGGGGGAGAGGAGAGAATGGGCTGGAGGCCACCAGCCAGCAAGCAGGGATGGAGAAGAGAAGTCTCGGGAGGCAGGATGGGGCCACGTGAACCAAAACCCGATGGTGCCTTGGGCAAGCCCTGCTTGTTTCCCAGCTGTTGAGTGAGGCTTTCCCTTCTTCCAGAGTCTCCCCACCAGCACCATTGCTTTGCCCCAGGCCCCAGTTCTGTGTAGACACTCTGCCTCTCCCGTAAGTGGTGGTCATTCTGTCCTTCCCTGTGTGGCCTTCGGGGTCCCTGCTGCTGAGAGGCAGAATGGCTACATGGAATTTGACGGCGCTTTCTCGCCTTTCTAACCACTGCAGACTCCTCCAACTGCTCAACCTCTCTACAAGCAGCATCTGCCACATGGCTTTCCAAACCCCATCAGCCCAGACACTGATTCGCCGGGCCTTTTCGTTCTTTCCCCCTTGATGGCCTTCACTGAAAGACTGGTTTTCCCACAGACATGGAAGTTACATAGTGTCAGGAAATTGGAATTTGCATAATCTTTGGGGAAAATTCCTTCCATCTTGCCAAGATATTAGGGCAGTAATGCATCTTTATTATGCTGCTTAAACCCTGTTGCAGGTCATCAGCCCAGATAAGTAATTTATTTTTGTTTAGTTTCATGTTTTTGTTTTTTAGTTTCCCTGAGACTTTCTGTGAGGTCAGCAATTAGCTTTGAGCTCTAGCTCCAGAGTTCCCCAAGGGTCCAGCAATAGCTATCACATTAGGGGTGGACAGGAAAGGGCTTACCAATACCCCCAAAAACAATCCAAAGTTGATCTTGTGCTGATTTCTAGAATGTACACACACACACACACACACACACATTTCACAATCCATATATACCAGAAATATATACACACATAAACATACATGTATGTACACATAGATGTGTGTATATATGTATATATAATTTATGACTATGAGAAAGTATTAGCTGTGCTTCCAAGCCTTAACCCAATCTACAGCCTTAAATTATTCTCTCTGGCAAGCTTTGAACCTTCTCCATGGAGTAAATTTCCATGTGAAAGCATTTAGCTCCATTTAAATCAAGTCCAAAGATTTAACTATCCAGTATTGCCTTTTCATAATCTGCTTTAATTATTATTGATTTGGATGTTTGGAAAGTGCCCGGAGATGATAAAGGCCTCCCATCTGTTTTGCCGCTGACCATTTGCTGGTTGATCGCTAGTTCATCCTTGGCTCTTCAATTGGTCTCTCTTTAGCACTTCTGCAGATGGTTACACCTCCTGCCCCACAGAGGTCCCTACTCCTGCAGCAAATCAAATTATCAATAAAAAACAAACTGGTAAATAATAGGCAATTAAATAAAATCAATTATTCAAAAGCAGATTTAATTTGGGAAGGCAATTGGAGCTTTGTTCAGTAGTGAAGAGAAATTAAAAATATATGTATATTTAAAGTATTAAATATTAAAACATATATTAATATAATATTCTAATATAGATATTAATATACTAAGATACTAATACTAATATATATAATACTCATATGATGCATAATATTAATATACTTAATATATATTAATATATATTCTAATACATATACACACACACACACAAACACACACACATTAAAATCGAAACAGGACAATCAGGGAGAAATTTCTGCCCAGTGCTTAACCAGGGCAGGGCGCTGTGTAATAATAGCCCTTCTCCGTTGATCTTTGACAAGTCCTATCTCCTCCACGTTGTCTAGGTATAGGCTCTCAAATTTTCGGTAGGGGTCTGAGAATTTTTAGTTATCTTTTGGTCTCTGAGTGACTGACAATGACAGAAGAATAGCCCGTTGTAGTCGTGCTGTGGGGAAAAGGCTGGGATTGTGGTAGAGGAAATTAAAATGTTACAGAACATTTCAAATCTACCAACAAGTTTATAATTATCACCAGTAACTTGTCCTCATAGTGTCATCATTTATACTTATCCATGTGGAGAAGATAAAGTTTAAAACTCATTTACACCACTTCTTAGGGTTGAGTAAAAGAGATCTAGCACAAGTCTTCCCCTCCACAACAGGAAAAGAACTCAGCTGCTGTGTGACATAGAGAAAAATCAGAACTTGAGTTTTGTAGATCACTATGAAGTTGTAAAAATAAAGAATAGCAGGACTTAAGAATATGTGACAATAAAATCCCTCTTTTTCAGTAAATTGTGTAGAAACCATTCCATATCTGTGTTCTAAATCTGCTCTAGTTCATTTAAATATAATTTAAAATGTAGGTTCAAGTGGGAGGGAAGGAGGGAGTAATTTCTCCTTTCAGAAATAAAGCAGCTGGGGATATGTTTACATGGGACAGTGAAAATACTAAACAAATTAATGAAAATTAGCTTTCTACAGCTTAAGCTTTAAGGTCAGCAGGAGATTGGTATTAGAGCAAGTAGGCAGGGCTGTGTGCCAGGGAAACCTTCTGTTTTGGAAAGGGAGGTCTTGGAGCCAGTGGATGTGCAGACATATTAGAAACATGAGATCATCCAGACAAATGCAATTCGTCAAATTGCATGCAGCAAAGAGCTTACTTCAAGGCAAAGATGATTCATTCGGAGAAAGAGGTAGGAGGTTAGAGGTGCACGAAGGAGTGAGTCATTTAGGATGAAATTCAACAAATACAGCAAACAAACAATAAGAAACAAACAAGTAAACAAATGCATGCTTTCTTTCTTCTAAGTGATAAGGAAGGGTCGTCTGCTCGGAATCCCTGAAGACTGAAATCATGTCTGGCTCTGCCCCAGAAATGCCTTGATTCTAAAGGAAGTTCCATTATGAATTTCCATGTAAGTGGGAGAGAAAACTGGCAGTTGTTAACATTTTCTCTAAATCAGAAGTGTATTTTAGGTTTTTATATGCAAATTCCTTTTTGTTTCTCAATCTGGAAAAAGGGGACTATCTTAATTTTTTTCCCTTGATATTGAATAGTCATTCCCCACATAGGGTTTTTGTGTGTGTTTATTTATAGAACCCAGAGATTTAAGATATGTGACTCAAAGTTATTAAAAATTGCTACATTATGGTGACTCAACTACATTTGTGATAGCCTGGGGAAACAAAACTAATAGACAAAAACCAACCAAACAAAAAAAAGCAGCTTAAGTGACTTTATGCACTACTTGTTGCTTTTGGCTCCGGGATTTGTCTCCCTTACCCTACTGGTTCCTAAAATTGAAAGGATATACTTTGGATCCAATAGAAGGACCCAAATTGGCCTTTTCTTATACTCTTTTTCTTTTATCTCTGGTCTATTTAATGACTACATAACCATGCTTGGAAACATTTGACAAGAATATCACCACTCCCTATTGCTATGCCGGGGCAGACATCACTAATTGATCATGGCACTCTCCCCAGTGCGTTTGGACAGAGTCATGCAATTTTATGCAATGTTCCAAGCAGCCGCAGGAATTAACATGTGAAATCAATCCTATTTGATGTCCTAGGGCCAGTATCTCAGCTTTTGAAATTTTAAATACACAAGGCAGGGTGAGAATCATGCCAAAGCAGCACTTTTTTCATAACTTATATATACCAGAAACTAGAAAGAAACAATAAAGGAAGTAGCAGCATTCATAATCTATTATTTTGTTGCTGTTCACTAAATGGATTTGTTCTATGTTGGTTGCTATTTAAATGCAACGTAATTACATATTATGGAGTGTGTGTATATACTACTTTATAGAGGCTATTATTTAGGCTTTGCCATAACTATTTTTGTTTCATTAGAATACATAAATACTTTAGGGAGGGAGGCTTTTTTAAGATGAAAAGATGGTTTTTAATTATTATGGCTTTCTTTGCTTGGAGCTGATTTTCATAATTAACACATATTAGAGTCAAATGTAACCATGTATTTTATGCTCACTGGAGTATACAAAATTTAACTTCTCTCAATGGGCTGTTTGTGCAGTAGAGTTTTCACAATGGCCTCTGTACACTCTGGTAATGGTAATATTATGTTAATGTGCCAATCTTTACCATCTATACCATCACTGGTATTAGATCAAATTTTTGCAGAGTTTACACAATGTTACATTTGCTTGATGAAAATGTCCATAGTGAAATTTCATTTTAGCACTTCAAGACTCAGATCAGGTGCACTGATCAGCAGGTACAACCTGAAGGGCTAGAATCAGAACAAAAGAGGTGCAGAACTGTGTTAATGACTTTGTTAGAACAATACAAATTGCAAGCCTGAAGCTCTGTCCTAAACTTAATTTTTGCTACCAACGTTTATCAGAGATGGACTAGCTCTTCACCAGACCCATTTCCTCTTCTTCCTGGTCACACAGCTGGACTGCATCTTCCAATCTTACTTGCGCTTTAGTGCAGCCATGTGGCTCAGATCCAGCCCATGGAATGTGAACAGGAGTGGCACAAGCCACTTCCAAGCCTAGCTCGTAAAAACTTCTCAGACGCATTCTCCATGCTCAGTCCCGTCCTACCAGCTGGATGCACACAAACACAGTAACCTTGGAAGTCAAAACTGAGATGGTAAAGCCACAAGCTGGAAGGAGCTTAAGTCTCTGAATAGCCACCAATTAGGAATACCCATTTGAGCTTTACAGGGACCAAAAGCAAACAGGTATAATGTTTGAGCCATTATGCATTATTGGATGTGTTGATTATAGCAGCAAACATTACAAAGAATATATCGTTTTTCCAAACAATTCTTTGGATCAGTAGTTTTCTACCCAGGCAGAGGGTGGAGAGAAGAAAATAGATGGAGCAAAAGTGTTATCGAAGAATATTATGTCAAAGAACCTGAGACAAGGAAAGGTTAAGTAAGTTGTTCAAAATCACACAGCTAGGAACGGGCAAAGCCAGGATTCAGACATGACTGGTCTAACTCCGGAGCCCACACTGTAACCACCATGTTAGCCTCTTTCCTGACTCCAGCTTTTCATGGTCAGAGGACTTGGTCTTTGCTGGATTTCTGTAATGTGGTGACCTCTGAATTGTCTATAAGTATACTTTCTACTTGGTAGAAATCTGGAATAATATCCTGATACTAATTTGCTATGTCACATTCAACCAACAACTCTACAGCTATTTCCCCTCAATAAAAGTGAATATTATTGTCAGGGACAGATTTAAAAGGCAGCATCTACTGGGGAGAATATCACTGTACATTCCAAAGCAGTATCCATGACTTGTGAGCTATCTCGCTGTTGCTTTCTTAATTTATCTGGTTAGTTGAGAGTTAATTAATACATGAAGGGGGAAAGGCTGGTTCCAGCACTGGAAGCATGTTGGTATAAGGAAGCCTAGGCATAGACAATTGGCATGTGTTGCAGAACAATTGGAACACTGGGAATACTCCCACACCCTTAATGGGTTCTGATAGAGCACAGTGGTTAAAAAATGTAGGCTTAGAGCCATGCTACCCAGGTTCAAATCTGAGTTCCTCCACTGACAGGCTTTTTCTGTGAACAAGTTATTTAACTTGCTGTAAGCCTTGGTTCCCTCAGTTATAAATGGGATGATGATGATGATGATGGTGGTGATGATGGTGATGATGATGTTGATGATGATAGTCATTTCATAGAGTTGTTGGAGGTTTAATAAGAACATATAAACACATAGGAAATTTTCTAGAGATAATTAGCTCTTGCTATTATTTTAAGGACTAGAGAGCTAAAAAATAAAGGCTCCCCCCCAAACCAAGTCCAATCTGGAGGGCTCTTGGGAATGTATCTTAAAAATAATGATAATTAAATGTTGAAGACAAATTGGGCAAAATTGCATAATACGGGAACTTAGAAATTGGCAAAACAAGGCACAACTCCTCTTTCTGACACTAGCTATCTGGTCTTGAGCAAATTATATAATCTCCATGAACCTCAGTTTCTCCACATATAAAATGAATTAATAAATACAGAGGTTTGCCTTACTTGTCACCCCTTTATGCAAAGTTTCTTCTATGTGTTGCTCATTTATATGGAACACGTTTTTCTATGCCATTGTGCAGCTAAGTTTAGCTTTGGGTAAGTTTAGCAACTCCACCAGCTAGGAAAGAAGAAAAGAGAGTTGATGTGGAAATTATCGAATTGTTTCTTCCTTCTTGACATCTTCAAAAGATAAAGAGGCGACAAGTCATTTAGACTTTCAAGTTTTCACCCTCCATCTACATCAAGCCTCCCCAACACAGAGTTAACTGCCTGGCTGACTCCCTCTTGGAGGCATGTTTTTATGGCTGTTTCAATAATTCCCCATAATTCTTTCCACAAGTAAATCACTTTTAGGTAAGAAAAAACACATGGTTATATTCTTCTTTATTTATTCTATTTATTTAAAATATTGTGTATGCTCAGGTTTGCTTACTAAGTAACAGTTTACATTAAAAGAAACTGGATCTCCTTGGCAAAATGGGGTAAAGAAAATACAAGACATACAAATCTAGAATAATTTGGGGGTCAGAAAATAAGGAAGTGATTGAAATATAATGCAGACATGTCACAAAAGATAGAGAAGCCAGCTTGAAGGGGTTCCAAATGGCCAAATCTAGGACAATTTGAGCATCAAAATAATAATGAATAATAAATAATGAAATCTATGAGAGTCTAGAGTTCATATTGATTTGAACAAATGAATGAATAAAAAGTAAATGAGGCAGAAGGAAAAGCTCATCTTTACAGTAGAATGCAAACTTATAAATGTAGAAAAATTGAGTTAAAAATCACCATTTGTAACCATCATAGTAATAATAGGTTTGAGCAAGAATTATCAATAAATGCTAAAAGTAATGAGTAAAATTATGATGAAGCATAAGATATTTAGTCTCTAAGTATCCCTCTACAAACTGTGTATAAATTATAAAGGGAAAATCAGCAATTTTACAAGGGGAAACCTGGTAGGCACCATCTGAACAAAAGTATTGAAGTTTACATCACTGATACTGGGAGAAATTGGCATCTTGTGATTCTCGGTATGATTTGCTAAGAAAGGCACAATGTGACTTGAGTGGTATCCCTGCCAAAAACACATAATCTGAATCTAATCATGAGGGCACATTGGATAAATCCAAATTTAGGGACATTCTGAAAAACAGCTGGCCTATTCACTTCAAAACTCCAAGGCTGTGAAAGACAAATAAGGCTGAGGCACTGTTGCAAATGAAAAGAAACTAAGGTTAGAAGTGGCAACTAAATGCACTTGGTGATCCTGGCTTGGAACCCAGGGTAGAGCAAGAGGGAAATGACAAAAATTTCCATAGGACTATAAATTAGATAAGAGTATTGTATTTAATGTTATTAATTGCTGCTATTGGCAATTGTACTTTGGTCATGTAAAGAAGGTCCTTGTTTTTAGGAAAGGCATGCCACATCCTGAGGATGGCACCCTTCCATATGCCCTCATTTTCCAAACCTCCACAGACCCCACCACTGAGCTCTGTCTCCTGCAAATAACCCCTAGAGACTTCAGTCAGCCATCATCTGAGTCCAGTTGAATACTGCTGATTTTCAGATTCATTGAAGCCAGATTTCACCTCTGTTTGGAAAAATGCTGGGAGTTCGGGAGAGGCTCGCACGCAGAGTGGCCAAAGGATCTCGGCATGGAGATGCCTCATGGCTCTGTGTTAATCAGGGTGATCCTTCAGCAAGCTGTTAGCTTAGCTCTGGCCAGTGGCCACCAGATGTATTTACAGGAGTTCATGGGAAGGGAAAGACTGAGGAGGCAGCTACTGTGATCCTACAAAGTGGGCTGAGATTCTCCTGTCAAGTGAGAGTATATGCCATTGCTGCCTGTAAGTCTGGGAGCTTCTGCAAAGTCGAGTTCTGCCAAGGGAAACCTATCTCTTGATTGAGCAGACAAATGGCATCAGGGCTTCTTCTTCTTGTGCTGGTGATAGGGAGATGATGCTTCCAATCTTGAAATAGTGGGTGAGTTTGTGCTGTGTGGTTTGTGGTGTCTCACATGTTCATGAGACTGCTCTGAGGGGAGTAACCCCTTCCTCTTATTTGCCGGCAGGCAGATATTGGTGACCCCCTCACCCCCACTCACTTAACTCCCCCAGCTTTCCCAGGAAAGCTAGCCTTGCTAAAAATTCCCGTCACTGGTTTGGCATGGAGTTGAATACTGAAAGCACCTTAATGGAGAAAGAAATGGCAAGAGCACCAGTGGACCAGCTATAGACTGAAACCCAAAAACAAACCCAGGTTTCTGAGCCCCTCTCAGTGTTTTCTTATGGCTAAACATAGTCCCACTTCTGTCAGAGGGGAATGCGTATCATAAATCCACCCAAAGCTGATTTGTGTCTGTATGACAGTACTCCTTTTTGATACCATATGAAGACCTTGCCTCAAGGTTGGATAGATCCCAGAAACATCTTCCAGAAAAGAACACAAGCACTTCTCATTTTAAATTTTCTTTTAATAAATGGAAACTGTAAAGGCATTAAAGGGAAACATAGCAACTTTAATTTGTAATGTCTTTTGCTTCTGTCAGTTTAAATTAGGCTCATGATATCTGAGCACAATTTCCTATATTTAATAATACATAAAGCAAGATAATTAAAAGGTAAGTACACATGCTGGGAGAGAAATACTGTTGAGTAAAACACCGACTTTAATCTCTGCCTCTGTTGATGAAATGGAGTGAAACCAAGCAACTAAAAGCAAATAAACACAAAGGACACCGGCAAGAACTAGGCTTCACACTGACTCTTTTTCCTGAGCCCCAGACTTCCATCTCCAACTATTTACTAGACATTTCCACTCAGAAGTCCTTCAAGTAGACTACACAATCAACATTCAAGACAAACTCTTCACTAACCTTCCCCCACCCCAGCCTACTGTGTTCCTTATATTAGGAACGGGAACACCATCACCCCAGTAACCTGGGAGTCATCCTTCACTTTTTTCTCTTCTTCAACACAGCCAGTCACAAGCACGCACGCACTCATGCGCACGCACTTACTATCCAATCAATCTCCACCTCCACGGCTAGCTCATCACCCAAGCCTGGCAGACGCTGCAATAGCATCCTACCTGCTCTCTCTTGCCCCTTTCCAACTCCTTTTCTGGACAAATATAAAGTGTTTTGTTTTGTTTTTTTAAACACAAACTTGATCATGCTGTTCCCTGTTTTCAGGGAAATAATCAATAGCAGGACACCTGGGTGGCTCAGTCAGTTAAGCATCTGCCTTCGGCTCAGGTCATGATCCCAGGGTCCTGGGATCCAGTCCCATATCTGCTCCCGGCTCAGTGGGGAGCCTGCTTCTCCCTCTGCTGTTCTCCCTGCTTGTGCTCTCTTTCTCTCTCTCTCTCTGACAAATAAATCAATAAAATCTTTATAAAAAATTAAAAATAAAAAAATCAATAGCTTACCTTAGGAAATACTCGGGATAAATCTTAAATTCTTAAATTCATTCCTGTTGTTTACAAGCCTTACTTCTCCAGTATCAGACTTCATTGCTCCCATATCCTTCCCTTCTATAAATTAGTCATACCAAACTTTGCTGGGTTCCCGCAACTCACTATACTGCAATACCCCACCCCACCCCCCCATGCCCAAACTCCCACCATTCACTGCTAGTTTTCCCTTAAATCCCAGTCAATGTGTCGTTTCAAGTCTGCGGGTCCTTCTCTTGTGCTCTCATGGCATGCCAGAGGTATTTCTACCAGAAAGTGGTAGTGCCTGTCTACTTATCTATATTCCCCACCAGATCGCAAGTTCTGTGCAGAATCACATATATCATGTTCATTTTCAAATCCCCAGGAGCTGGCACATAGCAAACACTGAATAAATGTATAGCCATGGATGCATCTTAGTCCTTAGGAGAGAGTGTCCTACCTGTGAACTTCGGGACAGAGATGCCACTGGTACTGATGTAACCACACTCAGAGGTGGTAGAGCAAGTCCTCTGAGGTGATCCAGTTACAGGATCAGAGGAGGATTGCCTAGATCCATCCAAAATCTCCCATTCTGCCCCCTGGGACCAGAGGCTTACACTGATAAGATGATCATTTCGTACTAAGCTGTGAGTTCTTTGATGGCAAGATCCATCTCTGATTCATCTTTGTGTTCCCACAACACCCAGTACAATGTTTTCTATTTGTTGAACGAGAAGCCAGAACTCGGGGCCCTACGCATGGCTTCTCGAAGGCCCGCAGCCTGGGCCTTCCTCATGTAGTGTTGCTAATGAAGAGGATTGCCTGCCAAGCCCATACATGTGCTGGTTACCTGAGTTCTCACCATCCGGGCACTGTGGCGATCCCAATTATTGGCAGCCACAGGGTGGACAGCGAACTTTCTGGGCAGTGAAGGAAGTCAGGTTGGCAGATACCAGAAGTTTTGACCTCCAAAGTCTCAAATGATTCCTCCCTTATGCAGATCACGCAAAATGTACAGCTACTCTTTCCCTGTTTAGCAGAGTTCCCGGGGCGACCGAGACGGTGGGGTGGAAAAAGATTGGGGCACACTGCGGCAGGCAGCTAGAGTCTATATGTTTAACTTAGCATTGCAGAACATTTTATTTTAAGCCAGTGTATAATTAGGGAGGTTTTGTTTATTTATTACGAAAATGAGCAGTTTTGTTTATTTATTATGTAAGTATGCCTTTTATTAAAAAGACTTTGTGAAAATCTAATTGCCACTACGGTAATATAGCATAGCAGTCCCTTACATAAATACATGATTATTATGTACAGTCACTTATCTGTGAACGAGTTCTGCTACTACTTTCCTTAATTAAGGATACAAAAGGGCTCCTTCATCTTTGCATATTCCCTTGCTAGGACATTGATACTCATTATTTCCTAAGTCCAAACACTGAAACTGTGTCAAGAATGCATCCATCACTGCATGGGTACTTACAGTCAGCGGAATTTTCAACCCCGTCAGCAATTTCTGCAATTTGCAATTTCTGTACGTCTGACATGTGTTTTTATTGGTGAAGATCACTTTCAAATACCAAGATCATGAGAATGATTCTTTGGGTAGTCTCTGCTGCAGCCTAATGTAATGACAGTAATTAACAGCCTGTGATTAGCAGCCACTCCAGAAAGTGTTTGAATGTTAATTTGCTTCAACTAGTATGCAGCACTTCTGTGTAATGAGATCTAAGTTATAGGTTCATAGGGAAAGCAAATTATTTTCCAGCATTAATCATACAAATGATTCTTAGTTAATCACTTGAACAGTAAACCTCAATGTTCTAATAAGTGACATTGTTTTTTCTGTCATTCAGTTTATTATGGGATAGGCCAGGGCAAAGATAGTATTTTTCTTAATGGTCAAATTCCCACTTGCCAGCAACATCACTTTTTTTTTTTTTAAGATTTTATTTATTTATTTGAGAGAGAGATAGAATGAAAGACAGCACGAGAGGGAAGAGGGTCAGAGGGAGCAGCAGACCCCCCACTGAGCAGGGAGCCCGATGTGGGACTCGATCCCGGGACTCCAGGATCATGACCTGAGCCGAAGGCAGTCGCTTAACCAACTGAGCCACCCAGGCGCCCCCCAGCAACATCACTTTTAAAGAAGCCTTCGCAATGTAGGAAATGGAGCGGGGTTGAGGGTAGGTGCAAAATTCGGAGAGAACCTGTAACATTCCACATTTTGCCTTTCTGACTGTAAATTAGTGTCATCTTTACCTCAGTTTACATATCTGTGGAATGGCACGAATGACCCTTTACTCCTTAACACAAATATCCCGACCCTTAATGTCTGCCAAGAAATTGAGAACAGGGTGTTGCTCAATCACTAAGCATTAGTTGCTTGAATCCCTACAGTTATAAGGTTGAGTAGGAAAGCAAAAGTCACCAGAACATGAACATATTCACTAATGAATTGACTTCTTCAAAAATAAGTACCCTCTCCACATTAGTCTGGAACTGCTCAAGTCACAAAGCAAAGCCATTGACAAGGGACAATTTGGCCAAGTTGGACCAGCTAAGAATAGACAGTGCAATAGGCATTTCAAAAGACAATGATTTAAGTATCCAAGAATAAAAAGAGGCCTTTGGAAACTGACTTCACATTTACACTGAAAAGGTCAAACCATAAAAGACACTGAGTCATGTTGTCCCAGGGTCATCAGAAAATCCAAAAATCAACTCTTGCTTGGTCCTTCATTTCTAGAATTGACACAGAGTTTGCCAGTATGATCTGAAGATGGTCAGACATAAGAGAAAATACGTTTGTTTTTATAATTTTGGTTTCATTTTTAAGCTAGAGTTTCCTATATTTGACAAAAAAAAATACTATGAAATCTGAGTCTTCATTTTATATAAATTTACCTCAAGTGACCTTTTCCCATTAACAACTACCTTTGGTTGGTGTTAAAGTTCATTTTCAGGGGTCATGATTATTCACAAGAATAATTCTTCTGTAAACTCCTAAGAAGTAGAATTAAATGAGATCCCTTTACTGTATGAGTGGAGTATAGTTCCTATGAGATAACATGGAGATAATCATTAAGGCCAAGCACCTAACAGATCCGTAATCTCAGGTATGACGCGTGGCTTCCTCCCTGCGAGTGAATATCTGCCTATAAGGTTTAATGTCAGGACATTCAGAAGGGTTTTTTATTAACCTCTCAAGCGGATGTCCCAACCCCACACTTGGATGTTCATTCTTCTGATTTACCAAAACAGAGGTTTCATCCCTAAGGTAATTGTAAATAATGGCATATCAGTCGTTTAGATCTTAACTAATGGACTTACTGGATCCTTTCCTAGAATAAGTTTCATAACTTTATAACTTAAAATACACTGCTTTGGAAAAGGAGAAAGTGGGTTTTTGAAGAGAGGAAAGAGAACAAAAAAGGAGCTTGAAAGCAATCGGAGAAAAAAATCTTTACCTCCCACTTCACTGTTTTGCCCAGAATTATCCCAGGCCTAGATGGCATTTTGGCAGGGGTGGGGAGGAAACACCAGAAAATCCTGACATTTCCCAAACGTCTCTCCATCATTTGCCTTTGTGCTTGAAGTTTGCCACTTAAGGCTCATCCCACCTTTTGACTCACTTTTATATAAATTATCTTAAGGAAAGAATTATGGATGTGGCAAAGATATAGCCAAAAAAAAAAAAAAATGCTCATGGCAGCATAGTCTATAACAAAATACTGAAAAAAAAAAAACCGGAAGGCCCAGCAACTATGGTTTATCTCTACAATGGAATGCTCTATATAGCCACTAAAATATCACTGCAGCAGACCATCTGATATGTGAAAATATGCCTCTGATATTTTGTTAATTGAAAAAAAAATCCAGTTACATTACAGTAACTACCTGTGATCCCATTTTGTAGAGAAGTAGAATTAGAGATACTGTAAAGGAAGAAAAATAAACATCACAGAATGCTTAGCAAGATGAAAGTAGCTCACTACTCACAAAAGCCAAATGTAAGCTGGTGGTAAACCAAGAATGAGAGGAAGAGGCGCAAGGTCTTCTTTTGAGAGCCAGAGAAGTGGGCAAAGTGGTTCTCCTTCTGCTCCTACCAATCGATTCTGAGACTCAATGTTTGCTTCACAAAACAATAGAGCATCTGTTTCCCCAAAGGCACACACCAAAGCACATAGGACCTCTGTGTAAGAGGATTCTTTTGACAGTGCTGTAACCAGTATGACTTTCCTAGAACCTCATGTCATTTCATTTATCCATTGATTTACCCATTCTAGTGGCTATGAAGCAAGCACTAGTTTCCATGAAATGCTGTACCAGGCCCTCCCATTCACCCACTCTCCCCACCTCCAATGCTGCCACCCTGGATAGAGTCCCCTGCCTTCCTGCCTTCCTGCGTTGCTTCCTTGCTTCCTTTTGGGATCATTTGCCCAGAAGAGCCCATGACAATAAACTGGCGGTGTTTAAAATGTTTCTGTGGCCCAGGAAAATGAAATGGTAGAGATTCCAATGCAATTACCCATGTATTAGAGTATATCTCTCACGTAATGTTGCCTGGCTGTCAGTAAGCTAAAAAATATTCTCATCACGGGCGCCTGGGTGGCTCAGTTGGTTAAGCAGCTGCCTTCGGCTCAGGTCATGATCCTGGAGTCCTGGGATCGAGTCCCGCATCGGGCTCCCTACTCAGCAGGGAGTCTGCTTCTCCCTCTCCTGCTCCCCCCCCCTTGTGCTCTCTCTCTCTCTCTCAAATAAATAAATAAAATCTTAAAAAAAAATATTCTCATCACTGCATATAGAGAAGATTTTACAGTTACTTATGACACCAACAAACAAAGGTTCTAAGATCTACTGCTAAGAATGTACTTACAAGTCCCAAAGCATAGAGAGAAGGAACTTAAATCAGTATGAAAAAATAAACAGAATAAATTTGAGAAGATTTTTTTTTTTTAAAGATCTTATTTATTTATTTATTTGAGAGAGAGAGAGAAACAGCATGAGAGGGGATAGGGTCAGAGGGAGAAGCAGGCTCCCTGCTGAGCCAGGAGCCCGATGTGGGACTCGATCCCAGGACTCCGGGATCATGACCTGAGCCGAAGGCAGTTGCTTAACCAACTGAGCCACCCAGGCGCCCCAAATTTGAGAAGATTTTTAAGCCAAGGGAGAAAGACACCAGTCCAGTGGTGTCTCGTTGTTGACTAGCTGATTTCAGCTGATTTGAAGTTGGACAGAATTTCTAGCCAAATGGGTAGCATTTCTTGTGAACATGCTTGGGTCATTCTTTTCCATTACCCACTATGGGTTTTGATCTTGCTCATTAATTTTATGTTCTAATCAAAGTTCAGCTAGCCCCCTCAACTGTTTTCTAAATTATCCCTAACTTTAAAAAGAAATACTTTTTTAAAAAACACTGAGGGACTACCAAATTGCTCTCAAAGTTAAACAGTGAAATACATTACCAGATACACATTTGATCCAACAATCCAGTCCAACAAAACTATCATCTCGAAGCAAATCTCACAAAGCCCTCTTTAGGAGGTGCTTTTTAACTTCCAGCCTGCTGTCTGGTTCCTTCGCCCTCCGCCGCACAATGTTCTACACACCTGCAGTCCCTTCCACTTGCAGCAGCTCCGACACTATCCTGAGAATCACCAGTGATAGTCTGAAAATGCCAGCCAAAATCTATCTGCAAGAACATCTGCTCAACAGTGCAAAACTGATGTAATTACCAACCATCATCTTTTCTCCTCCTGCTGGGGTAACTGCTCCAAAGCATGACTTTTTGCCCTGAGCTAACAAGATCCAGAAACTCCCTGTTATGTACAAAACCTGCTGCTGAAAACCCATGTAGCTTCCACACAAATTATAACCCAGTCTCGCAACTACAAGAGTCACTCACACCCTGTGCCGCTGGGTCTCGGAGAATCTTGCTCAAAACCTTGTGAGTCCCAGACCTCATCCTCTACCCCCTACCTGGTTTTGTCTGATATAAATGGCCTTCAAAACAATATCATAGGGGAAGAAAGGATATATCTGCTGTTCCAATAACATTGTTTTAAATGTACAACTATTGAAAAGAATAAATGCCAAATGTCTGAACTGAAACTGAGGCAGAAAGAGGAGTAAAAAAAAAAAAAAATCTTTTTTTTTTCTTAAGGAGGCTCCAAGTTCAATGTGGGGCTTGAAGGCATGACCCTGACATCAGGAATCAGATGCTCTACAGACAGAGTCAGGCACCCCAAAGAGTAAAAAAAAAAAAAAAAAAAAAAACACTTTATTGAGCATCTACTATCTGCCAAATGTTGTCCTGAATGTTTTTCATATGTGATCTCATTTGATTGAGGTTTAAAAAAATTCTGATAATCAAGAAATTCCCAGTTTGGATCCGTTAAGATTAAGAGAGACACTTAGGCTTCACCTCTGCTTCCTAAGGATGTAGAAACATTTAACCAATAATGATGAAAAAGTAGAAATTCTAGTATTTATTTCCATTTATGTTAAGGGAATGAGACCATGTAGTTCAGAGCATGACAGCAACAAGCTTTGGAGTAACCAATAATGTTCTTAATCTGATTTTTCAGTTTCTACATTTACAAAATGATGGAGTTGGATTTGCTGACTGCTGTGGCCACTAGCAGTTCTAGAACATTAAGATTCACTGCTCCTACAAAGCAAATGTCATTTCAAAAAGATTTTGAACTACACACTTATTCCTCTCGTTTTTTATTTCTCTTATTTTTTTAAAGATTTTATTTATATGAGAGAGAGAACATGAGGGGCGGGTAGGGCAGAGGGAGAGGTAGAAGCAGGCTCCCCATCGGACTTGATCTCAGGACCCTGGGATCATGACCTGAGCCAAAGGCAGACACTTAACTGACTGAGCCACCCAGGCACCCCATTTTTTATTTCTCTTAAATTCATGATGAGGCTGAGAACAAACGAGACCTGGTATCAGAATGACTAAGAATTAATAACGAGATTCTAATAAATTATTTTGTTGGATTGTTTGATGTTTTTGTTTTTTAAGAAAAGATTGGCCATGTGACCTTCCAAAATAAATGCATTCAATCAGGCTGAACTGAGATAGGAAAGAGTACTCCTATTCCCAAGTGGAATTATGTCCACTGTGCATAGAAAGTAATTGTAGATGGTGAACAAAACTACTGAGAACATATCCTCTACCAGATATTTTGAGAGGAAATTTTATTTTTACTTTGCTAAATGAAAATAATGTCGGGGCATGTGTGTGTGCTAGGTATATGAAGGTATTTGGTATCGATGGATAGAAAATGTTGCCTTTTTATCATAAGTCATCATGAAAGAAATCTCTGTCACCCTGGCTTGGATGTATGAGGCCACTTTCTAGCTCTTGGACCATGAAAGGCTCTAAAAATCCATGAATAATTCACGAAATATTTGCCACACTTACCTTTTGTGTCCCAGCACTGTGTCAGGCACTCGCGTGACTGGCAGGACATCCCAAAGTAAGACAAATCGCTTGATCCATTAAGACCGAGATCTGGCGGGGCGCCTGGGTGGCTCAGGTGGTTAAGCGACTGCCTTCGGCTCGGGTCATGATCCTGGAGTCCCGGGATCGAGTCCCGCATCGGGCTCCCTGCTCGGCAGGGAGTCTGCTTCTCCCTCTGACCCTCCCCCTCTCATGCTCTCTCTCTCTCTCTCTCTCATTCTCTCTCTCAAATAAATAAATAAAATCTTTAAAAAAAAAAAAAAAAAAGACCGAGATCTGGCGGATGATAGAAATACAGAGTGGAACAGACTAACTGCAGACAGAGGGGAAGGAGAGGCACAGGGTGGTGGGCAGGTCCAGCACCTCGGTGGCAGGATCTTCTGAGGGTGATGTATAGAGAGTTTCCCCCACAGTGCATTCACCACAATTCGTCAGAATCCCAAACACATCAGGCACCATAGGTCTTCTGCCACGTTGGCAAATGTTGTCTGACACATGAAGAGAGGTGTGTGGTTTATTTAGCAAATTCCAACTTCCTATGATATGAATAGTTTTATCTCACTGACCTCCATGAAGTTGAGCTTTTCTAAAATAATAATAAGCTTGGCATTTAAATTATTTATTAAATTCTAACGTTTCCAATCACAGAAAGTCTCGCTACTCAAAAACCAAATCATCCTCTGTACTAATGGTTCTACATGATTATCAGTATAAAAGGGAGAACATAGACCCACAAAGGAACTTCCCAGAGTTCAAAAAGAAAGCTAGGTAGAAAATCCATAGCTGAGGACTGTGGGGTTTTTTCAGAGCCCACCCTTAGGGGCCATTTCTGATGTTATCTTGTATATCCTATTATAGATTTAAATTCTGAAGTGATTATGTTCTGTCGAACAAAGGTAACTCGCTGGTGTGGAAATCATCCTCCCAAACAGAACGCGTGATTGAAGGGCCCTCTTCTCAGTCACCGTGGGGATGGCCAGAATCACACGGAGAGACGAACACCAGAAGGACTTCACAGTGTTTCATTAAGATATTTACTCAGTTGCAGGCCAAGGATTAGGAGATCTTGAGTATTCCCTAACAAGTGAAGAGAAAGAGAAGAAATGCTGGTCCCCTCCTCTGTGCCAGGCAATAGGCCAAGCACCTGTCGTGTGCCAAAGGTAGAGTCTGAGCGCTTTTTCTCACAGCAGGTTTGCAATTCACCGATGGAGAACAAGGAAAGCAAATTGGCTTGACTCCATGCCACATCCTATCCATTGGTTGTAGTCTCTGGGAACAGGTACTGAGAAGGATTCAAGACCGTAGCAGAACTCGGTAGGCAAAAGTGTTGGCATAAACTATGGGTGTCTGCCACGGAGCCAAGCGGAAAGCTGCAACACTCCTGTCTCACGTCTGCCATTCCTGAGCTAGGGCACGTTCACATACAGCCCCACGCAAAGCTACGTCCTCAGAAATGAGTGCTCTGTAGACAGAAAAATACCGAACAGTTGTAGCTAGACTTAAGGATTTATATCAAGCAGTGTTTCCCAAAGTAAAGACGGTGAACCAACAGCCTCAGAATCCTTGGGGGTGGGGCCAAAAGTCTGCATTTTTAATTAGCTCCCCAGGTCATATTTATGAACATAAAGGCTTATTTTTTAAAAAGATTTATTTATTTTGAGAGAGAGAGCAAGAGCACGAGCAGGGGGAGGGGCAGGGGGAGAGGGGAGAGAGAATCTCCAGCAGATTCCCCGCTGAGTGTGGAGCCCCTCCAGGGCTTGATCTCCCGACACCAAGATCATGACCTGAGGAGAAATCAATAGCCAGTTGCTTAACCCCGACTGTGCCACCCAGGTGCTCTGAACATAAAAGTTGAAAACCAGCATTGGGGTCCTTAAGGATTGCTTGACTTCGAGGTATGTGGGCTTCCTGAGCAAAGAGTTTGCCTTGAGGTCAGCATTTTCAGTTTCAGTTTCTTGAATGTAATTTTCTTACTTTATCTAAGTTTGATCCGTCTGCAAGTGCTCAATTCCTGGGGGTGCTAAACTTCACCCTAGCCCTTTGAGTGCACGTGCTCACTCAGAGTGAGCGGGGCATGCACAACGTAGGTGTTTCCCCCACCCCGGAGTCAACGACCGTGTAGCTCCAACCAAAAAAATCAATAAATTGGTTCCCAGTTCATAATGAATCTCTTATGATTTTATTAGGCATAAAGTCATGTGGCCTACTCAGAATGAAAGCAAAGGGAACTGAATGTCCTTGAGGGATATTTCTACCCCGTACTAAAACACATATCCAATCCCAGTCTCTAGACGAGAATGTATCAGACCAAGCACACATACCAGCCACATGGGGGCATCTGGGACAGAATCGCTGACCATCTTTTCATTTAATGTCTCTGTTCCAAGTTACCAATCTGTCACTATGTTTTTTCATATTATACTCTAAGACTGCATCTTATTTTACCTTTATTCCATTTTAGACTGAGGTATTTAGGGGAGCTACTCCAATCTTATCAGTAATATATTTGCAATTCTCCTTACAAAGTGAGTTGTTTCAGGACAATTTCCAAAGGCCACTAAACACGTTTTGTTATGTGACTTCTTTATTTTAGTTACCATGATTCCTCATGATCTTACTCCCCAGTTCTGGAAGTGCATCTTCTTTGGGGACCACAGAACATCTATGGTGACTAGAAATAATACCTATGAATTAATTTTGAAGATGGTGACGTGCTTAAATACTTCATTTACCCAAGGCACAAAAAGGAGCTCTCTCAAAAAAGTGGTGTAATAAAAATGATGTTTGAGGTTGAGGTTGGGGCAAACAGAGACCTACAGACCAGAAGCAGTTACCACTGACAAGCTCAGTTACCACTGTAGTAATTTCTAGACAGGATAATTAGGACAGGGAAAGTGAACAGATAGGGCCAAATTAAAGAAATGGAAGTTCCAGTAGGAATTGGAGGGATTGGAACTGAAATATAAAGAAAAGAGAATTGAAAATGACTCAGAACTAGCTCATAGAGAATGGCAGCTCTGTTGATGTCAGTAGAGAATGTGAAAAGCAGAGGCCTTCTCTACACTTAGGAAGACACTTTTTCAACAAGTCTCTTATGAACTTTCTTTGAATTTTCCACATCTTTTTTTTTTTTTTACTAAGGACTTAAAATTGAATTTAATACTTCCATAAGATCCTGTCCAGTACCGAAGTAAGGAAGAGGGGAAGGAAGGAAGAAGGAAGGGAGGGAGGAAGGAAGGAAAGAAGATTAATTAGTAATTGCCTAAGAATATCTTCCTCCCTCTCCCACTTCCTATCCTAATGAAATGATATACAATTAAATAAGAGTAAATCACTGCCTGACTATACATATTCATCCTGTAATCCATCCTGCCCTCCAGCTTTAATTCTGTCAACTCTATTTGCTCCCCTGTCCCTGTCATTCTGTGGGGCAGCAGTCCCCTGTATTCATGGTTTGGAAGAAAGACGGAGCAGGAGAGAACAAACTTGAACTCTATTAGAGAGATAATACAATAAAATATGCTTCTGGAAGGGTAATTCCAAACCCCAGTGCTTCGTATGCATAATAACAATAGGGCCTGCTTAGCATTTGGGCTAATTTAGCCCCGTCTCTGATTCCTGAAGTCAGTTCCTCCTAGGCTGCTGGGCTCTGCCAGCATTCATTAGATATAATCTGCTGGCTGACATCTTCGAGGTGCCTGGAAGATCTACTTCAGGGCTTCAGGGTGAACACGCAGGAGGGAAGCCTTTTTTTTTTTTTTTTAAGGAAGATTTTTCAAAAGGAAAACTTCCTTCCTGGAGCTCTTAGTGGTTTGGCCTAAAAGCTTTCCAAAAAGACAGCATCTTCCCCTAACATTCTTCCTCGAGGTTCATTGTTCTAGTTTCAAAAAGCCATTTTTACAAATCAGCTTCTCTCACTTGGTACAGTGAGGTACAAGGAGAAAGCCCGATGTTGGCCACTGCGGGGAGGGTTCTGGACTGCAGGGCAGAGATGGAACAGGCTAAGGAAAGAGTTGAAGAGAGGCTTGGCCAAAAACCAAAGAATATCCCTTTGGAAGACACTTTTTCTACTGAGACTCCTGACTTTTTATTAATGGTTACAGACTCTCTCTTTATTCCATAATCTTTTCCCATCACGACTTCGGCTTCTGCTTTAAATTTTCTTTTCTTTTTTTCCTAACTTGAGCCTTAAATGTCTTCCTGATTGAAGGCATGATCGCATGGGGCACACAGGTCAGGATTCTTCGTCAATACCAATCCCAGTCTCGATATCAATTCTAGAGCACCACTGTCTAATCCATTCACCAGCTGCTGCCTGACCTATGTGGTCAGAGTGACTCAGGGGCATTGGGGAGTGCTAACAAAATCATTTCCAAGTGACATAATAGTTCCTCGGGTGTTTTCCAGGGCACTAAGTTTTTCCTCTAGAACATAATATCTGATCCTCTTGCAACTCTCCACCACCTGACCATTTATAAATCAGAGGGGTTTGGTTAAGAGTGGAAGCAAAGAAAATGAAATATCTCAGAGATAATTAAATGGCTCTGTTCGTGGCAGGAGAGCTTCAGGCCAAGGACTTTGGATTTTCAGAACTTTGGGCAAGGCCATTTCTATTGTAAGTTTATGCATCAAGTTATGTTAATCTGACATAATTAAACTTTTAATTCTTTGGACTTTCTTTGTTTTGTTCTGACATTTACTAAGTCACCTTCTGACCACAATTTGATTGTCTAGAGGGTAAAATTAAGTCTATCTTCCAGACTCGGAATAGATTCTTTCCCGGAACAAATATATTTCCACTACTAATTAAGTAGAAAATTAGAAGTTATGGTTTTATACATCAGTCTCATGAGCTTGATTACCATGAGCTTAGTCCTGAGAGATGAATCCATTCTTGGTGTGCCAATAAAAATCAAGTTTTTGTCCTTATAAAACAGAATTGGTTTCTGGGCCGTGTAAATCCACCAAGGTAACAAATGTCATTCCATGACATTGTGGATGCCAACACATCAACCATCTCCTAGGCAGACACATACTCCCTCTGTACTAGGCTCTCTGCCCCTTCTAGTTGCTTTTCTGAAACTCGGCTACTCAGACAGGGACTTGACAACATTTGACATTCACAACTCGGCTGAATAAAATCGTCTTTCCCGAATTTATAGATCAATGGCCAGGTGAGTGTTCCTCAACTCTTATCAATGCAGCTTGGCTGTAGTAAGCATGTTTCACAACCCTAGACCAATGACAACAGTGTTCCATTCCCCATTTGTTCTGTGACTCTTCTAAATGAATGACTTCTGTCATAGCTCCTCGTCCTCTAGTAAGCCACCATTAAATTCCTGATGCCACTCCTTCAGTTCATTGACTAGGATAGGGTTGTCCATTTTTCAAAATAAATGATGCTGTGTATTTCTCAATACTGTATATTTTTTGACATGATGGAGAAAAAAGCCTATAAAATTACCCCTAAGTACTGCTACTGACACATGATCAACCATTTGACCAGTGACCCAACATGTCACATCTCATGTGAAAACATTACCTCTGACTATCTCAAGGTCACACATGAAGCTGAAAGAATCCCTTCTACAAGAAAACATATTAGTCAAGATACTCAATGCTGGTCATAGTCAATTCTTTTTGCTTCAGATAAGTATCATTTTCCTTCAAGGAACTCAAAACAACAGTGAACATTTAATTTCCTGTCTTCATTTCTGGATGCCCAGGCCCTAACAATGCCTGGCATTTAACCCAATAAAAATTTGATTGAATTCATTGAATGATAAATTATTTTAAATTTTAGTTTTCTGTTCCCAATTCTGTTTTTCTAGCCTATATTCCTACTTCTTTTTTTCCCTTTTCATCTTAAAAGTGTGCCTCATGTCACCTTCCTGTCATAATTTTATGCCTTTATCTTTCTCAGGGATAGATGATAGAAGTAGTAATAATTAGAAATGCATAAACCATCAAAACCATAATAAGACTGAAAAGTCCCCACAGAGCACTGAAGGATCAGTCTAAGTTAAATCCTAAATGATGTGTGAGTGGAACACACCTCATACACAGCACATTAGTTTCAAAGTATTTTCTTTCTTATTTTAAAATGTCATAGTAATATAAATAATCACATATTTGTATAATGCTTTATAGTTTATGAGCACTTCCATAAACATTCTCTACTGATGCTTTTAAGAACTATATGGCTCTATCTGTATGCACTGAACGTGTTTTTCATAAAAAATTCTGATGTTCTACAGCCTATCGTTTTAGTCTTGAACCCATTTTGTTTGTCATCCTATTGTCTCCACTTCAAATAGAAAATCACAGTTTCATCATTGCTTGTTCAGGTGTTACCCCCTTTTGTTTCTTGGCTTTGAGGTCTACATCTCCGGAAAGCCTCTATATTTACGATTGTGTCAGTGGTTTATATTTCTTGAATAAAGAACAAATGGCTTAGCGAAGAGGGAAAATAGAACTCATCATGGTTTCATGTTATGAATAAATTTCAGAAGATATGTACATCAATGCTTCATTACACTTATGTATTTGCTTAAATATTAAACATATGTTTTCCAACCCAACACTACACTAAGGTAGAGCTCCGCTGTATCCCAAGATTGTAAAATTCAGGGGAAATCCCAGCATGCTGTAAATTTATTTGTTCTTATTGGTATTCTGGGTGACCTTTTAAACTCGTATATACAAAAAGCATCTTAATTCCAAAGTCATTGTCTCTGGAGGGGAACAGAAAATGTTCCCAGCATGGTATCCAGGGTTCCTTGGATAAGTGAGCAAACCCAGGGTCACCTTTGCAAACCAGTTGCATTAATGTTCTTTTCTTTCCCATCTTGGTGGAATAAAACTCCACTCACCGTTGAGACCTGCCCAGATTCTATAGGTTAACTCCTCACATTGCAGGGATCTCCACATTTCAGACAACAAATTCTCTTCTCTGATGAGAATTGGAATTGGAGTGTGGGAATGTTGGAAGGTAAAACATTTCTACCATTGAAACAAGGTTAAAATTGCAGGCAAATGCAGCGACAGCCTCTCCTTCTCCTTCCGGCCAGGCTCTGTGGCTACACCCAGCGAGCCATGCTGCATGGCTGGACTAGGGTAGCAGACGTGCCACCATTATGCTTACGGCAAAGGTGAGATATTAGGAAAGGCATGTCTGTGCTCCATGGGTTCTTCATCTAGGTGCTTTTTTACAGTGCAAGATTTTTTAGATAGCTGCATTTCTACTACCTAACAGAAGGAATAAGAGAAAGTTTAATTCCTAAACACTTTCATATTATCTTAAAAGCTGCAATTCCACATCTGTAAATATGTTTATCCCTCACCTAAGCCTACTTACTTTTAGTTCTCTAACTCTGAGTTGCTTGTCCTATTTCTAAAACTTCCCTGCCAAACTTAATCACAGATGAATGGGAGAAGACAGAGACTTGTCCACAATAGCCTTGGTGGCTTCTTGGCCATGTGGACAAGCTGTCTGAGGCACTCTGGCCCAGAGGCCCCTCTCGTCTGTGTCCACAACTTTGACAAGATTTGCTAGGGAACTTTTTGTAGATTCTCAAGCTGTTGCATCCCAAATTACTATGAGCGGCAAGCCCGTGTCTTAACAAATGTGTTCAAGCCTCTGAATCCATTGTGATTGCCCAGCAACACCCTGTGCTCCCCCCACGTTGAACGGTTCCAACGTCCCCGTGTCTGTGCTGTTGGATAGGCTGCCTCCTCTGCCCGATCGCCACCTGATCTCTACCACTGCCTTCCCTTGAAGAGGCACATATTCGTGTTTCTGAGGAAGGAGGGAGCCTTAAGAAACCTGCTGGCTTCTAGGCAAGTAGTTTTATTCCATGGGTGTATGTGAAAGCAGGCTTGCTTAGGAAGTATTCATGTATCTGATTATCATCTCAATTATGATTTACATTGATAGCACCACAAGTGGATGAATTTTATTCAAATGTGTATCTTGAACTGTCCTGAAAATATCTTTTAACAAGATTACATTGTGAAGCAGCACTGAAAGGAAGAGTTACCAGGAACACAGAAGGATGCTTGTCTTGTGCTTGGCAGTATGACGAAAGGCAATCAAACTCGCCAAATCTAGCGGTGACATTTAAGAATGACCAAAACTTAGAGAGGGTCGTGTGACTGATTTAAGCATCATAAGGGTGTCTCAAGAACCAGATACCTGTCTGTCAGGAGATTCCATCTGACTTTCAAGAAAAGCTACTTAAAATTTCTTTCAGCTAAGCAGAAAACGCTGCAGGTTTAACCAAACAGGACATGCAGATGAAAACATAGTTTTCTTCCATAACCCTCAAAAATTAGATTATTAGTCCTAAGGTGCTAACAAGATCCAGGTCACAAGTATCAGCTACGGAAAGCCACATGTCACTGTCTTGCCTCATACACAGAACTACTGATTACCAAAAGTGATTTAAAAGGCTCTTTATCTCAATATGGAGAAAGCTAAGTTGCAAACTTAGAGTATAAGAAGGAGGTACATAAATACATGCCGTTAGCAGGTTTCGTTTTAATGTTTGTATTTAATCGAATGTTTCTTCTCTTGTCTCCAAAGTTGTTATTCGACCAAAGGTACATTGTCCAACTGCTAACACCTTAGACTCAAGGAAATCCGATATTTATGTCCTAGGCATTCTCATGTACCGTTCCTTTCATCCTTACGGCAACACTATGAGCTCGATGCCTCATCCTACAGATGGGAAAACTGTGGCTCAGGGTGTTTAGGTCACTTGCCCAAAGTATATAGCTAGGGCAGTAGTGACACACTTGAACTTGTTTCTAGTCTAACTCCAGGGCCAAAGTCCTTGACCATTAGGTTATATGCCTCCCCCCTCCTTCCTAGCCACTAAAATCACAGTGACTCTGTTGAGGATGTGTCACTATGTCTTCTGAATGTCCAACCGTCTGAGCTAGTTGGCTTAATGATCAATAGAATGGGCCCGAGTGGCCTAACGACCCATAGACATCATTAGCTGAATGAGTCCTATGGCACTACCAGCTTTAAAAGAAGGCTGCCATCTTTTGGTCTTATTTTTCCCTGTGCCATAAGGTCCCCAAATAGATTAAGACTCCTTTTATGCAGAAAACTATGGCTCATACCCCTTTACCTCACTTGCATATATTGAGCACATAATAAGCAACCAGTATACACTAATTAATGAATTAATCAGCACCCTAAAGAAACCAAATTATAATTTGTTTCTGAAAAAAAAAAGAAATCTGGGCTTATTCACCTACTCTTACTATTCAGTATATTGGGGATTTGGATTCATCATTTAAGAATTCATCTTTGGAGGATGACCTGGGTGGTTCAGTGAGTTAAGTGTCTACCTTCAGCTCAGGTCATGATCCCAGGGTCCTGGGATTGAGTCCTGCATTGGACTCCTTGCTCAGTGGGGAGCCTGCTTCTCCCTCTCCCTCTGCCTGCCGTTCCCCCTGCTTGTGCTCTCTCTCTCTCTCTCTGACAAATAAATAAATAATCTAAAAAAGAAAGAATTCCTCTTTGGAATTCTTTGGGTCTGCCTAAAACTTGCTCTTTTAACTTCTTTCTCTCACTCTTCTCTCTCAACAATAAAAGTCATCATGAGTTAGACTCAGTAACTACCATATTCTTATTTTACCCCTGAAACAGATGTGATACCCACTGATCTTCTAGGACCTAGCAGCTGGGACTAGGACCTCCAAGAAGAGTGTCCCATCCACTGTCTATCCCCCTAGCATATGAGCCTTCATACCTCAGTCACCCCAAAGAGGCCTGGGGGGCAGCTGCACTGATCTCTGGAGGACCTCAGAGTCCACTCCTGGAAGGCAGGAAATGACACAGACAAAAACTATTTTAATAGACTGAACCTTTAGAGTTGAGCTATTTGGAACCAAATTCCAAACTTCAACAAAATATCATTTACCTTTGGTTTGTTTTCACATTTCACAGAGCAGCTGTGACAGCTTTTATCATTATGTCCATGAGATTCTTCCTTCTTGGATTGAGACTGGCAGAACGTATCTGTGAAATTTCATATCTGTTTGGATGGTAAAAAGAATGAACACAGTAAATAACCCATTTTTGTGGCCAGAGAGCCCTGACCTTTATTGACTTCTGAAATTAAAAACTACTTAACATCCCTATCTTTGTTTTTCTGTGGGTTAGTATTTGTACTCAAAGTGGCAGTTGGAATAAAGCATTCCTTTAGAAATCACTCAAATTAGCCTGCCGTAAAAATCCTAAAGGACCTAGAACATGTTCTAAAAGTATATTTCAAAATTTGATTTATCTAAATTTTAAACACCTAGATTTAACCTTGTAGTCCCTCATTTTGAGGTTTAACCACTATTTGGTATTTATAGAAAACAGCTCTAAGTTAATGAAAGAGAATATATACCATTAAAAATCTATATGCCGATTGGATTTATAGAGCATAATTCAATAATTTTTTATAAAGCAATAAAAACACTTGCCAGCTCTCATGAAAAACAACCATATGTTTTGGTTTTAATAATGAAAATGTTTTATAAATAAGTTCCAATTATGGTACATATTATTTAAAAAGCATTGAATCTTTTCCTCTTCCAAGTATATTTTTTCTCTATTTTTTGAGGCACCCTTAATAATTTACATGTAAATTTATAGTATTTCCAGATTTATTCATTTTTTTTAAACCACAAAAGTAACAATTTTTTCCCTTCTAGTTTACAGTGTGCCTTAAAAGGACATTTATCAAGTTAGATAACCAATGTATCAATTAAGAAAACATTTTATTCTTATAAGAACTACATCTATTCATGGATTTCAAAGCAAATTAAATCACAAGCATAGATTCTTCTATCAAATTCAGGAACAGATTCATTCCATGAATTAATATGCACACTTAGATTATATGAAAATAAAACTTTTAATGTCTTTTATATATCCCCATATCTTTTATGTGTAAGAGTAAAATACTGTCTGATTCCTTCTGGAAAGCAATTTGGCAATATGTATTAAGAGCTTAAAAAACTCTTATCCTTGGACTCAAAGTCTATTATGAGGACATAATCACTAAGGCGCACCACAATTTCTATATGAGAGTGTTTATTGCAGTGCTATTTATGGTAGTGACAAATTGGAAATATCATCAGTGTCCAACAATATAGGCCTGGTTAAACAACTTATGGTCTATTTGATGGAAACTGAACAACCATTAAAATTTAAGTTTTTAAAGAATATTTATGGAGATGGAGAAATGCTTATGAGAAAATATTAAGTTAAAAAAAGGCAAAACGGTACATGCAAGTTTTTAACAGTTTTTCCAAAATTAGACTTATTAGAGTCTATATTCTCTAAATATACAAACACACAAGAATGGAAGAATACACACACAAATATATTAGTCTTGATTTTCTTTGAGTGTTGGGATTATGAGCGATTTAAAATTTCCTTTCTAATTTTTATATTTTCTGCCATGAATATTATTTTTATAATCAGAAAGAAATCTGTTACTTAAAATATTACAAAAAGTCTAACAAAAAAGGGTAGTAGTTAAATAAATGATATTGAGGAAGATGATTTGCTAATCTAAAAAGTTGTTTACATGTAAGTGAAAAAAGGCATCTCGAAAACATTTTGTGATATGATTGTATATCATTGCAAAACATGATTGCCTAAATATTAGTACTACTTGTGTTTTACTACACTAATAACCTATGTACATTGTAAATTATACATAAAATGAAAATATTAAGCGGATGAGATTGAAAATACAAATAGAAATTTATAAAACTATATGGACTTAACTATTCTCCCTGTTTGCTCCCCAGAGGAAACCACTATCTGGAAGATGTAATGAAACTTTCATAACTTTATCATTATACTTTGCAACATAGTCATATATCCATAACAAAACAGAAGTACCTAGTGAATTTTAAAAATTGTTATTCATAGTTTTAAAGTGTATATATAGTATATATTCTTTGCAAACTGCTTTTTTCACTTAACTATATGTTTCTGAGATGTAGCCACGGAGATACATGTAGATCTAATTCATTCACTTTAACCACTGTACAATGTTACTCCATTTTATGATTTTACAATTTATTTTTCTCTTTTTTTTTTAATTTTTTTTTAAAGATTTTATTTTTTTATTTATTCATGAGAGACAGAGAGAGAGACAGAGGCAGAGGGAGAAGCAGGCTCTCCGCGGAGCAGGGAGCCTGATGCGGGACTCGATCCCAGGACCCTGGGATCATGACCTGAGCCGAAGGCAGACGCCTAACCGACTGAGCCACCCAGGCGTCCCACAATTTATTTTTCTCTTTCATCATTGATAGACATTTCTGGTGTTTCCGATTCTTTACCATTTCATTCTGCACTGAATAGTCCACGTGACTCCTTATATACACAAACAAAAGTTCTTTACTGTATATAGTTAGACTAGGGATTGCTGGGTTATGGAATATGCTTGACTTGAACTGTAGTAGATATTGCCAGATTCTCTCCAGAGGGAGAGATTTACAGGGCCAGCACTTAAAATAAATGTTTGTAAACACACACACACACACACACACAGAGTCTAATCTTTTTTCAGTTAGATGTATTGCAAATATCTAGTCCACAGCTCATTTCTAAGTTTACATATTTAATTTAGTCTAATTCATCAGTCTCTTTCATCATGGTTTGCACTTTGTATTTCACAAATCCTTCTCTATCCCATTTTATGTAGATATTTTCCATATTTAATCCTAAAGGCTTAATTTTTTTCCTTATCACACATTTTTTTTTCTTTAAAGATTGTGTTTATTTGACAGAGAGAGACACAGCGAGAGAGGGAACACAAGCAGGGGGAGTGGGAGAGGGAGAAGCAGGCTTCTCGTGGACCGGGGAGCCCGATATGGGGCTCGATCCCAGGACCCCGGGATCATGACCTGAGCTGAAGGCAGACGCTTAACGTCTGAGCCACCCAGGCGCCCTCCTTATCACACATTTTACATGTATTTTTGTATATGGTATAAGATAAGAAATCTACATTTCTACTTGTATATCTATTTGTCCAAGCAACATTTTTTAAGTTGTTATGCCACTGTAATCTCATGCCATCTCTGCCAACTACTTAATGCCCATATGTCTATTTTGGGGCTTTCTGTTCTGTTTCCCTGGTCCATTTATCTGTCTTTTAAACAATAGCCCCAATGTCTTAATGACTATAACTTTATAAGAAGCTTTGATGTCTTCTAGGATGAATTCTCCCTTCTAATCTTCTTTAAATGTGCCTTGACTATTTTTGATTCTTTATCTTCTGTGCAAACAGTAAGAAAATCAGCCTGTCAAGTTGTCTGCCCTCTTTGTGAGTAAACTGTTTCCCTCTGCAGTTGAATGGGTCCACTGGTGTGCCTTTCCTAGGGTCTCAGTACTTCGTTGCATGTCCAATCAGCTAAGTCCTAGACAGTTGACTAGTCTTATTATCATTTATTTCACTCAAGGATTTCTTCCTTAGAATGCTTTTTCACTCAGGCAAATACAGTTGCATAAATAATTGCAAGGGCTTGCTTTGAGTTTTTCTCTCTCCAACGTTCCAACACCCCCACACCCCAGGAGGTGATCACCTACTTTTTGAATAGCTTGTTGGACTGTGGGCAGAATGATCATATATTTTCCAAACCCCAAAGCAATGTACATGGTCTAACCCATGGTCTATCACTTAGCAAAATATTTGTAATCAAAATGGACTTGGAGAAGTCCAAGATGAAGAGTTTGCCAAATTATATTCTCCAAAATCTTAATAAGACTAATCACTGGGTCGTACTAGAAGTAGCCCTCTCACAGAAGAAAGGAAAGAGAACAAGCCAACTTCATTTTTTGCTGATCAAATTTACGACTTCACTCTGCAAGATTTTTCTCCTATGAAATGTCCAATTTATAAATGTACATAAGTACTACATAATTTATTTTCATTATAGATTTATAATTAATACATAATTTATTTTTAAAATTGTATCGGAACTCATGTTAGCTGAGTGTAAGCATACTAACTCCTTCACCATGCACCTCACCTAAACAAAAAAGAAGGGTAAAAAAAAAGGTGTGGTTGCCATTGTTTTTAGGATTATTTTAAGGAGGTAATTTCAATCACAGATATGCTGTCATCTTATACTATATGCCCTGAAAATGGCTAAGGAGTAATTTCTGGATCAAAAATACTATGCCAAGGGATGGAATACCAGGAGAAAGACAGTGTGGTTGTCACAGTTTCAATAAATGTTCTCAAAGTTTTCTGTGTGACCAATGCTGTGCCTACAGAGCCTTCAGCCAAAAGGCAGTTCAGGATGTTGCAGCTCAGGATGATACTTCTGAGAACCTCTAGTCTTTCAGACATTTTGTTATCATAGTCTTTTACTTTGGGGACATCACCTCTTAGACAATAACCGATAGCTATAGAAGCCTTGTTCAGTGTGTGTCCCCTAACCCCTTGAACATGGCAGAACATGTCAGGAGACTGAAACCCATGGTAGGAGGAACCCAACCAACCAAAAGATGAAGGAGAAAGAAGAGGGAAGTCAAGGTCACAGTGGAGGAAGGGGGAAGGCTCTTTCACAAGCGGTGGGCCTGGCTAATGTACAATCCCTTGTTTACTGAAGCTGGTACTTTATTTTTTCTGAGGCGGGGAGAGCTTGCCTGGCTCAAGTCCAGACCCAAGCACCCTGGCTGAGGGATCTTTTCACGAGGTTCTGCAGCTGCAAGAGAAGTAGGTGTTATCAGACCTGTACCCTGAAAGTAGGAGCGCATGTAATCATTCCAGGCCAACAGAGGGCCTCGACAAGGCCAGTCACGGTGGGGGGCAGGGGACAGAGGGCGACAAGGCAAAATGGGGAACGTGTGTGTGTGCGCACGCACGCATGTAAAGCTCAATGTGTCCTGTTGTTCACGTACCTTAGTGCCCCGGCAGGATGTTTCTCTGTCAACATTAGCACCAAACGCTTGAGCACAAATAGAAGTTGGCTTTATGGAAGGTCTTTAAAGAAGTGCTAAAACGAATCCCTAGAGATCCAACTGTCCAGACGTGGGTAGGAGCTCACTATCTGCAAAGTAGGGTATGCATGCCTGGGAAGCCTCGATTATCAAAAAATATCCAAACAGCCCTATTTAACATTTAAATAAGTAAGAGGACCAATAAAGATTTCTCTTGCTTACAAGTACTAGCATTTTACAACTGTAAAAGGCTCCACCATAGTCTATATGAAGCCCTGATTGCGCATGAAACGCCCAGTTAAGCTTGGGGGTTTGGCCCACACTGTAATCTCGCTACAGTCCAGGCCACATATTATGGAATTCAGCTCTCAGGATTTCAGACTAATTACAGAGGCACCCAGTAGCACTATGCGGGTTCTGTCAGCATTTCCACTATAAAACCCCTTTTCTGGGGTTTATAACTTGGCCAATAAAAGATAGCCCCAGGCTGGAATGCACCACGCAAAAAAAAAGGTTCAACACAGGAACAAGATTTTTTGTTTTAAACTAAATTTCATTAAAAATCAGTTCTTGTAAGAACAGAGCAATAAAAATATGCTGCTTTCATTATTTCTGATGTTTTGAGCTCCTTGCTTTGTTTAAAAATAAAAAGGAAAAAATAAATGCACTTTCCAGGCATCAAATAAGTCTAGGGTGCTGTGTATTTTAATGAAAATATTTGAGTTATTGGAGCTTAGGAAAAACTATTGCTAGCCACACAATTACTTTTGTTTCACAGTATGGGTCTAGGACTTAGCATGGCTCAAATCAATTTGGAAATAAAGAGTGTACAATGCTTTCAACCATAGGGGTATTAATGGTTTTCCATGATTAGCACACGTTAACCACCATCATATTATGGAGTAAAACCTAAACATGAGCAGGGCTCACTGAAGGCAAAGCTTTGCAACGATAACCGTGTTTTCCATTACCCGTTAATGCTTACAAATGACATCTTGGCAAGAAGAAATGGGGAATGCACAAATGCCTAGACTGATTGTAGCACGCCCTACATACAGATAAAATTAAACATCCTCTCTTTCCCTTTGGTTTCATTTTACCCTTGCTAATTACGGTTTTGTCTTGTTTGTAGACATTTCGTCTTAAAAGGTTAAAGCAGCATGAGTATCTGAGTTTTGCAGAAGACCAAAAAGAAAGTAAAAGGATGGGAGAAATCAATACGTCTAGTGCAGCGATTCTGGTGCCCGCCCCGTTTTAGGTGCTTTATATATGCGTTTTCAATAAAATTTCACAGCAATCTCATGAAAATAAGGCTCCAGGAGGTTAAATAGGTTTAGCCAGAGTCACACAGTTAAATGGCAAAGCAGATACTCAAACACAGTGTGTCAGGCCTCAAAAGCTATACTCCGCTTGCTGTAATTTACTGAATAGTTGACTTTCTTTCCTCCCATTAACTCATTTCACCGGGGCAACTATGGCTTTGGTCATTTCTTCCATTTCTACCCAAAGAATTCTCCAATTAGCCTGGCTTATTGTCAGCAGAAGTGTCTAATCCCAACAAAAATGGGGAGAATAGGGTTTGGTTTCCAAAGCACCAGATTCCCCGTATGCACTCCTCTCGTGGGAACCCCAACTGGTGAAGGATCGGACAGCCTCCAGCAGAGAAATGCAAAGGGCCTTTCCAAGAGAACTGTTAAGACAGATGTATGCAATTGAGAATTAAACGCAAGTTTCTGAATCGTCTGCAGAAGAGGTTCATCCAGAAAGTCATGTGGGCACTTTTACAGAGATCTGAAACTGGGTCTCAGTTTGCTGAGATACACTGTGGCTGTGCTGTCTGTTTAGCTTCAGGGCCTTGGCCTTGAGAAAGATAATTTTATGCTTCTTTGCAGTTTACCACTAAGCTATACCTATCTATTTCACAAGCTGCGTTTGCTTCTTTGGAGACCATGTCCCATGAGAAATCCTTCTGTCCGTTCATATTACATATACTGGGAAGAATGGGTAGCCCCCAACCCGCTCAAGGACTGACTCTTGGTCCTGTTGAGTGCTGCCCTGGGTGGCAAGAGGCAGTGGGGAAGGGCCAAGGGGCCGACGAGGCTCCTGCCTCGAACCCACCTTCCTTTCCATTTCAACATCACCTGTCCTCTATCCAGCTGCATCTCTCACCACAGGGATGAAATTTGTGCCATCCATACATAAACTAAAGAAGTAAGGAGCCCCGTCCATCAGGGACATCCTTGCTTCTATCTATTTAAATTAGAGCCTTGAGGGAAAAGCCACATGCTTTTAATGGCCTTTAATTGGTCAAAGGGAACAGCAAGTTCCCTCCCAGAAGCTTGAGAACAGAACCCTTTTCCTTCCGGGTTTGTTTCTTGGTTAACCAGACTAGGGAACAAAAGAGTTGTAAAAATATTTGTTAGGCTGCAAAACTTAACAAAGAAATGTTAAACAACATTGATGATGATATTGATTTTCTCCTCTCCATTCCTGCTTACTCTCTGCCACTAACTCAGAATGACTGTCCTTGGCTTGTGGCTATTCGGTAGCATGGGGAATAAGCAACCTCCAGGAGAAAGTGACCCTCACTGACCACTGGCTGCAGAGTCAGTTCTGCCTAAAAATTCCCTGGGAGGGTCAATTTGCATTTCCTGCCCCTTTGGTTACTCAGACTCACTAAGAGACTCTGTACATGCGTGTACACACATCTGTCCATTCAGCCCTATTTAGGAAACCCAACTGACCAAAATTCGGACTTAGAGGACAGGAAATTTGCAGTAATTTGTCCACACTAAAAAGATCCTCCTCTTCTTGATAAAAGGAATCACAGCAGGATTCCTTTAAATCGTGCATTTCAAATGATTCTACTTAACAACCAATAGTTCAGCAAAACATGATGTAAAATGAGGAAATGAGGTCTATGTATAGTTTATGTATATTACATTGCTTTAATTGATTACAAATTTTCTGACATATATGTTCCATCTTACATTCTTGAGGGAGAAAGATAAAATTATAAAGTTTGAGAGCTGAGTATCTTTAACATTCTTGACAATTATCCACAGTATCTGACATGGTGCTTTTTCCAGAATGAGAGCTCAGAAAGACACCATTAACTTAGGCTTGCAGCATGTGGCTCAATGTCGATTAGGGTCATAAATTACTTGAGTAATGCTAATTATTCTCTGCCTTCAGTGCTTCTGATCAATATATTTGTGTTGGATTTTGTTGGGTTTTTTTTTACTTTAAATGTATTTCTTTGTATATGTTAGATTTCCCAACAATGAGCATAGGACCAAGAGCAGAGACCAAGCTTGTCTTATTTTTCATTGTTTCTTCTGTACCTGGCGTGGTAAGGAGTACATGGTAAACACTCAATAAATATTTGTTGACTGAGTAATTGAATAATTGAAAGGGCCTGCCTTTATTAAGGCAGGGTTAATATATTTGTGTATATCCTATAGCATTGCTTTGAAACTCTTCTCTGAAAAACCAGTGAATCGCGGAGGAATCACTGGGGGTTCTTCTAAAACAAATGAGTTCATAGGGACATGATTCATTCCTGCCTGCTCCTAAGCTATCAGATCTTATCCAAGTGTTTGCATTCCAGGAAGAAGACCTACATAAAAGAGCCCTTCAGCTTTAGAAAGTTTGAAAAGCATAATTAGATTGAGACTCTGGCGAGTACTAATTCACCTTATTTTAAAAGATCACATTTTATCATAAATTGCTAGTATGCTGAATTAAGTGCCAACCAAATGACAGATCTACAAAACGCAGGTTAAGGGCAAGTTAAATTCGACACCTCCCTGTTTGGACTTGCACTATTTTGATTTGTTCGCTGTATCATTTTTCAGTACTGCCATGCTAGACCAGTGACTCCTAGAAAACTAACTTTCTGTGTTCTCACCCACTCGCTCTCCTCTGCATCACGTTTCTCCACAACTTTGAATCCTCCAATTAGGAGTACAGGCTAAATTACCCAAAGTAAAATGGACTCCATGCACGCCCTGCGGAATGCAAGCTTCTACTTCGAGGAAAGAAAGAAACAAATGTCACTAATTCCCCAAGCATGTGGTCCTGGATCCAACAGAAGATATTTACATTTTCAGACCACACTCTTTCATTCATCCACAAGTCTGTATTAGCTACTTGCCTCTCCTGCTGTCAGCCTTCACTCCTCTCTCTTGTGTGAAAGAATAATAAAAAACAATGGGAAAGTACCTGCAATTTTGCTTGAGAACACAGATAACATGGGGAGTATTATATAGTTTTGAGGGGGTTTTTTATTTCCCAGTGTT